>NW_019416404.1:1011589-1349139 GCF_000390285.2 Anoplophora glabripennis | reverse complement strand
TCATTTTGTAGATAATTTTACTCCCTATAAGCTGTCTGTGAGTCACTTTTCGCTAAAATTGATGGTTTTCCCTGCAAAGTGAAAAAACTGTTTTCCTCACTTATTTGTTTAAATAGAAAAGTTAGCTAATAAAAGTTTTTGACTCACGAGATGAGAGATGTCTTGTATTATGTTCCTTTAGACAATTTTACAATAATCTCGCGGATAGGACTTTTTTCGAGTTTCTATTTTATTTGCGCTAATTTTCCTGGTGTAATTTTCAACCACTCAACGATCGGATTATTTCGAACGTAGACGCAAGGGTTTTTAGTTCATTGTAAACGAACCATTATGACTGATGGACGCTAAACTGACATTAGTGCATTTTTCAGTATCGTCCGTCGTTCGTGTCTGTTATCGTTTGAATTTCTTTGCTGCCATCGTTTTTTTCCTTCAAACATACATACAGGGTGATTTTTTTTCGATGTCTAGTGTAGAGATCTTGGAAAGTAGCAGAGATACAAAAAAGTTTAAATGAGGAAAGATGCAGTGCAGTTTTATGATCCTTATTAAATGGTACTTCTATTTTTTGAAAAAACGTCATGGCTGACTAAATATTTGGAAAAGTTCGAATTCGGTCAATTCCTTCAGATGCGTGTAGTTCCGTTGCTATTTATTTTACAAAAAAAACTTAAATTACAAAGTTTCAGGTTTTTGCAGTGTTAATAAAACAGTGCGATCAAATTGTTTGTGTGCACTTTCGTTTTCAAGTTATAACATAAACTTCAAGTTTTTTAAATGTAAAACCATAGTTAGCTAGGAGCCAGAAAAAAATTTTTTTTTATGCTTTCCAACGATATAATATTTGGTATGGTTATTTTAAAAAATGGGAGAAATGCAGCCGTTTTTAACTATAGAATTTTTGTTTAAATTATTTATATCCAATAACTAATTGATTCCACCCCAAACAGGACCTCCCCATCCTTCTTTGTCAGGATCAAGGTCAATTTAGAGGTCAGATTAAGAAAAAGTACATTAAATCAAAGTATTTCGGCGCTTAGGTTTTTTGGGTTGCTGAGTCCGAGTCGGACGTAAGTTTGTCTGTATCTGGCCATTTTAAGGTTGTTTCAAGGTCAAATTAAAAAAAAACGGAGCAATCAACCCCGACCACATGCTATTTTGAGGGGTAGGATTTTGGGGTAGATGAGTTCAAATCCGAGGTCCATTTATATGTATTTATAAAGGTTCAAGGTTATTCCAAGGTTGATTTGAGAAAAAGGATTTCTGGTAGGGTCAGTGAGAGACGATTTCATACCCCTCTGTTTTCTACCGAAGCTAAAATTGTTGACACTTAAAATAGGTTATTAAAATCATTCGAGTGTAAACAGAGTTATGCAAGGTTTAGGCAAGTTCATCTGAAGGAGCAAATGAGCTCGAAAACTACTTATTTGACACAAAAATGACCTGTTGTAAAATTTCGCATGGGTTCCACATCAGTGATCTCTTAACCTAAAACTTGCCCAGTCCCTCGGTTCACATTAAGCTAATCGACATCAAGTAGTGGAGGACTAAATCATCAAATAATTGGACCTTGAATCCAAACTCAGAGACTTCAAAAACGGTAATCAATTTCTCGGTTTCTTCTTGTTTGACCTTAAATGAGCTTGAAATAACCCTCAAATGACCTGATGCAGCCAAACTGACCTCTGATTCGAACTTAGCTATCCCAAAAACCTATCTGACAGGCGGTTAGGCTTAATTGCTCGTTTTTTTTCAATTTGTCCTAGAAATGACCTTGAGTCGACTTTTAAATGACCTGATACATACAAACTAACCTCGGATTCTAATCCAGCGACCCTGTAGAACAGGTAGTTGGACTTGATTGCTCGACTTTTACTCAATTTAATCTTGAAATGACCTTGAAACAACCTTAAAATGGCCAAATATAGATAAACCAACCGCCGATTTGGGCCCAAATAACCTAAATTCCGAGATCCTTTCATTTAATGCACTTTTTCTCAATCTGACCTCTAATTGACCTTGATCCTGACTAAGAAGGAGGAGGGAGGTACCGTTTGGGGTGGAATTGATTAGTTATTAGATATAAATAATATATTTATCAGCTGATTCAATTAATTAAGCTGTAATAAAAATATGGGTTTCCATTTACCTTGAAATGGCCTAGATAATTGACATCAAGGGCAAATTCAAGGTCATCATAATTTGACCCTCTCGATACCTGACAACTTTTGTTAGAAATATTTTTTTATAAAAGTCGAATTAAAAAAATTAAGCGGCCTGGAATATTAAAATGGGACACCTTGTATATATGAGTGCATATTTATGTACAGGCTGGTCCATTTTCGGTGGGATTTCAGGGTATTTCAGAAACTACTAAAGATATGATAAATCTGACACCACGTTCTCGAGCTCGATTTTCATGGCAAACTCAATTGTCAAATCAGAATCAGATCTTAATTTGTTTCTGATTACAGGGCGTTTCTCGTTAACGTAACACTTTTAAACATGTCTGTATCTCCGCTGTTAAATAAAGCAGTTAAAGAGGAAATTGCTCAAGACTAATTCTTTGGCGTAGAATTGAATGCCGGTATTAGATTTTTAATAGGTCTTAAGATTCCAGAGTTATGATCCAAAGTTATATTTTTTAAATGGAAATCGTAACTGGTTATGACCTAAAAAAACATGAAGATTTTTTTTTGATTTTCAGTAATATATCACCTGCTGTAGTTATTTTTACAAACACAGAAAATACGGGATATATAAATTCGATACTTTTTTACATTTTAATATGGCTGGCTATGAAAATACATACAAAACTATAATTCTTACTTTTACAAAACTCGAAAAACATTAAGTTTATTTAAAATATATATTACAGATAAGAAAATGCAGTTTTCAAATTTTTATTCCACTTCAACTCAAATTACAATATTAAAAGTAAATTAAACAATACTAAGTACCTACATTATCATCTAAATGTTCAAATTGCCGTCCCTCAACTGTCACACATTTCGCGCATCTTCTGGCAACGCTTCGGGTAGCGTATATTAGAAATATTATTAAAAGAATTTTCGTGGAAGTTCCTCGATAGAATAAAAAGGAATTGTAAATATAATGTCGTTTAGAAAACCCAAAGGAAAAAGTCCAACGGACTCAAATCACGTAACCCAGATGGCCATCTGATCGGTCCATTTGTTCCTATCCACCTATCTCCTAAAATTTCATTAGCATTATATTATCATACGAGTATATGTTTCGCATGTAAAATAAATATCATATTTTTACAACAGATATGAGTTTTGTAAAAGTAGGAATTATAGTTTTATATGTATTTTCATAGCCAGTCATATTAAAAAGGAAAAATTTATATATAAAACACCCCGTATCTCCTGTGTGTGTTAAAATAACTACAGTATATGATATATAGCTAAAAAGCAAAAATAATCTCAATTTGTTTAGGCCATGGGCAGCTACGATTTCCATTTAAAAGAATATAACTTTGGGTCATAACTCCGAAATCTTAAGATCTACTAAAATCTAATACTAGCACTCAATTCTACGCCAAAGAATTAGTCTTGAGCAGTTTTCACTTTAACTCTAACTTAAATTTAACAGCTGAGATACAGACATGTTCAAAAATGTGACAATAACAAGAAACGCCCTGTAATCAGAAACAAATGATGATAGCAAATTTCTGATTTGACAATTGAGTTTGCCATGAAAATCGAGCTCGAGAACGTGGTGTCAGATTTATCATATCTTTAGTAGTTTCTGAAATGCCCTGAATTCCCATCAAAAATGGGCCAGCCTGTACATATGTGCTGTTTGTTTTAGCTGTAATGCTTACTTATAAGAATAAACCATTTTTTAATTTTTAATTTTTAATTTGTTTTGATATATGCATTTTAGGTACATCATTTTGATCGTAATCTGTTTTTTTATTATTCCACATAACCAACTAATTATTAAACAAAAAATTTTAGGTTGTAATGCAAACGATCAGTTGTGTTCTTATTATATTATTGCCCAACATTTCGAACATATTCTTTACGTCTCTAAAATAACCTTTAAATTCAACGAACAACTGAAATACACAACAATTTATCTTCGAATTTAAATTTTTGATTACACGCCACAAAACAGAAAAACACGTTCTCCCCGTCGACTCCCTTAAACGCACAAAAGCAGCCATTAGTCCCAGTGGAAAAGGTAACAGAATACTTCCGCAGCAAAAACTCGCCGCTTTATTTTATATTTGAACTTTATTTGCTGAACGGGTGGGAAGCCGGAGCAACGGCAAACAAATGCCTGGTCGGCTAGCGCCGCGCTCGCCTCGTTGTTTGAGAACTGTTCGGTCTCATAATGAGAAATACTAAACAGGGGCAATGGATAATGGCCGCTACACAATGGATCGTAATTGAATATTGGATACGCTGATGACGGCAATAAGTTGTTAATTTATCTAGAAACCCAGCAAGCGCGTTGCCGCTTATCTAGCCATCCTGAATGGGAACTGATAAGGATTTAAATTACGCAGTTAGCAATTCTCACGTGAAAAGGGCATCTAGTGAATGTTTGTAGGCCTAGACTTTTACTTGAGATATTTGACTCGCAGATCTACTAAAGGCAATGTGTTGAAAAATAATACAGGCACGCAAAAGGGAAAAGTGGCCTGTTCTTTCGAACACATTCTGTTATCAGATCCATTGAACAGGAACATGAAGTCAGTTTGACACCAGCACTCCGGATTTTTCAGAAAAAAAAACAATACTTCAAAAAATTGGTTGCTTGCGAGTACCCCCATAATTTCGGACCCACTGAACACGAATCTGAAGTCAGTTTGGCACCATCAACCACACCATTTTCCAAAAAAATTCCCACTCAATTCATATAAAAGGGTGCTTCGCATGTGAATATACTAAAGAAGATGCGATTTAGAGCAAAAGTGTTCTATAGTTTTTTTAATAGACCTTTTTATTGTGATTATAGGATTTTAAAAGGAACTATTTAAGAACTTTTAAGATATTTTATTACATGAATCGTTCAAATGGTCATTTTAGATGAAAAAACCGCGGAGTGTTATTAAATTAGAGGGTGGAAATTGATGATAGAGGTGAAATGCACCCCTTTCAATTTTTTAATTGTAGCTCGAAAACGAAGCAATATTTCGCTATAGTTCATAGGAAAAATTATTTAGAGAATTGAATTTCTCATCGAAATGGCTTATTTAAAAAATTTAAAAGGAAAATTTTATGCTAAAAATCGTTAAACAATTTGAAAAAAACAAAAAATTCGATTTTTTGACCTTTTTTTACTTTTTTGCGTCTAGTTTTTTGTAAGTTTTAAGCACATTAGTGTATCTATTTTACGAAATACGTGTTGGTTGTTCTTAAATACATAATTCAAGTTCTTTGATATTGTCTACCATTTCCACTATTAGAGTTTTATAACTGTGACTTTTGTGATTACCCAAAGCTCTGTGATTTTTTAAGCTTTGCCACGCAGACTATTGGATATTTTCTAACCTTTGACCCTTGGAGGTATTTTTGGTAAGTGTAGGTTGTAGGTGTTTCGATGTATTTCCAGGTATTTTGTTTTCGAGATATTTCGACATATTTTTAGATGGTATTTCCCATGACATTTTGATGAATTTTGACGTTTTTAAATGTATGCATTTTAGATGTAATTCTCTATCTATTTTATTGTATTTCACAGCGGATTCGAGGAGTGTGTATGCTGTCTAAAGCTAGTTTAACAGGTCTATTCTAAAGCATTTTAATGCTTTCTGGAGCTGTTTCGATGTAGACTAACATATTTTAGTTTTGATGTAGTTTGAAGAATTATAAAACCGATTCAAGAAATTTTTATATAACATGAAGTACTTTTGATGGGATGTATTTGAAATATTTATTTCATATTCTATATACAGGGTCGGCAAGTCCCCATGGTTCATCGGCCTTTACGTAAGAGCGATAAAGAAAGTCATAGAAATCCGTGCGATAGAGAAAGATGGCTATAATGAAAGCGTCTAATAATCACCGCCCATTTCAACCTTCCACAAATAAGATCCACTTCTTATTTGTGGAAGGGCGAAATGGGCGGTGACTATTAGACGCCTTCATTATAGCCATCTTTCTCTATCGCACGGATTTCTATGACTTTTTTATCGCTCTCACGTAAAGGCCGATGAACCATGGGGACTTTCCGACCCTGTAGTATTCGGTATGTTTCCACAAATTTTCCATTTATTTATTAAAAACAAATTCTGAAATACATATTCTGAAACTTACATGAGAACTAAATTATAATTTTACTTTTCTAAATTAAACTGGCTGTCGGGAAATACATTTGCCATTATTTGGAATCTATGTGATAATCTGAAATTCAAATTACACTTCCTTAAGTGAATTAATCAATCTGAAGGACACCTGATGTTTTCTAAAAGGCATTTGAAAAAAGTAAACAAAAACGTTTGGGACTGCAGAAATATTTGCAAAACAAGTATTGTTATGAACGTGAATAAGTCAACAAATCTCTTAAATCTTCTGGAATTTATAATAATTTGTCATTTTAACATTCATAAATTGTTTTATTTCCCATAGAAAGAAAAAAAATCAGCATGTAATTATACTTTTCTTTCATTTCTTTCACAAAATTTCATTTAATACCATTTTCAGTCGTATAAGCGCTTGTGTTAATCAAAACGAGATATTTAATAACAAACTTCGACTGCATTTTCGAATCGGACTATATATTGAAGTGAATTTGTACTTTTTATATCATACGTACTACAAACTCAGCTGTAATTTAGCGTGGTCGCGAGGATTTATTTGACAGGGCAGCGCTACAATGCTTTTATTTCCAGACAAATTTATTCGCGGTAAACTGGACATGTGCATCAGATGTGTATAGGTTTTAAACATGCGACCCATGTTACTACTTTCTGCAGTTTTTAGCCATGAAAACATTAAAAACCATTATAGTGGTCTGAAATCAGTTAATGTGATGGTGACGAGTATCGCTAGAAGACTTTTACCTGAGTATACATGTGCAACAACGAATTGCAAATTTGCCATAAGTCATATGTCAAGAAAATTATTTATAACAATCTCATTCTTTTAATGCCGCAGGTTATATCTGACTCTAATGCACTGTGACAAAACCTGGTTTAAAAAATAGTAATTAGTTTAAGATAGAATTAGAATTAAATTATGCAGTAATCTTAACCCAAATTTTAACCTCATAATAAGAAAACCGTAAACGAAATGTAAATTTATTGAAACTGATAGATTACCCAAAAAATAATTCATGTAAAGGCTTATCTAATATCTAAATAATTATTTACCTTTTTTCTTTCTATTTCATAGTTAAGAGTTTAAGAGTTCTGCGTAATACCGCAGATCAACGCACAAAAATGTGTGTTGATTTGCCCTTCAGAATACACAATTACGTTATGCGAAAATACCAGAGTGAAGTCAGTGGTTCTCAATAAGTTTTATATTAAAAAATCCTGCAATTTTAGTTTAAATTTTACTTTTGTTATTCCTAATGTGTTCTAAAAAACAACTATACCAAATGCTGGTAAGTGTGAAGGGTTAAATTAGAGCCCTTTAAGATTCAGTACAAACGTTTACTTCCTTTCCTACTAGTTTCGGATGTTATGTCATCATCAGGTAGAAATATGACAATCATTGTTAGTCCGCCATATGTTATAATGACGAAAGAAACTTATAGATATTTTCATTATTTTTATAATGCCATTTATTAGCAGTTTTATGAAGCTAATTCTCTTACGATGATTATAATTTTTTAAGAGCCGAAACTAAGAAAGAAAGTAAACGCTTGTACCGATTTAAAAAGGACCCCTTCACACTTATTAATTAATAATTATTTGTTCTACACGGTAAACTGTATCGCTATAACCAGTATCAACCACTTAATATTTTAGCAAGAGCAATTTGACAAAGTACTTTGAAGAAACATTGCGAAAATAAAAAAAATCGACTTACCTATTGTATAGTGGAATATGGAACATATTTGGCTTACCTGAAAAAAAAAACATTGGTGAAACAACAAAAACTAAAAATAACAACGTAGTTATATTATTTACATATTTCTCTAAAATAGTATTTACACCTGGTAGAACATAATTTACAGTCCACGGAACAGGTAAAGCTGCTCCACATTTTCATTATTTACAATCAACTAATTATTTGCTAAAGAATAGTTAAATCAATCTTTGATTTCACCCACCGTTAAACAACGACTGGTAGTTAAAACTAATATATAGTAGACAGTTAATTGCGATATACCTTAGCTATCATTAAATAAAGCTCAAACACCTTAATAAATTTAGTAATACCGTTAATTAACAATGCTCATGCAATTTAATTGAACATTTCCAAGTACAACTCCGTTGGCACTGAATTGGTTAAGTGAATAATTTAATTTGAGACTGCAGTGTTACATTTGCACCTTCAACATCGAAATATTAACTGTTTGTTGTCTAATTCCGTGCTGCTTGATGTTACTTAAGTGCCTGTTTCTCTTCGCGCATTTCGGTTCATTTTTTAAATGAAAAAATACCTCAAAATGAAAAATGTATCGGTGTCCGTAAATTTCACCGGCAACGTTTGACTGCATATTCACGACAATAAATAAATAGGATATACGAAAAAAAGTTAAATAAAAACTTTTTGGTTTTTGAGTTCAAAGTTGTAAAAATAAAACTAATTTAATTTATAACATCATAACCCTTTGACCGATCGCGTTAAAATTTGACACATTTATTTAGACTATTATTATACCGTATTATTTCTTAAAACGTTAATCAAATCGATATACTGGATGATACTCTCTGCAAATAATGCCATTTTTCTCAAGAATGGCTTGCTCTAGGCGATTTTATCAAGAGACAATTTTTTCTTTAAATAAACGACCTTTGCAATGTTGCTGCCCGTTTAAAAAAAATACGATCATTGTAAAAGTTTTGACCGCTAAAAGGAGCAGGTAGCCGGAGAAAACTATCACCTTGTACATCGATTTGACTAAAACTTTCAGAAATAAGACGCCATAATAGTCCAAATAAATGTGCCAAATTTTAACGCGATTGGTAAAAAAATTATCGTCGTGAATATGCATTCAAACATTGTCGGCGAAATTTGCGGACACCCTGTATAGTGGGGCATTCCATGTCAAATCACTGAGGTCGTGACTAGACCATTTTTAACTTACCTGAATTTTTGGTATTATTTATTACCCATTTCGAGTAGCTTTCATGAATTTTTTCAAATTTTTATTTCAACTAGGGCTTCCCGATACGATACAATACCGATATTTTTGTAAATTATCGATATCGTATTGAATCATGATTGAATTTATCGTCTTGTACTATTATCGACAATATTATTTTAGTAATATTATCGTATCGATATTGATTTCAATACGATATCGATACGATATTCAATATTTATTGATATAGTTGAAATTTATTGAAATTGCACTAAATTTGATTTTTTTACGTAAAAAATATTAAAATTATACCAAATTTGAAAGTATAATATTTATATTAATTTATTTACTAAATTTGAATGAACATACAAGCTAAGATATAATATGATAAAAGTCAAAATATCTATAAAATATTTTATGGAGACAAGAACAAAAAAAGTGTTAAAAGATTAAATTGAACAAAAAAATTAATTTTACACTACAAATTAACTTCGCAAATTTCTTTTTTCAAGGAACTTTTCNTTTTTAAATTCATTTTTCAAAAAAACTACGTTGTCAATCGATCTGATATTTTTACACAAGTCAGTTTGCATATTTATTAACAGATTTCAATTGCTTTGAAAACATTCTTACCATTTTTCTTTTGGTATCGAACCTCCTTAAATGAAAAAATACCTCAAAATGAAAAATGTATACAGGGTGTCCGCAAATTTCACCGGCAATGTTTGACTGCATATTCACGACAATAAATAAATACGATCTACGAAAAAAAATTAAATAAAAACTTTTTGGTTTTCGAGTTACAGGCCTTCAAAGTTGTCAAAAATAAAACTAATTTATTTGGACTATTAGAGCGTATTATTTCTTAAAGCGTTAGTCAAATCGATATACTGAATAATACTTTTCTTCGGTTACCTCCCTGCAAATAATGCCATTTTTCTCAAGAATGGCTTGCTCTAGGCGATTTTATCAAGAGCCAATTTTTTCTTTAAATAAACGACCTTTGCAATGTTGCTGTCCGTTTTAAAAAAATACGATCATTATAAAAGTTTTGACCGCTAAATGGAGGAGGTAGCCGGAAAAAACTATCACCTAGTACATCAATTTGACTAAAACTTTCAGAAAAAATACGCCATAATAGTCCAAATAAATGTGCCAAATTTTAACGCGATTGGTAAAAAAATTATCGTCGTGAATATGCAGTCAAACATTGTCGGAGAAATTTGCGGACACCCTGTATAGTGGGGTATTCTACTGAGGTCGTGACCAGACCATTTTTAACTTTCTTGATTTTTTGGTATTATTTATTACCCATTTCGAGTAACTTTCATGAATTTTTTCAAATTTTTATGAAAATCATGATTGAATTTATCGTCTTGTATTGATATCGACAATATTATTTTTGTAATATTATCGTATCGATATTGATTTCAATACGATATCGATTCAATATTTATTGATATAAAATAGTTGAAATTTATTTTTTTTACTAGAAAAATTGCACTAAATTTGAACTTTTTACGTAAAAAATATTAAAATTATACCAAATTCGNGTAATACCGTTAATTAACAATGCTCATGCAATTTAATTGAACATTTCCAAGTACAACTCCGTTGGCACTGAATTGGTTAAGTGAATAATTTAATTTGAGACTGCAGTGTTACATTTGCACCTTCAACATCGAAATATTAACTGTTTGTTGTCTAATTCAGTGATGCTTGATGTCACTTAAGTGCCTGTTTCTCTTCGCGCATTTCGGTTCATTTTTTAAATGAAAAAATACCTCAAAATGAAAAATGTATCGGTGTCCGTAAATTTCACCGGCAACGTTTGACTGCATATTCACGACAATAAATAAATAGGATATACGAAAAAAAGTTAAATAAAAACTTTTTGGTTTTTGAGTTCAAAGTTGTAAAAATAAAACTAATTTAATTTATAACATCATAACCCTTTGACCGATCGCGTTAAAATTTGACACATTTATTTAGACTATTATTATACCGTATTATTTCTTAAAACGTTAATCAAATCGATATACTGGATGATACTCTCTGCAAATAATGCCATTTTTCTCAAGAATGGCTTGCTCTAGGCGATTTTATCAAGAGACAATTTTTTCTTTAAATAAACGACCTTTGCAATGTTGCTGCCCGTTTAAAAAAAATACGATCATTGTAAAAGTTTTGACCGCTAAAAGGAGCAGGTAGCCGGAGAAAACTATCACCTTGTACATCGATTTGACTAAAACTTTCAGAAATAAGACGCCATAATAGTCCAAATAAATGTGCCAAATTTTAACGCGATTGGTAAAAAAATTATCGTCGTGAATATGCATTCAAACATTGTCGGCGAAATTTGCGGACACCCTGTATAGTGGGGCATTCCATGTCAAATCACTGAGGTCGTGACTAGACCATTTTTAACTTACCTGAATTTTTGGTATTATTTATTACCCATTTCGAGTAGCTTTCATGAATTTTTTCAAATTTTTATTTCAACTAGGGCTTCCCGATACGATACAATACCGATATTTTTGTAAATTATCGATATCGTATTGAATCATGATTGAATTTATCGTCTTGTACTATTATCGACAATATTATTTTAGTAATATTATCGTATCGATATTGATTTCAATACGATATCGATACGATATTCAATATTTATTGATATAGTTGAAATTTATTGAAATTGCACTAAATTTGATTTTTTTACGTAAAAAATATTAAAATTATACCAAATTTGAAAGTATAATATTTATATTAATTTATTTACTAAATTTGAATGAACATACAAGCTAAGATATAATATGAAAAATGTAAAAATATCTATAAAATATTTTATGGAGACAAGAACAAAAAACAAGTGTTAAAAGATTAAATTGAACAAATAAATTAATTTTACACTACAAATTAACTTCGCAAATTTCTTTTTTCAAGGAACTTTTCATCCACCTATTGATTAAAATTAGAGCCTGTGCACTTTCATCTTAAATATCCACTTCTTATTTGTGGAAAGGCGAAATGGGCGGTGACTATTAGACGCACGGATTTCTATGACTTACTTTATCGCTCTCATGTAACGGCCGATGAACCATGGGGACTTTCCAACCCTGTATATTCATTTTGTGCGATTCGCGCTTTTGTCGAGATCAATATTATTCAATATTATTGACAACACATTATTGACGATACAATTATCGTCAATATTTTAAAAGTTAATACCGTATTCTTGCAAATATTGTCAAAGATAGTATCCAAAATCGATACGATATCGATATTTTTATCGAATATAGGGAAGCCCTAATTTCAACCCCTCAAAAAGTTGAGTATTTGAATATTTGGGGTAAAAAATTTTCAGATACCTGTAACTTGGCAAAAACTGAAGATATCATAAACTTTTTTTTAATTTGTTTTATAGTTTTATAAAAAAATATATAAATATTTCATTTTTTTTTTTTTTTGTTTTTTTTTTTTTTTATATAAAAAGTTGGTTTTTAAAAAGGTTGGGTTTTTTTTTCTTTTGAAAAATTGTCAATAAATCGTTTTCCAATATATGTACATATTTATGAAACATGTTCTAGAGTACGATTTTTTTTATTCTATTTTTTTTCGAATTAAAAAAATATTTTGGGCGTTTTATTTTAAATTAAATTTTATTATAGAAATAAATCGCGATGACTAATTATTAAAAATACCATGGTTTTAAAACTACTACTAATATTGCCATTATTAAACATCTAAAGTATTATTTCGAATTCTTTACGATTTCCGCTCATCTGAATTTTCTGGTTTACGTATGCGGTGTCTAAAATGTTAAAAATTGGACATGTTTATAAAGCAAACTTGTAACATTTTTCTTGCTTTCTTTTTGTCTCAATTTTTTACGTTCTGTAGATTCAGAGTCCATTTCACTCGATGCCTGTTTTACTTCATTCAAGGATAATTGGTAGAATATCTATATTTCAATAAAAAAAGATCGCAATATGTAGTAATTCAGATTGGTTTCTAATCAACACTGTCCGCTGTGTCCCCTATTATCCCAGATAAGGAAAACTTACTGCTAATTTGTTTGTTTGTTTATTAAGCAAAATATGAGCGACGCAAGCCTGTTTTCTCTTTTTTCGTCCTGTTTCGCTTAACCACGTGTGTCAATAGGGCTTTAACGAAATGCAATAACAGTAACGATTACATTTTTATCTCTCATAACTTCCGTTTTACGATATTATATGGCCGTCTCTTGCAACAAGCTAACGTTATTATTTGTTTTCTGATATACCCCTCTCGATGGCCTAAATCAGAATTTACGGCTACATTGTCGGTCCTGCCTGCCTTAATCTATTCAATAAAGTAGGCAATGAATTATAGAGAGGCCTTGGAGGAATATCAACTACTTCGGCGGTCTTCGAGCAATCCTGGACTGATGCAGCGAATGAGGATTTATGGGGTTGTATCAATTTTTTTCAGAGTAATGAAGATTTAGATCCAACAAAAATTGTACGAAATGAATTTCCACCTCAAATAATTAACTGAATTTCCATAAATCTTGGCATTCTTTTCGAGGTATAAGCCTCCAGATTTTTTGGAAAAAATAAATCAATTTCTCTTAATTATTTCCAAACACATAATTCACAAAATTTTATAATACAAGTAATAACTAAAAAAAATAATAAAACTTTTTAAGTCATATTTAACCAAGCTGGAAAAGAAATTAGAAAGATAGTAGATAATTTTCAAATAAACAGCAGAAAAATTTCCAAACTTTTTAGTGATTTTTGAAATGCTGTAACTTCATGAATAATGGTCGTATCGAGAATAAAAAGAAGAATCTTGAAGCTTGAAGATTCTAGTTTTGAAATCGTGAGATGAAATATTTTTTTGAATATCACTCGACGCAATCAAAAGAAATAATGCAAGGCAAAAATTTCACAATTTTTTTTTTCAAAACTGGCCATGGGTTCAGAAAAAATGTTTCTGTCTTAATCAATCATTCCAATCATTTAACTTGATTCCTCAGCTTCATTTGGGGTCAAAATTGTCATTTTTTTATTTTTCATGCTCCATATCTCATGAACAAATGAAGGTGGATTTTGGAAACTTGTATCCATCCTCTTCAGTGGCCTTCTTGGTATGTTTGAAATTTTTTTTTACTCAGTATTAATTTGAAAAAGTGCAAAAATGACTTTTTCTGCTGTTTTGGAAACTCAGCGACTACTTTGCACATATTGCAAAGAGTACCAATGTTTGCACAGTTTTTTTAGCTCAATACATGCCTATGAGACCTGTAAATTTTGAAATAGTTCGGTCGAATCGTTTTCCTTTCCTGAATCGTCAGTTTTAGAAAAAAAGTTAAAGGATTAAGGTTTATTACTAGTTAAACATCAATTAATCATGATTAAGATGAAAAAAAAATGTTTGCGTTATTTTTCCCACAATTTCGCGTAAAATACTCATCAAATATCGAAAAAAAAAAATCCAAAATTTGAAAAAAATTAAAAGAAAGTGAAACGTAGAAGTGACATTGCTAACCAACCTCCCCCTTTCCAAGTATGCAGTACTGGCCATTGAAATGCAAACTTTGTTAATACTACATGAATACAATCCTGTCAAATTTTTTGGTTATTCTTACACGATTTTTAAATATTTAAAAAAATATATTTTTTCCAAAAATTTAAGGGCTTGTATTTCGAAAATAGTGCATTTTCAGAACTAATAACTAATATAAAATTCTTTCCTTATTGTTAATAGAAGAATATCTCCTCAAACATGCATGAGAAATGGGGTTAAGTCTAAGATACAGTTATAGAAAATAAAAAGTTTCCAATTTTACTGTCTGTACCTAATAACACGGGATTTTATTAGTTTCATTCCTTAAATTCCTCTAATTGTAAATGTTTTATGATCGAACTTTTTTCTATTTACAGCCGCTGTACTAAATCCACATCAAGTAAGAAAAATAAAGTAGGCTTCCATCCCAATAGGCTGGGAGGGTAGTTGTTTCTACTACCTTGATAAACTATACGAGTATAAATATAAGTCTGAACTTTTTAGTTAATTATAGTTATTACGGGAAATAACTATTCCACGGCTACGTCCCTACTAACATTAAATAACACCCTCAATAACTCGTAAATAGCTAAGATCATTTATCAGGAGAACCACCAGACATAGACCGGTTTTAAGCTTATTAGTTCTCGTTAGTATACCGATAAACGATCAGAGCTATTTGGATGTATATCTACATAACCTATAAAGCATATTTCACACCTTTAAATGAATACTCCTGTTGAATAATTGATTGTTACTGTGGTGATTTATATAACACAATGGTTTGGCTTGCACATATATGAAGCGGATCGTATCGATTTTAACTGCACCAAAATCTACGTAACCTAACCTAACAAAGAGAATAATGCAGAGAAATCAGAAGAATAGGCAAGTTTAACAGTAAGGAGATTAATTTTAAATATTTAGGTCGTTTTTTTTTCAACTGTCGGGTAAATTTAAATGTCAATTAATTCTATGTCTGTCACTTTCTTATACATATATATTTTATGAAAAAGATATAGATTTAACTGGAACATAAATTTATCAGGAGGTGAAAAACTCAGGCCTAAGTCTATTAAATTGATGAAAATTAACTTCACAGCTTAACAATCGAATTTGTTCGTCTCTATAAACGCGAATTCGTTATGAATAAGGACTTTAGACGCAGGTGGTATATTCCCCATAGAAACTTTTCACTATTGGAATTGCTATTATATGGCTCCCATATACAGGGTGTCCCGGAAATGGTGGACAATCTCTCGGATATGGATAGATAATGAGAAAATAATGTCACAAGTTCATATAAAATTTTTTCCTCCGGGCTCACCCTGTAGAGTTATTAGCTCTTGAAGTTGAGAATTAAAAATGTTTTTTTTGCTGTAAATTTTGTATTTTTCAATAAATTTTGAAAATTTTTTGGCTGGATCTATAATTTTTGAAGCTGCTTTGTAAAATAATATGAAATCCTCGATAATAATTATGGGGGCCCGGGGGCAAAGCACCCCCCACCAAAATTTTGTTCCACTATACCCCAAATTTTCCATCATTTTATAAAAATTTATGGTATTTTACGTAAAAAAGGTATACTTGTTGAATATCCATAAAATATAATTTTGTATAATTTTTAACGTGTACTGACCGTTTCTAAAGTGTGATTTTATAACAGTGGTCTTAAAGGTAAATCACATGACTTACTTTTAACACTAGTGCTAAAAATAACTCACTTTTAACACTAGTATCATAAAATGAAATTGACTGACAGCATGCGTTAAAATTATACCTTAATGACGTTTGTAGAAAAATAAGTTTAGAGACAACGGTACTGTTTAATTTCAGACATTTTATTTAATAGAAACACCGGTTTAATCGTAGTTGGCTTTTACATATCAGAATAAAGGACAAATAATTTGCAATAGCAGTGTTCCAAATTATGAGAATTTGAACCTAACTAAACTAACTAAAATTTTGTAACTAATATAATTCATAATAAATTCTCAATATTAGTTCCACCTTCTCTTATACAAATACGAGCTCGTTTAACAGAAGACTGTTGCACTCTCCATAACATTTCAGGATTTTGTCGTATTTCATTTGCACAATAAAAAATCCTTTCTTCTAATTCTTCTCTAGTGGTTACAGGTGTGGAATAAACAAGATTTTTCAAGTGCCCCCAAAAGAAAAAGTCAAGTGGGTTCATATCTGGAGTTCGGGCAGGCCAATGAATAGGTCCACCGCGACCTATCCAGCGATTAGGATATACCTCGTTTAAATGGTCCCTTACTGCAGCACTAAAGTGAGGCGGCGCCCCATCGTGCATGAATATCAGTGCATTTCTGGTTTCAAGATCAACATCTTCTAACAGTTGTGGTAATTGATGCACAAGGAAATCTAGGTAACGTTGACCATTCAGTCTAGGGGGTAACACAAATGGACCCAATAAGTAAGGACCAATAATTCCACTCCAAACATTAACATAAAATTGTCTTTGGTGCCTAGTTTCAATAATAGCGTGTGGGTTCTCATCAGACCAATAATGTAAATTATGGGAGTTAATAACTCCATTCCTCCCAAAACTTGCTTCGTCAGTATACAGAATTAATCTCGTAAACATAGGATTTTGCTCATGTCTCTGAAGAAACCATTGAGAAAACTGTACTCTTGCACGAAAATCATCAGGATTAAGAGCATGCACTTTTTGGATATGGTAAGGGTGAAGAAGCTGTTCTCTAAGGATTCTTGCAACAGTGGTCTTTGGAACATTGGTAAAAGAAGATAATGACCTAATGCTAACTGTTGGATGAGCAGCAACTTCGTCCAGTATATTTTCCTCTACTTCAACTGTACGTGCTGTTCGCGGGGCACCCCTGTTTGCAGTAACAGGAGCAAACTGACCTAAAGACATTAAAATTTATTTAATATCCATTTTGTTTAATAATAGTAATCGTATTTTACCAGTTTCTCTTAATCTTTGATCAATACGTTCGAAAGTTTTGCGATCCGGAATCCTTCTATTAGGATAAGAATGCTGATAAAATCTTCTTGCTGCCGAAGCATTACAAAGAGCCCGCCCGTACATTAAATGCATATCAGCATATTCTTCATTGGAATACTCCATATTTTATAACAAATTATGAGTTATGAGATGAGTCTTAGATTTAAAACTACGTATTTGACAAGTTTGACAATTTAATTGCCTTTGGCATACTCTGACATGTCAAAGCCAACCACGATTAAATCTGTGTTTCAATTAAATAAAATGTCTCAAATTAAATGGTACCTTCCTCTTTAAACGGGTTTATCTCAAAAAATATCTATTTTATGGATATTCAACAAGTATACCTTTTTTACGTAAAATACCATAAATTTTTATAAAATGATGGAAAATTTGGGGTATAGTGGAACAAAAATTTTTTTTCTAGAAATTTTGGTGGGGGGTGCTTTGCCCCCGGGCCCCCATAATTATTATCGAGGATTTCATATTATCATCCAAAGCAGCTTCAAAAATTATAGATCCAGCCAAAAAATTTTCAAAATTTATTGAAAAATACAAAAGTTACAGCAAAAAAAACATTTTTAATTCTCAACTTCAAGAGCTAATAACTCTACAGGGTGAGCCCGGAGGAAAAAATTTTATATGAACTTGTGACATTATTTTCTCATTATCTATCCATATCCGAGAGATTGCCCACCATTTCCTGGACACCCTGTATAAATAAGGTTGCCAACTGAGGGTTGCCAGTTTACAAATCACGTCTGGTCAATAATATCGGTGGTGTTTTAGCTGTGAATAGGTATATACGAGTTGAGCTTATTCGAGCTTTTGTTTTATTTAACAAGCCCAACTGTTTTTTAAGGATGTAACAACTACTATCTAACACCCAATAATGTCATTTACTTTCGTCAAACAATTTTGAAAGTACAATGTGGTCAGAAGGGATTTTTTAATCAATTTATAAGTTCAGGGAGTAGAAACAAAACAACTGTTGTTGCTATCTATGTAAGGCATTATCAGGAGCAAGTCGTGTAGCGTGTCCCATTTTGTGCTAAGATAACATTATCTCACTAGTTATGCTGTTCAAAGTCTTAGTAACTAAGATAACATCGTCAAAGTGGTGCAGGCGAGAGTTTGGTGTTTCTTATACAATGTACTAGGTTTATTAGAGATAAAACTCCAAACTCACGCGAAACTTAAAAGAAAACACAGCATGATGGCATTCCTGCGTCAGTGTATACTATTCAAATACGTCATTTGGGCATTGAAAATACGATTAAAAAAACATATATTATAAAAATAATTTTGTATTGAAATATAGACGCTTGAAGGCATTAAAAATATGAACCCCCTGCGAATTTCTAAATAATTCACTGAAGTTATGAATTATTATATCCAAAATGTACGTTTGTAAGGTTCTCCTCACACATTGTGATGTATAATCATATACAGGGTGTGCCATATCCGTTAGAAACAGTATTTACGGTAAAAACCAGAAGAGGTAGGTATAGAAACAATTATACTATTCGAAAGAGAACAAAATTGTTCATCAGGTTGCGCAAAAATATACAGTGTGTTCCATTAAAAAAATAAATAAATAAGTTAAGACGGTTTAAAGTTGACAAAATTCGGCATTAAATTTTTACCACCCTGTATGAAATTAAGTCATTTTGATATTATGGCAAGACTTAGACTTTTAGTTATGTCCCTTATAAATTTTATCGCTATAACTTTATTATTGTAAAATACACATCTTTTTGAATTAGGCGGTGCTATATTCATTTTTTTTTGAAAAAAATAAAATACAGGGTGTTTCATTTTCTACATGCCAAACGAACACAGATAATAGAGGAAATAATTTTGAGCAAAAAGGTTCATATCGACATGTGTCCTAAAACGCCTCCCTGTGGCGCTACGCCATGAAGAGACAATTTTATTGCAATATCTCGAAAATGCGTCTAAATAAATTGATAAAATTTTATGCAAAGATACAATTTATTACGAGGAATTACTTCATCTAAACCAAATTGACACATTGTTTTCAGGGGCGTGCCTACGGGGGTAAGCCAAGGTTCAAATTCCATAACTTTTTTTATTTGTCAAATTTGTAATTCTTTTTTCGAAAATCGAAATCGTTGATCATTTCTAAATAAAAAAGATATACTTGTTTCATTACAATATCTGCAACGGTTTTCTAGAAAATGGCGATTTTAGCTTCTTATGCTTCTACTGAAAATTAAAAATTATAAAGAACCTAGAATTCTATTTTCCCTACATGAAACAAAAATATCCATTTTGTGTAGAAATGGTCAAGGATTTCGATTTTCGGAAAAAGAAGTACGAATTTGATAAATTAAAAAAGTTACGGATTTTGAACCTTGGCGTGACCCCCCCTCCTGAAAACAATATGTCAATTTAGTTTAGATAAAGTAATTCCTCGTAATAAATAGTACCTCTGTATAAAATTTTATCAATTTATTTCGAAGCATTTTCGAGATATTGTAATAAAATTGTATCTAAATGGCGGGCGTTTTAGAACAGATGTCGATATGAACTTTTTTGCCCAAAATTACTTTCTCTATCATCTGTGTTCGTTTGGCATACCGGAAATGAAACACCCTGTATATCAAAAACGGTTAACTTTAAGAATAGGAAACCTTTATAAAAGTTCACCTAAAAATTGACGTAAAATCCAAAATTTCAATAATATACAGGGTGTTCCTTTAAAATAACGAAGATGACGTCAACTTCCGGTGTAACCCGAAGCGTTAAATGGACGCTATTATTTTAGTTGAGAAGGGCATGCCCAAAAACACAATTGGGCTCAAATTTTCAAAATTAAAATCGAAGTAGTCTCTGAAATATGTCTAACGACTCGTCACAGTGGAACACCCTGTATAACTCTGACATTTATAAAGATATTTGGATGAATCTTGGAATGTAAGTAGAAATGTGTCTGCTTTCCAGCCTGCAAAAATTTTCATCATATGTTTTAGTTCCAATATTTATTTATCAAGATGTCAAATTTATGAGAATTTAAAAATGGAAGGCCCATCCTATCGTAAGTATTTCGAAGTTTTTTAAGTTTGATATATTCTTCTGCCATTTTTATACATTTTGTAGCTGTTTTGTATTAGTTTAATGTTATAGTAATGAATTAGAAAAATTTTCATGTATATTGAATTTTTTTATATTGTTCTTTTTTTTCTCATTTCTCTAGTTGTTTCTGATACAGAAATTCATTTTTTTTAAAGCTTATAGTGAGCAACTTGGAAGAAAAAACGAAAATTCAAGTCACACAATCGAACAATTTCCAAAGGACTACGTGGCCTCGTGTGACCATCCACACCCGCATAAGAAAACCTGTCCGGTATCATAGAAGCTAGACCTCCGAGATTTCATTTGAGATTATTAGGATGCAAATTATTGCCGTGCCAATGTGGCGTAATATATGTTATTCGATTGGGGCTGTCGAAATATTCAGATCGCTTGTTATTCATGTCAGCAAACATCCTTAGCATCGCATTTACATATACGGGAGTTCCACTTATCCTCCGGAGCGTCTTAATATTTTAGTGCGCGTACGGGGAGTTACTAAGGTGGGATGAAATTTCAGCAGCGGCGATAGAATGTTTTGAATTAGCCTAAGTTTTCTGCAGGGGCGCTGAAAAACCACTTTTCCAATTAACGTTTATATCTCACACTGCAGGAACGCGTTGGTGGAGAAAACTTGGAAAAATTCTCTTTTCGTGAGTCGCACGAGTCGTTTAGCTTTAAGAATTAACAAAAAAGAAATCTTAATATAATAAAAATTAAACAAAATACATAGCTATGAGTTTAAAGGAAGTTCAAAGACCTTGTTACAAATAGGAATTTCAATGTTTACGTTTTTTCCAGCTTTTTTTTGAGAAAGTAATGAATTATTGAAATCGATTTTATTAGAAAACGGCTCATGATATTAAAATCTAACAAGAGTACCTTCTTTATGCAAAATATGATAAATTTTCATATTTTCGGTTCAGGAAGTACAAAAAATTGCGGAGGTACAAAAAAAATTGTAAAATTTGCCCCATGGTCCCGCATTTTCTTACGCCCCTGTAGCAAATTTTAATTTGTATATTATACCGATTATTAAGCATACAAATAGTAATACAACCCCAAAATTTCGTGATTTAATATTAAACCGTTTTAAAGTTATGAAATAAAAACTGTTTCCTGTTCAAGGGGCTGTATCTCCCTTAGCGGCCGCCACTGACAAAAACTATACTAAGATTTTCATCATATTTCGACATGTTTTACATACTCTCCAATTTTGAGTATTTATTTCGTTAACATCTTGTATATCAATTACTGGTCTCAAAAATGGTTGGAGGAAATTGGGTCTGTGGTGTAAAATTATTTCTTCGAATAAAGTAATCCTCGCGTGATTTTTTTGTATACCTACGTTTTTGTATGATCACGCTAATGCATTAGGGGAGAGGATAATCTTCCTTCAAGGAAAAACATCCCGGAGGTTTTCACAACCTGCGTTGGAAATAATAATAACCGTTTATTTTACTAAATCATGATCTACAATTATTATATCTTTAAAAAAAACATTTACAGTAATATTAGTTTCCATTAAACAAATAAATTGTTCAAATTATATGTAAATAGACCTGTTTTAATTGGAATTGTTGCACATACATACATTAATTGTGCAATTTAGCGGAATGTACCTAATTTGTAAACTGGGTGTTTAATAATAAACAAAAAGTCATCTTTACTAAAGATGTATTTTTCCTTAAAAAAAAAATAATCAAATTTTCAGAATTGTATTATCTAATAGACGCGTCACTGTTCAGATTTATCACTATACTTATTGTAACGACGTTCCTCAACATTCCATATTTCTTTTGCGCTTTGAAATAAGTATTCTTCAAAATATTCAAATATAAACATCCAAAACCGTGACACAGTTTCTTTACAGTGGTGACGACATTTTTCTACCCTTCGGGATACATATTCCGACTTTTTATGTTAAACGAACTACACCTAATTAAAATATCACGTTTCTAATAACACTCCAGCGAACTCAAAAGTTGGAACTAAAAGGCAATGCGTCTATTTAGCGGCAATATGCATGTAAATCTATGCAATAATCTGTACATCCATTAATAAATATCAAAGACTGCCGTTAACGGTTCTTGGCGAAAAGTGACGCGGGGCTATGCATAAATTAAATCTTAGTTAGCCGAACAAACTTTTAAAAGCCCGCTGCTCGAAATTTACATTTCTGGTAATATTATTACTGAATTATGAAGCAGTGCAAACAACTATAAAAAATAGGTACCCTACTAGTCTTGTTTCGAGATATTAAATTTTTATGTTTATATTGAACGTTCCATCATTTTCTAATCGAGGGGGACGCATAGAATTCAATTGATTCGCCTTGTTTCACTCCTCGTTATTAACAAAGACAAAAATTCTAGTAGATATAACTATCAAATAGTGAAATAGTGTATGAACATTATTAAATGAAATTAAATAGACTCAAATACTAGGTGACATTCTTTCTGAAAACTCATAACGGAAGTATAGTCGCTATAGTAGTGACACTATATTGCTTTCGTTTGGAGAATTGAAATGCATTTGTCGCAATGTGCTTGGTATTCTGCTGATACATCACTAAAGACATATAGATTGCAATACAAGAGAGCGTTGTCAGAAAACTCAAATAATATCGAGTTACATAACAATTTCAATATTTGAATTTTACCGGAACGAGCTTTTTTCACACTTATATTATTTCATTGAAAAGCCAAAAACTGCTGTATTTCTTCAGCTTATAAAATCAATACGACGCCCATAAGAAAAAAGAAAGTTGAGGATGGTTTCTCGTAACCGAAACGTCGTGTGAAAATCTAAATATACAGTGAAATTCCTCGGAAAAACTTGCAGTAAAAAGGTGTTTTCAGATTTTAAAAATTCCTCTAAATAAAAAAGTTACAGACGATTTTCGAAAACGCCACACTTACTTTTTTTACTCAAAAATCTGAACAGCAAGGACCTGTCTGCAAGCGCCACTAAGTTGGCAACAGAACTGTCTAAAACTTTTCCCATCTAACAATTTTCCTATCTCTTCTAGTTTCCAAGATACCAATACATGTAATACTAAAATGGTTCACACTGTATTTTTGAAAAAGGACTATAGACCCTTAAAGTAAATCCCTGAAAGTTGCTTTGTCTAGATATTTCCAAAACCGTTCAAGATAAAACAATGAAATTGAAAATTGGACATTTCTATTTGGTTTTAAATCCAATTGTCGAAAATTAATTTCTAAATTTTATCACAAGTTTCTCAAGGTTGTGATTAAATTTCTCTATTTTTTTGTATGTTCAATAAAATTAATTTAAAAAGTGTTACATGTCATTATTCTCATTATAAACCATTTAAACTGATGCGTCACAAAAAACAGGATTGTTTGCAAATACTGCATGAAAATTTATTGATCATGGAAAATTAACAATATTTCGAAATCCCAGAAAAACAGCTATTTACAAAAATACGATTAAGAAAAACAAGACAAGAGTATACATATTAAAATTATGTTTTTCAATATTCAATTATAAATATTTTTTCTTACAATTTCCCTAAGACTTTTTATTTATAGATTGTAACATATTTTTAGCATAAAATTTTATTTCTTTAAATCAGTTTTGAGTTTTATAATCTTATTGCAAAATAAATGATTTCTAATTGTTTTTAATTCATAAAATTTAGTATATAAGGACTGGGTGTTTATAAATTATAGATATTATTTATGTATTAACATAATTCTTAACTCAGTTACTCTCTTTACTGTAAAATTGTTGAAAATATCAAATTATTAGCTTAAACTTTTAAAAGGTTAGTGTAAGACAGCAGCGTCAAAATTTATAAATTATTTTTGACTAATAGATTAGCAATAGAAAAGTAATACAAATAACAGAGTAATAACAAAAATGTCCATTCATATTTGATCTGTTCTTTGTCTCTTTGTCTTCAAAAAAACTGAATTTTAACTCGGTTTACTGAAAAAAGCTGAAATTTGCCTCTGACCAATATATTTTGTTTGTCAGTGAACTGTTTGAAATCGTCCGGCTTTTTTTGATGACATTTCTGTGCATACAGTACAAATTATATCTATATAGAACGACAGTCCATAATACGGCTTTTCGTTTCAAAGCCCTGTTTTACAGTCACACATTATTTGTAAAATGCATTTCCATACTTTTTTATGTCTGCGCGTACATTTATCTGCGATTATAACATTAATTAGATACATATAGGGGCTGTTTACAAACATGGACATTATTTTTAAGGATAACTATAACTTTTCACATAAAACGTTGTCCTACAACCGTAAAAAAATATGTGCCTTACTTGACACATTCTCACGTGACACATTACAGCAGATCTTCAATGTTGCCATTAGGAGAAGTATACATTCTGCAACCGCAGCATTTTGTCAACATTCACTGTATACCAATAACACATCAACCAACTCGTGATTGCGGTATTTACGCGACATCGTAAATAAAAGACGAACGATAATTAAAAATAACACTCGGTTAAACATATGCGAAGGAACAATTAATTTTAAAGCTACCAGTGTCGAAGATTGCGAACGTTCATTACAAGTACGAAGAGTGTGTGAATTGTTATAATCATTTCTTTGTACACTACCTTTATACTTCGTAAACACCATGATACTGACTACACAGTCATATGGCCATATTCTTTGTGGCATCATCAAAATGACTTAAAATCGTTACATATTTATACAAAGTGTTAATGAACTTATGTCAATTTAAAGGTGTGAAAAAGGAGCAAAAACTGAGTTAACTGATATCACAAACTTGTATCGGAAGTTTAAGGTCATAGAGAAAAAAAGCTAATAAAAAAGGGTTTAAAACTTTTTTTGGAAGTGTGAAAAAAAATGATGGCTACATCGAACCTCTTCTATGAAAATCAGCAGTTCTCAAAAGGTGCAATGTTGAGGTAAGTCAGATTTTAAAATTACATTTTCTCAACACAAATCCGTGCATTTACCTTATTTTGACATAAAGGAGATGTGGTAAAAATGATTGACATAAGTTCATTAACACCCTGTATATTAAAGAATTTTCTTTATGAATATAGAGTCCATAAAATCATCGAAAATATTAAACATCCAGACCTAATGCCCACGGAGTAAAGACATTTAAGAAACATGAGACAATTGCACGTGTTTTTTAAACACTTCTAGATAAACTGCACGACCTCAACTTCCGCGAAACTAAATAAATCCTACACAAATCCCCACACGACGATTCCAAATGCATTACACTCGACTAGCGCGCCAGCTGTAATTTAATTGATTAGTCGACATTGCCCCTGTAAGTTTCCAAATTGGACAGTCGGTTTCTGCTCGCTAATGGTGTGTATTCTTTTCACATAATACGCTCCCAAATTATTCACGTCATTTAACAGAGGTCATTACGGGTGGCAGTGTGCACTCTCGATTTATACCAACTGCAACATCGAGCTGAAAAAAGGGCCCTCTGAAAACCCGTCGTTGCTGTGCAAACGATGCATTTAGCGGATCGAGCCTTTCGCGTGATATAACTGATGCAAGTGAAGTATATGTGCTTTCGCCGAATGTTTTTTTGGTCAGCTCTTTTATTTTTTCAAGTTCGAGCTTTGGCATTCGATAACAGACACAAGTGGATGTTAAACGAACCTTTTTCTCTTAAAAAAATTATTTTTATTCCCCCAGCAATAGCCTACCCTGAGAATAATTGGTGTAAGTGAACGCGATAAAAACAATCCATTGAGTGAAATTATTGAGTATACTTTCAATTAATACGAAGTATTTTAATAACTTTGTTCATTATACTAAAAATAACACAGCCACACAAAAAAAAAGTTGGGTATACTTTTTATGCGACATATATATTTACGAATACGAATATGAATTCACATTGTAAAAATTCAAGATGGCTGATCCAATATGGCGGGTGTACTTTATTGAAATCCACCGATTTCAGTAAAATTTGGCATCATAAGGATTGCTGGTTGAACTCACCTTCATTAATCACACATCTGGAGTCAGATTTTCATAAATCAAGGTAAAAGATTCCACTCCGTCTAAAAATGTGACTTCGCTTAAAAAAATGACTTAAGGACTCTACACATGTAATGATGTGTAGTGGGATGTGCTTGTTTCCATGGGACAAGATAAAAAAGTTTCTACTTTATTCTCTCATTTATTTAGTCGTGCATGGGCTTATGGTTTTCCAATCAGATTTTTTTAACTATTGTGCAGTTTTCCTATGGCATTTAGATGCTTTTATTTCTTAATAATTTTAAAGTTCAAGGAGAAGGACACATTACTGCCACACAGCACATCACTGCATCTGTTTATGCCTTCAATCTAAACATGTGACTTTGCCAAAAAAATGCCGCCTACTCGGCCTAAAATTATGACTCTACCTACAAATTTGATTCCACCTGAAAATCTGGCTCCAGATGTATGATTAATGAAGGTGAGATCAACCAGCAATCCTTATGATGCCAAATTTTACTGAAATCGGTGGATTTCAATAAAGTACACCCGCCATATTGGATCAGCCATCTTGAATTTTTACAATGTGAATTCATATTCGTAATCAGCGACCCAAAAAACCCCTTTATACAAAATCTGGTCAAAATCCGCTCAGAATTTGAAAATAGAGTTTCCTGCTCGGTTTTTTGAGGTTAGAAAAAAAACCACACGTTCTAGCTCAATTCTGACAGTGGTTTTGAATTCAGCAGAGTCTTTTACATAAAAATGTACTATTTGATGTGGAAATAAATTTTTTTCCAAATTTTCCCAGTTAATTTTCATCAAGTTTTTTGAGGTTAGGAAAAAATTGTGACGTGATGGGCCAATTCTGATCCCAGATTCGTGTTCAGGAGGCCAAAGTACTACGAAAAATATATGTCGCATAAAAAGTATACCCAACTTTTTTTTTGTGTGGCTGTGAATTAGTCTCAAATATGTTGCATGTTATAAAAATAGGCACTTAAAAAAAAACTGATATTGAATACACTTGTATGTAAATCCGAATGGATGTTTCCAATTTTTTTTTGCCTAATAATATCTTTCTATAATATAGTTGTATAGTCGTGGAGAAATAATTTCACAAACTGCTGAAAATAAAGTTCTCCTAATCCTCAAAGGTAATTAAAGGTAAGGTAAGGTAACGTAAGGTAAGGTAAGGAAGGTAAGGAAGGTAAGGTAATTCCACTTAAGAGGAATTCTTCTGTAACTCTGTAACTGTCAAATTTATATAAAATGATGGTTTTAATAAAAGTTGTCTGAAATGATATGGGCCATGTAATGAAAATATTTTTAGCTTTACAGGGTGTTCCTTTTCGCGTGGGCGCTACATAATTGTTATTTTAAATGGAACACCCTGTATATTATTGCGTTTTTGAATTCCTCGGTTAATATTAGGTAGAGTTTATTAAATGTACATGTTTAAAACTTAGTTTTCGAGAAAATCAGTTGTTTTTGAAAAAAATTACGATTTCAGATCTCTAAATGAGGCAAAATGGTGTCTAAACCATAAGAGTTAGAAACCTACAGTTTTCGCAGTTCGTTACTCTATCTTGTCATCTGTGAGCAAAATGTGTACGTTCTGTTTGTACAACTTTCTCATTTAAAATTTTTCAATCGGTGCTATATTTTTTTAGTTATTTTAGAAAAACCGTTTTTTGCAACTTTGCGATTTTTTTTAACCAGTTCGCCATTTTGGATCGAGTTTAAAGAACAAGAAACTCAATTTAAAATTTAATTTTCTATATGATCATATTTTTTTGTCCAGGTAATAATTTCTGTAAGCATTTCTCTATAATGCTTGGACTAAATACCAGACTGATTCCAGCTATGGTACGGCTCGACTGTTTGGGCTATAGAAGGAATTATCGCGGTGGGAGAACCCTCGACAGCTATTACTTGAGAAATTCCAACGGTGGTGCGAATTCGCACTAGTGTGACCTTTGAGGGTTAACTAAGAAATAAAATGGCGTCTAATTAATTTCATGTAATAAAATCCGATTAAAAGTTAAATAATATTAGAGAAAAACTCAATCTGGTGAAGAAACTGAAACAATATCACGTGCAATTTGAGCCAATTTTCACACATTTTTTTTAATAGTGTTAGCTTATCAAATTCCCTCCTGGAAAATTGCACAAAAGTGCGATTAAAACAAAAGTGCCCTAATACGATATTGACTTCTCATCTTCCACCTCTTACAGTGTCATCTCACGGAGATAATGCAATATCCCTTATTGCATTTCGCGACATTTTTATTCCCGACATATCTGATTCCAGCGGAAGAAATGCTTTAATAAAATTCTAGTAAGCGCCCCCATTCCGTTACAGAATGTCGTAGAGCTCTTTCAGTCCGCATTTGGAATCTCCGTGTTTATTAGTGTTGCTGCGGAATACCAATTGCTTCTAAAGACTGTCGAAATTCGACCAGTGAGTGCAACTGCATCGACAAAATTATATATTACGATTACGATGCGTACGTATTTCATTTTGCACGAGACCAAGTAATGCTCTCGTCAACAAAAATTGACCAATATTGTAAAGTTTAGTAAAATTCGTAAATTTTTTAAAAGAGAAATAGTATTCGAGTGGAATCTACATCATTGCTAAAAACATGCCAATAAATTGCGAGATTGCCAAGTCATGTGTCAAGAAAATTATTTAGAATTAGAGTTAAGGTTAAACCTACCTTTAATGCAATGTGATGAATTTTAATATACAGGGTGTCCGGAAAGGTCATGTCAAAAATGAAGGCATATACACGGGAGGTGTTTTTGTTTTTTGACTACCTTGTATAAAAACTGGAAAATTTTCATGTCAAATTCGATAAATTAGGTTTCCTCTATAAAATGTCCGATTTCACAAAAAAATAATGTTACTGGGAAAACTAAATTTTGCTGACAGTTTACATCTGTCAATTTTTGCCTAAAGAACAAAATATCTCGGAAACGGTCAATCCTAAGTATGGTGTGTGCGATATATTTTCAATTTGAAAATAAATGCTTTTTCCAAAAATGCAATAATATACAGGGGTTCTATTTAAAATAAGAAAGTTGGTATCGACTTCCGGTATAACCGATATGACCTTGAAAATATTTTAGCTTGGTAGGCCCCACGGTCCGTAACATGCCATCACAATTTCAAAAAAAATCCTTCGAGCGGTTTCACATATCTATCGATGGAGTTCGTGGTGAGACACCCTGTATATTTGGAAGGTTATATTTAATATTACACAAATGTTACATGAATTCCGGTCGATAGCCGCACGGTTTAAGGCGTCAGTACTTAAATCGATGTGTGCTATCTGCCCTTGTTTCGAATCCCGCGCCCGGTAGACCGTAGATTAGCTATGCTTGTACGGAGGATTGGCACCCTCTGTGCAGGTATGGTAGGGTGGAAGAATGTTGGCTTGGGTCAATGTGAGAGATCGACACCGGTTGGCATTTGACCACCCCCCTAATTAATGAGGTTTTCCAGGTTTCCCTCATTCCTACACTGAATGGTGGTTAGGGCCTACCAACATAAGTCGTTCCTGGACGCAAATACGGTCTGCTTAATAATAATATGCCGCCTCCTCTCCCGCATAAGTCTTCGACTTCTGGGCTAATACTCGTAGTTAGAATGAGGAGTAGAGGTATTATTATTATAATTATTATTATTCTACTTGAACATTCCATGGCAACAGGTTACCATGGAAAGTTCGAGGAATTGTACCATACTTTTTATTACAATGTTTATTTTTAATAAACAAAATAATTGTCAGAGTTTATAAATGGAAGAAAATTTCCATTAAAATGTAACTCAGTGCTTTTATGTAAACAACCAAGTTGAATACGATAACAGTTTGAATTTTCGCCCGGCGGGGTCTCCGCTTTAAATTTTCGGGCGATGTAATAAAATTTGCGGGGAATTTTGAACGGGGAGAATGCGTGTAAAACTATTGTCCTCCGAAGGGCGATAAATTCCTTAGGCGATTTGCCGTCTGGCGAAGCACGCGACGCAGGAACCGGTGGGTTTGGTAAAAGTACAGACACGACGAGGGGGAAATCTAATATTTAACCTGCGAGAAGGCAACCCCAAGACTCGCGCCCCGGTTGCCCTCGGGCTATACACAGAGAAAACGTATTTGCTCCGGCAGAGTGCGTGATGGAAAATACAAATAAGCAAAAACCTCAAATTTCATACAGGTTCCATTTTGGGGATGAGAGGCAAAGGCCGTATAGCTGGTGATTAAAGCTGTTAACGTGAATTTTTCACTGATTTTAATTTGATATAAGGTAAAGATGCCTATTATGAGACACCTTTTTTAAAAAAAATCATGGTTTTTTCAATTTTAACATTTTTCTTGGAAAATTAACGTTTTTCTGTAGGGAAATTAATCTAAATCCGTCAAAAAAACGCAAGAACGCCTCAAATTTGTATTTTAGTTTTTAAATTAGATTTTATCAGAAAAGTAATATTTGCCTAATCGAAAAAGGGGTTCCCAATTTGAGACAGTATGCGTTCTTAATATGAGACTATCTCAAATTAGGGAATAAAGCTGAAAATGACCTATTGTTTGCTCAAACCTATTTTTATTAAATGAACAGAAGATAAAACATGTTTAGGTATGGCTTTCTCAAAAACAAAAAACATTTTTTTCTTTAAACAAAGTAACATTTTCTCTTAAAACATCGAATAGGTAATTCTGTGAACAAAATAAAAAAAAAGTTTAGGTTTTCAACCTTAACAACAAACGGCACCAATAAACTTATTTGATTTTATTTCTCAACATTCTAGATGTGCCCATTTGAAACAGGCCTGGCATTTCTCCCACTTTTCACCTCGCGTATCCTCGGAATACAAACCGGCGCAATATGGACACTGCATCCTCTTCCTCGTCTTCTGAAGAAAAATCCGTGGTGTGCGAAACAGTGTCATCTTCACTGGACGTTGATGAATTAGTAAAAACTTTCCTTTTCACAGGCCCTTTCCCAGTTCCTTTTCCTTTTGCAGCACTTTTCCTTGGCTTTCTTTGATTTTCCTTTTTTGCCTCCTTTTCTTTTTTTCTCTTCAAAGCTTCTTCTATTTGTAGTTTGTACGGAGAAGATTGCGATTGAAGGTCTAACGAAAAACCTTTGTTTGGCTCATCTATACTAGTTACCCAGTGGTATGCGACGCCTTGTCCCGTAATATGAGGTACCTTATATTAAGAGCTCTCAGGTGTCTCATACTAGGGCCTTAAGAAATTTTATTCAGTTTTAGGTTAGTTGGTAAAAGCATGAAAATAATTACCTCAACGGCATGATAAATAGATACTACGTCATGTTAGCTTTATGTTAATGATAAACAACACTGTCTTGTTAATAATTTTCTGTTTTCTACATATCTTCACGACAAGCACTGCAAGTACTTTGGCGACCGGCACACAGAAACTTTCCGCACAGCCAACTACTTTCCCGCGCGACGCGATCTCTGTTAACATACGATAGAAAGTGAACTGCCGATAATATAGAACAGTAGCGCTCTTTTCAAAAAATGGCCTAATTTGCGAGAAAGCCCGGTGTCTCATATTCGGAACCGTCTCATAATAGGCATCTTTACCCTATACGAGGAAAATCTGCTAATCAAGCCTGCAGAATAATGTTCCACAAGAAAAAATTTAATTGATCCCGGCTAACCTTTGTTCGTCAATTTGAATTAGCCCCTGGCTGGAGATTAAAAAAAAATTAGGTGCGGCGTTCCGTGAAACGAAGTTAATTTGAAAATCGCTGCCTTAGATAATCGTCATCGGAGATTTAATTTTAATTTAACAACGGCGATTCTTTATTTGTTACCAAAGATGACATTGCGTCTGAAATAATATTTGCAAAGAAATAAATAATAATGTATATTGTGTCACAAGGGCAGAAAATGGGCATTAGTATAGTTTTTCCTATGTCAATTGAAGAACCAATAACTTCAAGGTAGGTACCAGGCTCGGTCGCTGACGCAGCAACTCGGCATTGAAATATTTGAAAAACTTGTTCTCATATTTATTTAGCCATACCCATATACAGGTCTGGTCGAACTAAACGTGGAGGCGATAGAAATGTATACGCTCAGTTGAAGAATGCGAGCCCGGGCATAGGAAAACGATCACAGTTGCATTGGGCTACTGTGCAATAAATCACGGCAGATGATAAGTGGTTAATAAATTGCCCAGCAGTGCAGTGCAGCAATGCGGAATTTGGTGTGATTCAGGTAATTTTAATTTATTATAGACACCTTCTGTCAATCATTCCTATTACAATTGCGAAAGGGAGAAATAAGAGGGATATTTTGTTTACTAATATAATCAGAACATGGCATTTTGGAGACCTTTTTAAACGGAGCAAAACGAAAATTACCACCAATATAATAAAATTGTTTGAGGACAAAGATAATTAAAATATGTTGTCGGCCAAATGAACATATAATAGAAATTTTCTACACATTATACAGGGTGATTCACAACTTATCCAAAAAAATTTGGGAATAGATGCGGCATGACAAATGGAGTCAATATTGTAAAAAAATTTTTTGTAAAATCCTTATAGTTTCTGAGAAAAAAATTATTGAAGTTATAGCACATTAAACCACTACATAGCTGGAGAACTGTAGTCTCTAGCGTCATTCGCATTACGCGTGGAGAGCCATGTGACTCCTAATACTGAAATCCGTGTTTGCGGTAGTTTTTACCTGTTATCTCTGTTATTTACATCAGTTTTTTAGTAGTTAGTGTCAAAAATGGCTTGCGTGTATAGCAACTCAGAGTTGATGGATATCGTTTTAATTTATGGTGAAGCAAGACAACATTTGTATTATGGTGAAGTATTTGTGTTATGGTGAAGCAAGACATAATTTGTGTTAGTTCGTAGAAAGTGAGTAAGACGGACCCAAATGTGTTTACACGTGAGTGGATAAAATTTTGAACAATTGCTGTTGCAGCATCGGGTATGTCAAATGATTTTATTATTTAAAAACACAAATTAATTTTATTAATTAATAACGGCAAAAGCAGTTGAATTTGCCGATATAAAATAGGTGCGATAAAATTCTATTTACATATTTCCTTCCTTGCGAAAGTTTTTGTCCGATTTTATCACACCGCCATGACGGTCGCATTGTGCTAGGTCAGGTTTTACACTTGACCAGTTTCTAGTGCCGTGCAGAAGTGTATTTTAAATCAATTTCGAACTGACCTTTTTGATTTTTTCTTTACAAAATTGTATTTGTAAGGGTCCCCTGTACATCCAGAATTTTTTTTTTGGATAAGTTCTGAATCACCCTGTATACAAATTATTATAATTTTTTAACTTTAGCAGAAAATTTTCTTAGAGACGCCTATGAAACTCATTAAATTTTACTACCAGACGTTTTTTTGCATATTCAACTGACTTTGGAAACACTTTAGCCCACGGATATTAGCAGATAGCTTAGGGCTATTAATGCGTTTTCTGTAGTAGGTGTGACACAGAACTGTTTTTCGCGTAGCATTAAACAAAACCAAAAAAAAAGGAAGAATATAACAAAATTCATTAATTTCATAAAATAATCATAATTTAATAAGAAGCTTAAGTAGTAACAATTTGCAAATTTATTTATTATAATAATAATGTTAATCCCTTGAGCACAATTATTGATACACCAGAACTTGTAGGCATTTGGTAATTATTTGAAAAGCTAGCAGCATGGCGACTTATTTCTATAGATGAAGTTGATGGTTCATTTGAATTGTCTAAAGTAACCGGTATTTCATTTATTTGGTCAGTAATATTTAATATGTACTTTAGTTGTGTTGTTTTATCTAGTACTAGACTGCTGTTTTAGGTTTGTCAATATTTTTTGAGAAATGTAAACCTTATTTGATAAGCAATCATCGAGATATCCTTCTACAACTGCAGACGAACGCCAACCTCTATGTTTTTTAATTGTTAGTAAATCACTCCCAGGATTAGATAGTACGGTTGAGGGACTACGACGCGGCGGAAGCTATGTCCAGTGTATGTATTAGGTTCAGCTAGTTTAAAAAAGTGGCTATTTTTCTAGGAATTTTGCTAAACACATTTTTCAGATCGGTTGCACTGTGCATTGATTATTCTTGTAATAAATGAACAGGCGGTTATGAGTAGTGTGTGTAGGTCTAAGGGAGACATATTTGTTGAGTAGATTCAATTCACCAACTGTTTTATGTGTGACTGTAAACGTTTTTGTAATATTATTTTTTGTTTGTGGAACTATAAAAACCAATATGTCTCCTCTATTATCTATGTGGTCAAGTTTCATATTCAACAACTCTAATGCTAATAAAAATAACATAATTAATTCAACTTAGTTTACCTTGATCATAAAATATTCCGAATCATGTGCTTCCTTAAAAAATTCAATACATTGTTCCTGAGTCAAACTTTTAGACTTTTTCGACAAGTAATTTACAGAATTTTGTTTAAAAAATGTTCGAACTTTATGACAGTTAACAAAATTCATATTTTCCTTGACATTAAAAATGCTTTTCAACATTGAAAATTGAGATCATAGTGTACCTGCATTTACAATATTTGATTTTTCTGAAAAATAAGCAAATAGTACATTTTCTGTTAAGTTTTAGTTTTTTTATTAATTTTTCAGTTATTGAACAATTCATAATACTTTTCGTACCGTTGTCTTGACTTTGTAGGTAACAAATTCGGATAACTATTGCTAGCTTCTTCTGGCAAGTTCGGTGGAGTATTCGTAAATTCTTCTTCACTGTCTGAGTTATCATTAATTTCAACTTATTCACAGGATTACAATTGTTCACGACTTATTTTTGATTCCAAATTTTGGTTTAAATTGGCGTTTTAATGAAAAATTATATAAAACGTCAAAGTACGCAAATGCGTCAAGGGTCAATAAATATTACGTTCGGTCATATTTTTGAGATCAATATAATTCATTTTCACATCTAAAAATGCTTGGAAGTTGATTCACCTAAGAAAAGGCGATCTAAGGACAGGACATATCTAGTTCCCATTTAGTTAAGCAAGACAACATTTGTGTTCGTTCGTAGAAACTAGGTAAAACAGGCCCACAAATGTGTACACGTCGGTGGATAAAATTTTAAGCAGTTGTAACATCAGATATGTCAAATTATTTTGTTAATTAAAAAAATATATCAGGTTTTACTGTGGACCAGTTTCCAGTGGCGTGCAAAAGTGTATTATTAAATCATTTTCGAACTGCTCTTTTTGATTTTTCTTTTACAAAATTGTATTTGTAAGAGTTCCCTGTACATTCAACATTTTTTTTTGGAATAAGTTCGGAATCACCTTGTATGTAAATACTGAAGATTAATTTCTAAATCATATCTTCAGATTGTCCACTCTTTTTTTTATAATTATGATCTGTGCTACAGACGGACGTCTGGAATTTTAGGCAAAATTAATAACGCTGCTTAACTTTTTTACCACTCCTAAAAATGATCATCATATGAGAAGCGACGAACTCCATGATGCCTGTCGATATATTTTTTTGTCGCTTGTTACGAGCAGCCGGAATCTGTTTTCTGGGTGTGCGGATCGCGCTGTTCGCATCACTGGCTTCGATTCAATCTGCGGCCATAAATATTTTTTGTTACGTTCAAATGAATGTCGCCCTCCAAGAAATCATATTTTACAATAAATGACACAAGAAGAATAATGCCGCAGAGAGATATCGGGCGTCCAATAAAGAAAAGTGGCTCTCGGCATCCGCGGCACCCTATAAGATTCATTAGGAATTTATGCGGCAAAATATTGGTCCTTCAATATTAATGCAGTTTGGATAATGCGCCACATGCGGAATACATGGAATATCAATGCAGGAATTGGAACCAGGTAATAGGTATGTAAAATTATAATGGCATCGTTAGTTTTCCACCAAATATGTATTTAGTTACATCTTCCGTCTTGAAACATAAAAAATATGTCCAAATTTTTTAATGGTAAAAGAGAAACCAGACCAACACAATTATTGTTTTTTTTTTAATTATTTTTATAACGTGTCCAGTGCCCAGTAATGTATAGTTGTTACGATCTCAATTGGAACCGCATAAAGACATTTAACTTATAAATTCTATGGAATCCATAGACATCCAGAAACATTTAGCCCTGTCTCGTCTAGATATACTATATTCGGAGCTATATTACCATATAATTACCATACGATTGTCAAGTTTTTTATGTTCAAAATCGCATTGTAATAAAGCATGTCGTAAAATATCTAAAGATTTATAATTATAATCAGGATAATCGCTTAATTTATCTCGAATCATGTTTAGGAACTTTATTTTCTTTATACATATTATAAATTGTGCGCCGCATTGCATCTGGTAAAATTTTCTTTAATTTTGTATTTTTCCGTTTCCTCTTTGTACCGTGATCAATCCTTCCTTAATTACGCGTTAAATTGGCCTTTTTTACTTCTTAGTTAATTTGTTAATCCGTTTCCTAAGTTTTTTTATCACATTGTTCACTATTTTCAATTTTCAAACATTCATATACAGGGTGTAACTAAATAAGTGTAAAACATTTAAGGGGGTGATTCCTCATCGAAAAAAAGATAGGATTTTTCATATAAAGAAACTTCATTGGAGCATCCCTTGTTAAGATACAGCCCCTTAAAGGGGGTACATAAAATTTGTTTAACAATTTTTTTCACAAGCACTAAACAAGTTACAATATTGAAATTAACCTGACATTTTCTACTACCAAAAAGACACTTAGCCAGTAATTTATTTGGTTTACCCCATGGTAGTAAGGGGTGGAAAACGCAACCCCTAAAATTTATTTCCAACGTAATTTTTTGTCTTATTATTTTTTTACCATTTAAAAAATTATTTCCGATAGCCTGTTTCATTCTAAAAAAAAATGTCTCTTGAATTTTTTGCCCAAATTAAACCAGTTCGCAGTAAAAAATTATTTTACGAACAACTACAGAGATACATCGTCATAAATGCGGACTGGATTTACTGTTATTTTGTAGTTACTACCTGCATTAAATGATTAAAGGGGAATAATCAAAACTAATTTAATAATAACAAAACATACAACATGTAGAAATCATAGTAAATGTTCAATATGTCTACCTTCAGACATTACGCATGCGTCTAGACGTCGGCGCATTGAGCCACGTATTCGCTCAAATATTCCTGGAGTCTCTCTAATTACCCTGCACGCATCGATAATGCGGTTTCTTAAGTCCTCTACATCGCGAACAGGAGTACGATAAACCAAATGCTGCAAATGGCCCCAAGTAGACAAATCCAGAGGATTGAGATCCGGGGATCGAGCGGGCCAATTCTGTGGTCCTCCTCGACCTATCCACTGATTTGCATATGTTTCAGTTAAATGCTGACGTGCTACTTGACTAAAATGGGCGGGAGCCCCATCATGCATAAAAACCATATCCCTTCTGACGCCCAAAGGAACTTCCTCCAGCAGTACGGGGGGATGCACTTTTCTTAAAAATTGAACGTATGCCTCACCATTTAATCGAGGAGGTAGAAAATGAGGCCCAATTAAATAATCCCCAATAACTCCGACCCACACCTTAAGAGAAAACTGTTCTTGATGGTTAGTTTCGACAATAGCGTGATGGTTTTCATCAGCCCATATGTGGTAATTATGAAAATTAATAATCTTGTCCCGAGAAAAACTACATTCGTCTGTGAATTCGATCGTCTTCAGAAAGTCACGATTTCTTCTAATCATTTCCAGCATCCAATTGCAAAATTCAAGACGGTTCGGAAAGTCTCGCGGTAACAGTGCCTGTACTCGTTGCAGATGGTAAGGGTATAAGAGATGTTCCTTTAAAATTCGAAATACCGTCATATGATCAACATTTAGCTGGAAAGCAATCTTTCTAGTACTGGTAGTAGGTTGTTCTTCTATCAAATTAAGTACTGCTGCCTCAAGCTGTGGTGTTCTTACTTCTCGATGGCGACCACAATCCTGCGTTCTTTTGTTGAATGAACCATATTCACGTAATCGTTGATGAAGTCAGACAAATATTCTATGTGAAGGATGCTGCCGTTGAGGATACATTTCAGCATATCTTGTAGAAGCTTCTAACCCATTCCCCTGCGACAGACCGTAAACGTAATGCATATCAGCCATTTCCTCATTTGTGTATGCCATTTTAATAACAAGTGAATTATTAAAGTAACAAATTAAGAACAGAACAATACACAATTAGTATTACTTCAATTTCAAAAATTTACAAACTGACAGCTTGATTCCAATTTAATTGTCAGTATCGCTAATGGCGGCCTACTAGATAAATTAGTTTCGTATTTTCGTTTTATGGCGATATGTATCTTGTTCGTAAAATAATTTTTTGCTGCGAACTGGTTTAATTTGGGCAAAAAATTCAAGAGACATTTTTTTTTAGAATGAAACAGGCTATCGGAAATAAATTTTTAAATGGTAAAAAAATAATAAGACAAAAAATTACGTTGGAAATAAATTTTAGGGGTTGCGTTTTCCACCCCTTACAACCATGGGGTAAACCAAATAAATTACTGGCTAAGTGTCTTTTTGGTAGTAGAAAATGTCAGGTTAATTTCAATATTGTAACTTGTTTAGTGCTTGTGAAAAAAATTGTTAAACAAATTTTATGTACCCCCTTTAAGGGGCTGTATCTTAACAAGGGATGCTCCAATGAAGTTTCTTTATATGAAAGATCCTATCTTTTTTTCGATGAGGAATCACCCCCTTAAATGTTGTACACTTATTTAGTTACACCCTGTATATTTAATATAATACGTTGACTTTTTACGTGTAAATCTTTGTTTTTAAATTCTTGAGTTTGTTTCGATACTTTCGACAAAAACCGGTTCCACTATTTGGGAATTTTCCATAACATTTATTTTAATAACTTACCCTTTACTGGTTACGATATGAACAAATAATAATAATATCAACTAAAAAATAATAATACGTACTATACCAACAAAATACCCCACCAAGCAATGCTCTGCACGGCACTGGCAAAGCGGCAAAGCTAAGCGAACCCGTGTACCATACAAAAAAAATATTTACGACCTAGTGGACCAATACAGGTTTTGATGACCAGCGCGCCGCCGTCAATTCTACATCAGGTGGATTAGTTTACCAATACCGGACTCGCCGAATTGCTATTCGAGTATAAATTACGAGACACACCATGGTCAAAGCATAAAAAGAAATTTGAGCAGAAGTGCATACGGTCCTGTGCTTTAAGATTTATAGGTTCCAATTGACATAGTAACAACTATAACCTACCATATTTGGAGTTCAACAAATCAGCAATTAGTCTGCGCAGAATAGCGAAAAGGTGCACTTGTTAGATTAATCTTGGATTAAAATTATGTAGTGAACAGGTTAAGATGAAGAATATACCTAATATAATTCCAAGTGAATATGGTGTACCACAGGGGAGTGTCTCTAGACCCTTCCTATTTGTTTTTTAATATGTAAATGATAAATAAAATATAAAACTTTGACGATCTAGGAAAAGAAAACGGTTCGATAGATCGATTTCAAAATTTACAGGCCTATGGACATGTATTCAGCTTAAAAAAAACGTACAAACATTTGTATTTTTCGCAATGTTCAAGCTTTTTTTTGTTCTCGATACGACCATTATTCACGAAATTATAGCCTTTCAAAATTAACTAAAAAAAAAAAATTGGAAATTTTTCAGCCCCTTTAATTTTTTTGCTGAGTGTATGTCAATCTTTTTACAGACGATATGATATGGCGATTCTAAAAAATCTTTAAGAATTTTAAGGAGGTTTATCTGATTTGGAATTGACGAACAAATATTCATAAAAAAATTTTTATTACAATGAAGAAAAATTCTCAAAAAAAATTATGACTAGTTTGGATACCTAAGAGACGAGATATTAATAAAATAATTTTTCACGATTTAGTACAGTCTTATGAGAATGCAGATTTTTTTGGTCTTTCCACTTAGAATGCGCAATAAGTGACGAACAGTTTCTACAGCAACTTGTATAAATAGGAAACCGTATGACAGCTCGTAGAAATTAAGTACTTGTATGATACATAATTTATAATAATTCTCCTTCAAACTGCTGTCGTTGACTAACTTAACCTCCATAATCACGCATATGGAGGTTCTCGCATATCGGCAACGCCGCGGTTCTCGAAGTAGCGTATTATTTGAAATTCACAGGTGTGACATATGATGTATATTTCAAACTTAGGCATCTAAACAAAAACCAGCCAAGTGTAACATTGCCAGATCTAAAGGCTTACTACTTTAGTCACTAGCGAATCTACAGAAACTCTCGTTAGACTTTAGACGTACCTCCGTACCACCCGATAAACCTCCTTAAGAGGGAATAGTGGGCTTTGAAAAATATAATATATGGTGATGGACATAAAATCTAGAGATTGCTAGGAATACTTTTTTTTTAATAACCAAAACTAGAATTAAATTAAAAAGTAAATATAAATAAATACCCATGTTGATGAAAATAGGCAAAAATATCTTATAAGACGAATATTATACGAATTATCAAGTTGGATCAAAATGCAAAGTAATTCAATAATTTATCTGCATTTTAATTATTGTTTTTCATTATTAATAGGCTAAAATGATATTGATAGATTACAGGTAATGTAAAATAAAGCAATGCTCTTTATATTTGACTTCAACTGTTATACACCTATAAATTACACTATTGACAACCGGATTAACTCAAAATATAAGTGCGATTGCCTTCCCATTCATCTCGCCGAGGTGGATATTGCAACTAAGCTCGTGTGAAAAATACTCAGCCTACCGTTACCTAATGTTTGTACACAGAGAGATCATGAATTATGTGAAGGTGTAATAATTGCATTTATCGATTAACCAAAATCCAATATTACCATTGTAGACTGTAAATATTTACGGGCACTCATTAAATTTTGGATTATTCGGTTATTAATTCGAAACCAGGCCCTGTTGCCCTTGTTTGAAGTCACAGATTAACAATAGCAATTAGCGGGTAGAAAGACGCGAGAAAAGTTCACCCTGTTAAAGGACCCAGCTGGGTAAAAAGCAGCTCAATAGCGTCCTTAGATGAGCATCCGGGTGAATTACGTTTTGTTGGACGGAAAAACTTTTAAAAGCTGACCTACAGTCTTAAATTGATTAGGAAAAAAGGTGCGGGCAACCCGAAATAATCTGGATTAGTTACCATTTATTTAATCGGGTCCTTTAAGAAAGGATAGACACGAAAGCGTAAAATCAGAAAGGTGATATGGTTTCGAATCAAATGCTTCAACCTCAGAAAACACAACGTTTATTCAAGAAATGGAAAAAATATATCATTTAAGTAATCAATCAAGGATATATTAATTTTACCACTAGTGCTTTAATTATACCCGGAAATTTTTCAAGGTCTCGATAATTTTATAGAAATATTTATGATCAAGAATAAATTTTCAAGAATAATATTGGCGTACGGTATTTAGTAAGAAAATTTGAAATTGTGAATAAAATTAAAATTAGACCTTACATTTTCAAGTCATTAAAATGAAAACGTAACAAAAAACATGCTGGCCGTTGTTATTCCTGTCACGTTGGCGTTAATTCCTCAAGGGTATAAAATAATTACGAACTTTGAGATGAAGGTATCCCAATGGTTTACAGCACATTTTTTTTCATATTGCTTCACATGAATTGGCATGGAAAGATGGCGCCCTAGCAGGCCGCATTGAATCTATCTAAATAATTTTTTTTTTAATAAGGCCAAAGAAAGAAACCTATAGGAATGTGATCCGGAGATCTATAGAGGGCCATTTAACATCTTTATCAAATGTTCTTCATATCTTACCCTTCTGGGTTTAAAAACTCTTCCTTTCTTTTGAAAACCATCTGCTGCCAAATTCCTGACTAACTTTCCGAAAATTTTATCTGATGGAAGTTGTCTCTGCGGAAAACGATGTTGGCATAAATGCCTGACAGCTTTAGCGTTCTTTCAGTACTCTCCATAAATTAAAATCATATCTACTTTTTCTTGGTTACTATAAGTATTCATGTTATAGTAATAATAATTAGTTATAGATATAATAGGTAGGTACAAAATGTCAATTATTTTGAAAAACCGTTATTTAGAAACGTCAAAATTCAGTTGTATCCGCTGTTGGCTATCATTTTTCAGAATAAAGCTACTGAAAGTAGGGTTCATCTTTTTGCTGTTTTTCTAGCAATATTTCTAATGAAACTATAGACTTCTTTATATAGCTGAATGCAGAAAAAAAATATCTTCCAGAATTGATAAAAAAATATATAGTGTGCCATTTGAACAAAAACAGTTGACTATAGCAATTTTAACATATGTTACCATGGAGACGATGTAACAATGTCATTTGATAGAGTTTGAGCGGCGATTTAAAAACATATGGGGTTTGTTATAGCTATTTGATAAAACAAAAGAGATACGAGGCCGCGAATATCAAACTGAATCACCCGGTATATTTTAAACTCATGTTGGTGGTGTCGTATTTTAGCAGCACGGGGATTTACTTCGGCATACACATGTTCATTGTGAATGCTTGATATTCCAGTCCTAGTGAACCAAGCTCCATATGTGAAAAGGATTTTTCTATGGAAAAACATATCCTGCACTATCTGCTCATTGATGAAGAGATAAAAGCAAACCCGTAATATGCTGTGGATATAGGAATTGTTTCCTTGTAACACGATTTACATCTTTGGATATGCCTAATTTTAATCTCCGTCACCTGCAATTTAAAGTTGGTTCTTCATTTATGCGTTCTAAAATTCGTTCTTCTACATCGGGAACCCTTATGTTGGAAACATGTCCATAATCAACCATGACAGGAACAAAAGTCAATCGTTCACGTAGACGTTATTTGTCAATCCAAACACTAACAAGATATCAGTCTACGTTTAGCCTTCATTGGCCATTTTGTGAAAAAAAAATAGTATTGCTACTACTAAAGAACTTGCACAAAAAAAGTAAAAACCAATTTTGAAATTTTCAAATGTTACAAGAGACATTTAAGACATTTAATTACATTGTTTCCAAGGCAATTGCAGTGGTGATTTAATTTTTGGTCGCTACATCAATGAGCAGAGAATGCAGGATCAGTTTTTCCATTGAAAAACATGTATTTTAAGACATGTCAATGATAATTAGTTATTTTTTAGATTTTTAGATCGTTTAGATTGGTAGATTCTTTTTAGAGAGTATGTTTTTTACTCTGTCAATTCTGTTTGCAGTAAAATTGTTAAAAAAACGAAATGTAAAATTGTAATTCCACTGTTTTCTTTAAAGGCATATTTCTTGCTAATAAAAGATTGCTCCTAATTTTGTTTATCACTGGCGTTGAAAATTATTTTTAAACAAATTTTTGCCTTTTTGTTGAAATCGGTTGGTTTTAGAGATATTAGCAACGTACTTATAGCTTTTTTTAAGCAGAAAAGTCGGGGGAAATGATTTTTTCCAGCCCAAAGTCAAATATACCGTGGCACAAAGAAATTTTGGCAGATAAATGGGTCCTAATGGTCACTTGTAGCGCCCTCTAGAAGATACAACGAAATCATCGATAAATTCGAATTTCTCATCCCAAAATAACCGTGGATCAGAAATTTCACGAAATTAACTAGAAGTAATCGAAAGATATTAAAGAAAATGTTACTTACTTTTTCAACTTTGACACCCTGTACTTCCGTTATTAACAATTTTTTAACTAAGGCAAGTCTAGTTGAATCGACTTATTTTGAGCCGGCCGTACTATATCTGGTGGAGCGTTGTACGTACCCTTTCGAGATAACCTGCATTTTCTCTAATATTACACAAAGTGGATCGAAAAAATTGACATATTTTCCAAAAATACTTGCTATCCATATGTACAAGACATTGATAAAAAGAAGAAGATTCACATTAAAACCAACGGGTTGTTTTTAACTCCAAATTTAACTGGAAGGAAATTTAAGGGGACGGTACAAGAAGTGTCCAGTTGGGATGGTATCTTTGTGGTTTAAATTCGTAGTTGATACAGGACTTGACACAAAAAAAAGTTAAAATAATCAATCATTCAACAAGGACGACTGCTATCTCAGATTTGGTTAAAAATGAGGCTGAAGAATAACTTATTAAAATTACAAAACAGTCAATTAATCAAGTCTTATTTGCAATTGTACATGGGGCATCATAGAGAGATAATTGAAGCCAAGAAAAAAGCTAAAGGCTATAGATAGTAAGTTTTATCACGATCAAAGTATAACAGAAGATAACACTAAAAAAGAGAATAGGTAGGTGCAAACTATTAACTCAATCTAACACAATCTTTCGTGTTTTTAATGGTACTAATAATTGTAATAAGTAATTCTGTATTAATATTATTTTGTTTATTGTTGGAATAATTGGATCGTGTAGTCTGTAAACTCATGTCTGCATATTATGGTACTTTTTATGCCACCATGACTTATGCAATTTTGAACAGAAGTCGTTCGTCTCAAAGTGATAAAATTTTTAGTTTACAACGTAAATGTACTAGAATTATGGCTGGAATAAAATACAGAGATGATTGTCGGGAGCACTTCAAACTGCTACATATTCTTACAATGCCGTCAGTTTACATATTTGAATGCCTCATTTATATAAAAAATAGTCAGAATAGATTTGTTCGACAAGAAAATTTTCATTTCCACCATACAAGATTGAGACACAATATTAGGTAAAAATTTCATAGATTAGCGAAATTCAGAAATGGCACAAATTATTTTGGCATTAAATGAAAATATCTTCAGAGAAAAACGTTTTACAATTTTGATGAGTTCTTTGCTGACCACTTTTTAGATACAGGTATAATGAATATTCGTAATATTTACTTTTTAATGCTGTCTACGTTATATTTATCTGAATGTGTTTTTTAGCTTTAGAGTAGTATTGCTTATAATATGTTATATCTTTCGTGTTTTTCTTTCTTTGACTGTGTAAACATTTTAATGTGTCGGCACCAATAAATGATTTGATTTGATTTGAATTATTCTATGTATCAAATTTTTATAATATTACTAAAAACATTATTAGCAGTCAATAAAGAAAATATACTAATACTGTTTGTCCAAAATAATAGAACGTAAAACGTAGGTACTTTTCTACATACATATAAATAAAATTCGAATCAAATATTAGGAACAAAATAAATTATCAGTTATTTTAGTTTAAACTATACACCGTGTCCACCTAGTGAGCGTAAGTCCAATATCTAGGTTAATAAAAGATATAACTTATTTTTTTTTTCTACAGAGTTTCTACAAGTTTCTTTTATTTACAAATAAGTGGTAACTTTCCATAAAGACTTATTTATTAAACTCAAATATCTAAATTTTTCAGTTATTAATTTTTAGTTATACTTAAATAGTGTAGCTAGACAACTAATAAATTTAATAAAAATAAATACCCTTACAATATTTTTCCCGACAAAGGAATGGGTGCAAATCCGGTATTTTACATAAAAATGTTTTTTTTTTTTGCAAAAACTAAGCAACTTAGGTATAGGGAAAGCTATTAAAAAATTGTAGGGTCTACAGAAAGGCATCTAATGAAATCCTAAAACACAGGGTGTTCTATTTGCAAAAGTCGAGATGTTTCAAATTTTAAATTATCAGATTTGGTACGATTTTTTTTTGCCCCCTGTATATCGCAGGTCAACTTTTGATACGTTTTTTGAAATATATTTTCATTTTATGCAGTTCGGGAAAGTAGGCAACTCTGTAGAAAAAAAAATTAAGTTATATCTTTTATTAACCTAATTACGGGACTTACGCGCACTAGGTGGCACGGTGTAGTATAAAATTACAAGATTAAGCTAAACATATATTATTTTTTACTTGCAATTTGTATTGTACTGAATAGAATTTTGGAAGTAACTCAATTTTCTTAAAAATTAAAATGTTATCAGAAAAAATATTCCTTACAGCATGGTGTACTTCTTTACTCTCCTAATAGTTTAGTAATTGAAACGACTGTGGCAATGATTCTAATCTAAGCGACCTTTCAATCGTTTACATCCGAAACGTTTGACATTACATCTAGCGCGAGAAATTTCCACATATATTAAATTCCGCTCGCCATAATTTGGGTAAACACACGATACGCATCTGAGACCTAACAAAGCTTGTATACACATGCCACTTGCGCGATACAGAATTAATTCAGTGTTTGTTACTAATTAGATCGTAGTCGCGTAAATCCCCTGATAACCCCGTTCAAATTCCCAAGATATGATATTTTATCGAGACAAGCGCACGCCCTGCGACGAGGCGAATTTACAATTTTACCAACTTTCGAATGACGCAGTTGAACGCGGAACTTAAATTAAGTTTGCGTCGTAAAATAAACAAGGATTAGTCGTGGTTCTTGCATTAGCAATCGACGGGGTACGAGAAAAATGTATTCTGATGAAACAGTTTGAATAGGGATGTTGTTTACGACTTACGAGTAGTTCATTCAAAAGTTATACGCTTATACAAGTTTGTTCTTCAGTAAATTCCAGTTAAAATTGGATTGAGCCTTTAGTTCACATCTAGGAACATTAATGTCTTAAATAGTTAAATTTTCGATTCAGTGTTAATTTTTTTGATAAATCACAACTACACGGAGAAAAATGTTATGCTTGGTTATTTATTTAAATCAAAATTAATAATAATAGATTTCTGTTAGTATTAATCAAGCAATGGAAATCATATATTTGATATGAAAAGGAATATTCGATTAAATTATTATTGTATTTGAAATTTGCTACAACTACCTATATTATAATATTATACGTACATACGTGTTCTCCTGAATACGAATCTAAAATACTTTTATTTAATCAAATAAATAGTTGAGTTATAAGTTAGTTTCTTAAAATGCACTTTAATACTTGTATAAGCCGCCACTGCAATACTCCTGTATTTATAACAAGATTGTTGGCAACCTATAGTGCATGTGTAGGGAGATAGTGCTGATTAGCTTATACAGGATGATTCACAACTTATCCAAAAAAATTTGCCGCATGAAAAATGGAGTCAATATTGTAAAATCCTTGTAGTTTCCGAGAAAAAAATTATTGAAGTTGTAGTACTTTCCACCATTACATCGCTGGGCAACTAGTCTCTAGTTGTGCGCTTTACGCAATGCGCGTGGAGAGCCACGTGGCCCCAGCGACTCTAAATACTGAAATCCGATTTTACAATTAGTATTAACGTCATTGCGATAGTATTTACAATAGTTTTTTAGTAGACAGTTTTAAAAATGTCTTACGAGTATATCAACACGGAGTTGTGGATATCGATTTAATTTATGGTGAAGCAAGACAACATTCTGTTATGGTGAAGCAAGTTGTGTAATAATAACAATAGCGGCAAAAGCAGTCGAATTTCCATATATATTATATACCATAATTCCATATATCCGTAACTTCATAACTTCGTAACCCCATAACCATGTAACCAACTTCTTGTATATATAGAAAACAGCAGTCTCTCCTGTCTCAATCAGTTCAGGTTCAGGAGTAATGTGACTTGCAATAGACAAGTTGTCTTCATTTATAAACAGGGGATTTGATGAGAATAAGTATGTGTGGTCGATGTTTGTTGACCTCATCAAAGCTTTTGATTGCATCTGACACTGTACGTTTATTAACAAATTACATTGATAAATTCGAAAGCACATCACTGATTCAGTAGTACCCCTGTCATATACAACAATACGTGGTTTACAACAACGACAAACCAAGACCATTAAATTTGAATTACGGAGTACCTCAAGGTTCTGTTCCGGGACCCATGTTATTAAACGATTTTCCAGCCTTTGTAAGGAACGAGGTGTTCATGATTCTTTTTGCCGATTAACACTAACTTAGACCAAAAAACTGATATACAGTTTTCCCACTATCTCTGCAATAAGATCTCTAATTAATCCGCAATTTGAATTGTAAGGTACCTACCTCAAAAAATGTGAATTACTGCTTATCATAGCCTTATTCACTCCCGAATATCTTATGCTGTCCTGGTTTGGGGCCACTCATCTTTATATGATGTTCTTTCAACTCAAAGGAAGTCCATTCGTATAAATAATGTCGGGTTTAAAATTCAGAGATGATTGTAGAGCTTACAATTAGTTAAAGAAACTTGGTATTTTAACCATACCAAACATGTGTCTCATGTGCATTAAAGAAAATGAAGAGCTGTAGCCAAATCTATTCTCATAACACTAGAAGTAACATTGACAAAAACAAAAACTTTCATCGCTTAAGTAAAACACGTAATGACACATCATATCTGGGCATAAAGTTTTTTAATGCATTATCTGTTCTAGTACGTCATCTCAACATATGATAAATATGATTCAATTTACCCTGTATTTTATATAAATGTTTTTTCAGTATAGGATATTTCGCTTAAATAAAATACAACTAAAATAAACTCTCGTAATATTTATTTCAAAGAACTGAGGAGATAAAGTCGTTTCCTGTTCTCAAAATATGTAACAAACCATGCCGATTACGGATCACAAAACGAAAACGTACAAGTGGCACTTATCCCCGTCATAAAGAGACGTAAGTATAATGCCAAATAATAAATACCTTCGAATCAATGTGAGTGGATGGGCTCTTCATCTTTTCCAAGGGCCCATTGCTGTTGTTGGAATTTCATCGAGGGTCATAGTACGAGTTATACGACCCACTGATTTCCCAAAATATAATCCCGTTTAAGAGAGCGCACAGTCGATCTCATCATCTAGTGGTAGGGTAAATAAGAAGAATGTAGGGCGAAGGGAAAAAATTGTAATCAGCGAATTTGGCAAATATATCTAATTGAAGGATCGGAGTTAGAGTTAACAAAACAATTAGGCGAGCCCCTGGAGTTTAGGGATACTTTTTCCGTTTTACTAATCTTTTATAAATTAAATCGTACTTCTCTTCGAGAAAGCCCGTTGTTCATTAATATCCGACCAAGGAAAAATCTAAATGAATACCGAACAATCTTTTCTTTGTTCTTTAATAACCATTACGGAAAATAATAGGTACTTTGTAATAAAACTTTTAATTGTACTCTTAATTGGGAGATATTTTAGTCTCGATGTTAGAAGAACGAGAAAATAATACATAATGCGAGGCTACTGGAATAAACAGAACAGGGACGAGGGTATCTATAACAGTGGAATGGCTTTATTGTGGCGGCGAGCAAGGTGGAGTGTGGTGGTGAGAAACCAACCCTCCCTCCTTGACAAGTAATTCCTGTAGCATTATACCGGGCTATAAATATGGAATTATATTGACTAGGCTATTGATTATAGGATTTTAAAAGGAACTACGATGTTCAAGATATTTTATTACGTGAATCGTTCAAACGGTCATTTTAGATGAAAAAACCGCGGAGTGGTATTAAATTAGAGGGTGGAAATTGGAGATAGGGGTGAAAATGCACCCCTTTCAGTTTTTTAATTGTAGCTCGAAAACGAAGTAAAGTTTCGCTATAGTTCACAAGAAAAATTATTTAGAGAATTGAATTTCTCATCAAATGGCTTTTTTAAAAAGTGTAAAAGAAAAATTTTATGCAAAAAATCGTTAATAAACAATTTTTTTCTTTTTTGATTATTTTTTAATAGAAGTAGGCGAAGAAAATTACTCTACAAAAACACTAGATGGGATTCCCTTTAAAATGATGCGTTTTCAAAAGTTTTTTGACTAATATTGAACAAGTTATAACCGGTAATAATTGGAATGGTTTAGTGGAATGATGGAATTTGGAATGGTTTGCTCCATATTTTGCAAAGAATGCATGGGTATCAATTTTGACAATATTCAAGAAGTCGAAGTTGCAGAAGGCGATGCACTTGAAGTCATAGATGAAGCTATCGAGATTCAATTTTTAAGTTTTTGCTAAATTATTTTAATGTAAAAAAATAAACATCTCCATATCCAGATAAGTAATAATAATATGATTAAAAAAATTTGAAAAAAACCTCGCAGTTTCAAACAGTTGTGAAAATCTTTATTTATTATTAACAAATAAAACTTGAAATAATTTTTTATTAGTAAAGAACCAATTTGTTGTAAAAATTATGAGAATTATAATCATTATTATGTTAAAAACGACGAAAATGTAAAAGATATTTAAGTTTGATCGGTTATAACTCAGTCAATATTTATTAGTCCAAAAGCTTTTGAAAACGCATCATTTTGAAGGGAATCTCATCTAGTTTTTTTGTATAGCACTTTTCTTTGCTAACTTCTACTAAAAAAAAAAATAGTCAAAAAAGTAAAAAAAAATTTTTGCTTTTTTAAAAATTATTTATTAACAATTTTTTGCTTAAAATTTTTCTTTTAAATTTTTTAAACAAGTCATGTGATGAAAATCCTTAAACGTCTTATTTCCTTCCTTTTTTAACAAAAAATGACAATTAAAACGTATAAGGCTAAACGCGGCGAAAATCGAAAAACAGGCTAATTGTAAGTTTGAGCGGCCATATATCAGTCAATTCATCCAAAAATACTTTACAACCTCCTTTTTTTGAAGGAAATTTTAACTATATTTTTTTTATGAAGCAATACCTATACCTATCTTTACTCAAAAGAAACTAGAGGCAAAAAAGTAAAAAAAATAAATCTAATTTTTTGCTTTTTTCAAATTGTTTATGACACTGCATAAAATTTTCCATTCCATTTCGATGGGAAATTCAATTCGCTAATTTTTCCTATGAACTATAGCGAAATTTTTCTTGTTTTCTACATACAATTAAAAAACACCCTCTAATTTAATAGCACTCCGCGGTTTTTTACTATAAACACGTTGCAGTTAGACAAAATGGAGTGTTATACGACGGATGAGCGATTAAAGATTGTAAAAATTCATTACAAGTACGGAGAGTGTGTATCTGAGACTGTGTGCAAATTCCGTAAAAGTTTAGGTAGAACGAAGATGGAAAGTCTCGAATGAAACAAAAATATTAGTTGCCAAATTTGAACAAATAGGTACGGTTGCCGACAATAAAAAGTAGGCCGGCCTCGTACTTGCCGTTCAGCTGAAAATATTGCCATGATAGTGTGGAGGAAATTCCTGTAACCTCAGTGCGCCCTCGGTCATTGCAAAATATTTCAAAAAGCAAAATGCAGTGGATTTTAACTAAAGATCTTCATCAGACCACGAAAACAAACAAAAATAAATTTAAATGTTTAAAGATTAACACATTCATTTCGTGGCCATATTGTTTTCTAATATATGGTTAAAACCACATATACAGTATGTCCCCGGTGAAGGGTGAATAAGAGGAAAAACTTTTTTATTTTACATTTTACGGAAAAAAGGTCCATGACTGTTAAGTCTGGACATCGCGGAGGCCTTGATATGGAGCATGTAATCAGGTCTAACAGTTACAGTAAAATGCGCCGGACAACCGTCATGCTGAAAATAAAAACCATTTCGGCAGGCCAGTGGAAATGGTTCCATTGCATGTATCTTCAAAGAAGTATGATCCTATTATTCCATAAAAGGATGCCACACACCAAACATTTACTTTTTTGAAATATTGCCGCTTAGATGGTATTCTAAAAATGAGGATTCTCGAGGATATATCGCAAATGTTGTGCAGCAACAATGCCATTTGTAGAAAAAGTGTATTCGTCCGAAAACATAATCTGTTGATGGAAATTTCGTTCCATATCTTCCATCCACAGACAAAAATCGAGACGTTTGCCTTCGTGTAAAGTGTGGTTGTGAATTGGTTTGTATGCCAGAATTTTATTTTGTTTCAAAATATTTTGTATATGGGTCTTTTTCACAATTCCTAAATATTCTGAGCTCTCCTCAGTGACATGGTTGAATATTCATTTACTGAACTAGCACAGTACCGGCATCTTCATCATAATAGTTTTTCTTTTGTCTAGGTGTTTTCGCCAGTGACCCAGTTCTCAAAAATTTTTGAACTACTTTATGTAAAGACGACTGCGCCACATGCACACCTGGGTATTTTTCAACTGTTAGCACCCTTACCGTACCACTGTTTTAGATATATTTTTTGCTGTAAAGTTAGCACTTCTCCGATTAATTAGTTATTGTTGCGGGTTTTTAACGAAGTACAGTGACACACAAAGAATAAAATGTAACTTTATTCACAACCTTCTATTTGAAATAAAAAAGTTTTTCCTCTTATTGACCCTAAATCACGGACGTAAATATTTGTAAATAATAATCAAAGTAGGCCAATTTTTCCACAAATTGGAATTATGTCGTATCTTTTAATTTGGAACGCCTTTTCCTAGTGACACTTTTCTGAAATATTAAAAATAAAGGTAATTTACTCTCGTGGCATTTTCAATTTTTTTTTTATTTTCTGGACACCCTCATTTTAAATTCAAGCACAACTTTTTATCAAGTGTGCCTTTTTTCCGTAAAATGTAAAATAAAAAAGTTTTTTCTTTAGTCGCCCTAACCGCGAACATACTGTAAAGTACACCTCTCTCCTTCATTTAAAGTAGTCGATTCCTAATTTTTTTCTTATTTAATCATACAATTTTTTTTCTAATTTGTTTGAATTAACTTTGGTCATACCTTCAAAATATACCGTACATTATTTGAGTAAGAATTTTACGCTTGTTAATCCTCAATTTTTTATTTAAACAGGTCTGCTTCCGACGGCGTTGTTTTCGTCGAAAAATCCTTAATTCAGGCGAATAAATGATGAGAAAAACATTGTTACAGTTTTTCACTGATATGGAGGGCAAAGCTTATTAAACAGAAATTTTTAAAGTCTGCCAGTCTGGACTAGAAGTTTGTTTTTAACGGTTAATTCGACAAATATTATCTACTTTCCAATATAGACTTCTAAAGTTGAAGACTTCGAAAAAAGCACATCTTTACGTTGTTCAACTCCCCTTCATTACTTTCAGGAACGTCTCAGTAATGCGTCTTATGGGGCAAATTTCTTTGGAAATTCACGGTTGTCTATGCCTTCTGTGTTTACGTATTCATCCGTCTGTAAAAGGATCTCTCCATATTTTCCGCAAGGCTAATTATTTTGCATTTCCGCAGCCAGGCCATTTCTCCTTGTGTTCTTCCAAAAGACTGGGAGACGAACGTAATTTTTGACGCGGGGCATTTTAATCGCAAACATTTTAAAACTTGGTAAACTTCCTTTTGATATATTAGCTTTGTTTTTAAGTTAAAAGCAATGATACTTTAAAAGAGTTAATGGATAATAAATTATAAAGTACCGGGTTGTTTCAGCAACCGTATAATTTGGTTTTTCAGCAAACTTTTCTCGTTTGTCGAAAATTATGCTTAATAACACAAACAATAAATCCAAACAACGGCTCGCCTCCGGTGTTGCGTACACTTTTTGCACCAAATATTATTCGTAACTTTTATAATTGTTTCTTAAATGTAGAAGGGATGTACTGTAACTGCAGAGATAATTAAGATCGCGGCTTGCTTCTAAATCTAAATGTACTAACATAAAAGGAAGGAAATGCAAAAATTGGTAGAGGCACCGATGAAAGCCGGTAACAACAAAATCTAAAAATTTGAAATACATAACTTCCGATGACGGCTCATCGAAATCGAAAGATATACATATTTTGATAATGAAGTATAGGACCCATATCGAAATAAAAAATTAAAATAGAGGTGGTCGATTTCTAGAGATTCTTATTTTTCTCAAAATTTTATTTTTTTTTTAAGTTAGAGTATTACGAAGTTTGGAAATTGGAATGTTAATAGCAAATTAAAATTTAAATAGATATCACCACGAAGAGAGGTTAAGTTTGTGAAAAATATAAAAACACCTGATTGTATGCATCAGTCGACTTTAAAACATATCCTTTTCGAGATTTCGCCTATTTTAATTTTTTATTTCGCAAAATTTATTCGAAATTTTTCCATCGAGAAAGTTCTCTATATGGACCTAAAAATCATCCCTTAAAAAACAGTATGGGTCTCACTATTCATTATCAAAACGTGATCATTTTAATTTACACGAGCCATCATTGCTAACCTCATTTTAAGTCTAAAGTCCGTGAGTAAATGGTACAAACTAGGGACATCGGACTGACACACGTATAAAAAAATAATAAAATATACTTGGCGATTTTGTAATAATGAAAATAAATATTTCTTCTTTTTTTGGGAATATTGCCACGCTAGAAATTAAAAAAATATAGAAATTCTGAATTCTGGTATATAGAAATTAATGTTTTTTTTTATTTTCAAGTACCTATTCGGAAAAATTTCCCTAATCTCTAAAAGCAATTAATATGTCATTTTTTTCTCTTACAGACTTACAAATATTTGCCGAAGGAAATGTACACTATAATATATTAATAAAGATTTGTGATGTGTTTGTGATCAATTCCCTGCTTATTGTCTGAAGCTATTTATTGGTTTTCCTTTCTTTTCTGTATTTTAAATTCCTGCTTATTTGTAAATATATAAATTTATAGTAAAAATTGACCATTGGGAAACACACTAGTAAATTCTTAGGAAAATTATATCATTCTGCAGTCTGCAATCAAATGTAACATTGAAAAATTAATATAGAATGTTCATTTAGTATAATTTTCATTAATATAACATAAATACTAATTCCATTTTAACGAAATTTTGTAAAAGTTACTATATTTAGAATTTTCGATGTTAACTTTTACATACAGGGTGTTTTCTAAGTATGGTCCGTAACTTCAGGACACAATTTCTTGTGTCTTAAGTCTCTTGTGTACAAGAAACCTCACTGAAAGACATCGGCTTATTAAACTGTTTATCTAGAATAATGTGTATAGCGCATATTAAAACTTTTATAACCAATATACAACTTTTTGTTTAAAAAAAAGCAATCATCTCCATACTCATTATTCAATCAGTTTAACTGGAAGGTGCTTAATACACCTTATGCATCTATGAAATAAAGGTTATAATGAATTACTTATACATTATTAGGTGTTATAGACTTTATATTCCAGTTGTATAGTAGGGAAGATTTGTTGTATAAAGACCAGTATCCGAATTTGTATATAACAATTGTATTAACAGAATTATTCGTTCTTATACTGAATATGTTTCCGTTTTTAACGTGTAAAACGCATCTTATAATGGTTAAGTGATCGTCACCTCTCGGTGCATAATCGGTTATGATCGTTGTTAAGTTATATTCATAGTCTTGTAATAATAATCATATGTCAGACCCGAGAGCGAAGTGCGCCGACTCAATAAGAAACCTGGCTATTCCAGCCGCTGATTTAGGGTTCGCCGCACGAGCTCATCCCTTCTAAGATTTCAGTAGCATGCTATGCATGAAGCAGAACGGTACTCAACTATCTTATACAGTCCACTTTTATTGTCCATACATGTTCAATCATTGTCAAAATAAACACACAAAACCACAACGTCTTTATTATCTTTACTCAAGAAGAGAAAATACAACAATCGTAAAATTTCCGACAGTCCGCTGTGCATCGACTTACACACGTCTAGTTTGATGAAAATGGACAGTATATGCACATGTTTTGTGGGATACATGATCATATCGCGTTGTGTGAAATGGAAAATTATTATGTAAGTATCTAACTGTTTTATGGCTTGTAATTGTTTTGTTTTTTCAAATGTAAATCTTGTCTAAATCTTAAAAATTATTATTTTGTAGGTCCTATTAGAAATCGCTGATGTTAAGTTTTACATAAGATGGAGGAACAGAAGGTTAACGGTGACAAAGAAGAGCATGGGTATAAAGTCAATCAACCAGAGGAAATAAAATTATATGGAAAGAAGCTCAACCTTTCTGGGGATGCTTCATTCTTAAGGTGGAAGAGTTATAGTGCAAATTCTCATGTAATACAAGAAAATACGGGTGCATCGTTGCTAAGAAAATAAACTGGACAGTTTTGGGAGCGATTTGTCATCATTTTTAATGCTTAAAAGTATGTTTTATGTATGTTTACATTAGAACCTTAGCTTGTAATTACAGTTATCCAATAAAATTTCTGAAAACTTAATGACATATGTTTTTAACTCATACAGAGTATACAACAGTTTAATACATTTATTATTATAAAACTTATAACCAGTACTAGATGTTCTAATAACGATATGGAACACTTTAATAACAGTTATTGCTATTATTTCGTAAAGGGTATAAAAAACGTTGTATACTAGTTATACAATAATTTAATAAATAATAAGGTTTATAGTCACTATACAACTGTGCTAGCAATACGCGTTTTATATCCAATATTCACCTGTTTAACTGTCACATATAGTATACAATGGTCTTACAATGGTATATAGAATTCTAATAAAGAAGTGCTGTACTAGATGAAAACGAGTTACGAAATCGAATAATTCAGTCATACAAAATTTTCCAGGAATTTTTGAACGAGTGAGACAATCAATGATGAAACGATTGGAATCGTGGGTTTAACAGAAAATGGCCATGCATTTTCAACATCTGCTTTGATTTTGTGTCGAAACTGATTACTTGTATGATTGTTGTTTTTAGTTGCAGGCCATTTTTCTACGATTTCTACGAGTATTAGAGACAAAATTCAAGACACCTTTATTGTTGTAAAATGTTAGATAAGTCCGTAAATAATAAAAAATTTTAAAAATCCGTTGGCGTTCTATATTTTATGACGAAAACGTCGCTGACCCACGCCTAATTACGTTACTGGAGGCAGATAACAATTGACTTTATACTAAAAATGCAGCTCTTTAGACGTACAATAACTGCCAAATGTTAAGAACCTAACATTGACTGTTCCAAATTTATTTCAAATATTAACATATTTTTTAAAATTTTCAACACCATGTATCTCGGAATGTAAGCGTTTTCGGCCACATGTTTACAGGAACTTTTTTTCTTTAAATGCCATAAGAAATTGTGCCCTGAAGTTACGGACCGTACTTAGGACCCAGCCTGTATATTCCATATTTAGAAAAGGAGACATAAAAAAGTATTTTTTCGGTTAACAGACATACATCGAGCTTTAACCAAAAAATTACCACTTTTTTATTTATTCTTTCCTTGGAACTCTATCTTAACAAATATTGTACGGATTGTAGCTCTTTTTGAGGCGCGTTTTCTTAGATCTGACGGCGTTGACTTCGCTGGTCATTTTTTTTTAAATTTTCGAAACAGGAACTTACATTATATTTAAGTATATCAGCAACCTTATTAAATTTTATGCGCCTAAGTTGGCAATGCTAAAAGAACTAATGGTAGTTGCTAGAAACTTAAATGTACACTTAACTGCAATGGAACTACAAGGTAAATATGATATTCCGCTGATGCACCGTAAACTCAAATTGTTTGCCTATAGAAACCGTACAATGAAAAGCACTGTCATTCGTTTTTACAGTCGCTAGACTTATACTTTTCTACGTTGTTGTGCAAACTTTTAGTAATTATACAGGGCATTTATTAAGTACTTGTACAAACTTTAAAAGGTGAATGTTTGACTAATTTTAAGATAAAAAATTCCTATGAACATGGGTCCGCATAGGCGGGAGATACAGGGCGCCCAGAAAATTTTTGTTTAGTATTTTGATTATATTTTTGTTTAACAAGGTAATTTGACGAATTTCGGGAAATTGGAAGTGTTGATAACATAGCACATGACTCTTTTTGTTTTAAGGAGGTTTAACTGATTTGGAATTGACAAATATTCATAAAAAAAATAATGTAAGCTAAGTCTTATGAAAATGCAGATTTTTTGGTCTGTCCACTTAGAATGCTCGTAAAAATCGATTAGGTACTTGTAAGATACATAATTTATAATAATTTTTCTTCAAACTGCTGTCGTTGACTAACTTAACCTCCATATGCGTGATAGCGGCAACGCCGCCGTTCTCGACGATAAACCTCCTTAAAAAAAACTCCTAATGATTCAACTTCCAAAATTCTAACGCAGGTTTAACTTCATATCCGTTTTTTACGGCTGTTTTCAGCGACAAATCCTAAGAATACCGTTTGTACGTAAAATTGAATGGAGAATAGGTATGTTTAGTCAAAAATAACATACAGTGCGACACAAAAAAGTTATGGTTCTTTAAATCCAGGTACAACACTGTATGTGGCGCCCTCTTACTTTAAACAAAAAATTAAGTACATTTTTGAGTTTCTCATCATCAATACTCCCAGTTTCCCGAATTTTGTCAAATCGCCATGTTATTGAACAAAAATAACGAGCGTTCAAATAAAAACGTGGTCGAAGTTGGCTCTGACACATTGGACGTAGGGAGTAGCTTATAGTGACCAACTTAACCTCATTTCTCAACGAGCTGTATAGCAGCTGTCAGTTTCAATAATGTTAATGACTAAACAACTTTATTTTAAAGAATAATCGTGATAACAATAACAAACAATTAAAGGAGCTGCGGAAAGTGTCCCCCCTCCTTGTTATAACAATAAATTAAAGCAGCTGCTGAAAGTGTCCCCCTCCTTGTTCCAAGCACTTTTCACACCTGTTCCTCAAAGAATTAAAGACATTTTGTAAGATGCTCGGGGTATTGTTAATTTCACGAATCTTGTCTATAAGTCGAGCCTGCAGATGGTTTAAATCAGGAATAGGCAGTTCAAAAATAGTATTTTTAAGGTATGGCCACAAAAAGAAATCACACGGCGTAATATCACATGACCTCGGTGGAAATTCATGTTCAGCATTGAGACTTATTAGTCGATTTTGGAAAACTTCCCTCAACATATTCATCGTCTCGCCTGCCGTATGTGCCCTTGCGCCATCTTGTTGAAAGTAAAAGTTTGTAATTTAGTTTTCTTTCAGCTGGTTAACAAAAGGAGCGATAATTTCTTCTCTATACCTTTGCGCAGTAAGAGTACCAGGTCGGCCGCTTCCTTCTTTTCTTGTTACACTGCCCGTTTCACGAAAAACATTAACACAACGCTGAACTGCACTTTGAAAAATTTTGTACTCAACAACGCCCGAAAATTGATTTTGAAATTCTATGAAACATTCCTCAATAGAATACTTCCATATTCCATCAATATTGCGTCCATTTCAAAAGTAGGACTCTATGATAAACACTTTTTGTTCTTGAGAAAACACCATTTTAAACGCTTTTTAAAACGAAAATATTCAAATTGATAGCGGCGATATAGAGCTTTGACATATGACGTTTAAGTTCGTTTGCTATACGCTACGCCCTACGTCCAAATTTTCAGAACCAACTTGACCACGTTTTTATTTGAACGCTCGTTATAATAAATACCAAACAAAAAACCAAGCCGTTGCGGACCCATGTTCATATGAACTTTTTATCTTAAAATTAGTCAAAGATTTATCCTTTAAAGTAGGTACAAGTACTTAATAAACACCCTGTACATCCGGCACAGTCATTCAACATTTACCTTTTTTGTAGGTACAAACTATCAAAAATAATAAAATAATACACACTGTTAAATATTTTAGGCATTTTTGAATGAGAACAATTTAAACGTTTTTTTGGCAAGTATAATTTTTTGCATGTGATGTTACGAGGTTATTTAATTTTATAAATTCCTCCAGAGGGCGTTAAATCTCCTCTAGTACCACAAAGAATGACTCTTACTTCGAATTATCCGCACAGCTCCATCACAACACCAAGAGGTTCAACTCGAAATAAAACCTATATATCAAGGAAAACCCTGCGAGACCTGGATATCCTCGTATCACGCGAATTTCCTCTCCTTCCGCTGCAAGGTAACGTGTTTTTGACAATGATTTTGTATCCCGGATGATATACGGCGAAATTTGAATCTCGCAATAACATAAATCACGCGACGTATGAAACATTGCACACGCCGACTCTCCGAACATTATCAGTACGACAAAGCCGCACTATCATAAAATTCGGGCCGCGCCAGGGGCCAGAATCGATAGGACAAACAGCCGAATACACTCTATAAAGGAGAGCCCCGCATAACTTTGCATTAAGCGAATGATAACATTCCGTAACTTATGCCTGTTTCATGAGGAAACTTTAAGCGTTTTATGCGCGGCGCGGTGGAGGCGGAACGGATCCGTCTTCGGGGCCGCGCCGCACCTGACGCGAATGTCAATTAGCCCTTATTTGTTTTCCCTTTCGGGCCCATTTGCGTTGTTTATTAATTTGGAGCGCGTTATGTCTGGCAGTTGGGCCGAACGAGTCGGAGGGGAATTAATTCCTTACAATCCAAGAAATTATCTATTTAGATAATGAAATACTCATAGGGATTTATTTATAATGTACTCCAGAGGTCCTCAAACTTTTTTGTCTCGTACACCACGTTCCAATTTTTTCTGTTTTTGGTAGACCCCCCCCCCCGCCTTAATAATATTCAATTGTTACAAATTCATCAACTTCAAATGTGTTTTTGGCAGCTGACACAGCACAAGTTTTTACAAATAAAAAAGTATAACAATAATTTTATAAGTAAAACGAAAGAGGTTGACTGTACTTACAAGAATATTCTAACAAGCAGAATTAATTAAAATTCAAAGCTTCAAAGCAATTCAAGTTATTGGTTTGACACGTCGACTGAGAATGATCCCAACATCGATCTCGAATTTTCCCATGAAGTCATAAAGTCCCCAAATCATCATATTTCGTAAACATTTATATTTTAAAAATATTTACTTTATACAGGGTAGCCCATCGAAAACGTACCGAACGGCATTACAGGGTAGTAAAGAACTTTTCGGCAAAATCCAAAAACAGGTCAAATTTGTTTCTGAGTGGGACAACTTTTTGCTCAAAAAGCATACCAAAATCTTCAACCCCCTAAGTGGGGGTGATATCCCCTAAATTTTTTGGGAAATGGGAATGGGGGTCAAGTGGGGGGTCATTAGAAAGGGCTTTTAATTCTCTATACATCGATTCTTACTTTTTGAATATCGATTCATTATTTTAGAAGATATGCAGCTATGAAAATACGAACAATATTTTTGACGAGAAATGCGAAAATCGATTTAATTTTACTTCAAAACTTACGATATTAGTCAAGTAAATGCTGAAAATGTTGTCCGCCAACTTGCATACAATGATACAGGTTGTCTTCAAACCGTTGTCAAACATTCTGGAGCACTTGTGGTGTTACTTCGCGACATACATTAATGATTCGTCCTCGCAGATCTTCCAAGGTATCAGGTGGAGTGCTGTAAACTTTGCTTTTAATGTGCCCCCAGAGAAAGAAAACTAAAGGATTTAAGTCGGGTGACCGAGGGGGCCACTCAACTGCACCTCTTCGTCCTATCCAGCGTCCTGGAAACGTCTCATTTAGGTAATTGCGCACATTGAGCGAGTAATGTGGAGGAGCTCCGTCTTGCTGGAAAATCAGTTCGTGTTCATTGTAAGCAGGGTCGTCCTCTATATTTGTTAGAGCTGGGTCGATGACATTTTGTAGTAAGTCCAAGTACATATCGCCTGTCAAATTTCCAGGAAGGAAAAAAGGACCTACAATGGAATTTCCAAAAATACCTGCCCACACATTCAACTTCTGGGGGTATTGGGAGTGTGTCTCATGGAAAATCTTTTGATTGGTATCAGCTCAGTAACGACAATTACGGCGATTCACTAAACTATTCAAGAAGAACGTACACTCGTCCCAAAAACACACATTAAAGAGGAAATTATCGTTTATCGCTCGTTCAGTCATTATTTCGCAAAATAGCAAACGACGATCAAAATCGCCTTCATTTAGCTCTTGCACTAGCCGAATCTTATAAGGATGGAATTTGTATTTTTTTAATATTCGTTGGACACTTGTACGACTCACTCCTGTCGCAGTAGCCAATTGCATTGTACTCAGCGTACTATCCATTGCCACTTGCCCCAATACCGCTATTTCCGTAGGTTCATTTAGTACCGGATTTTCAACCTGCCTCTTTTTGTTATGAACGGAGCCAGTTTTGCGAAATTTGGCCACCAATTCGCGAACAATTTTTCCAGACGCATGTTTCTCAGGATGCCGTTGGTTGAACAGTTCGGCGACCCGATTTCCGCATTCATTGTTTTTGAAAAAAAGCTCAATAATTTCTACTCTTTCTGGAATTGAGTACACCATAATTAATCAATTTAAAAGACTCGGCAGTATTGGTACTCTTCAACTACAAGTCACAAGACAGTTATCTAGCAACTTCTTGTGGCCTATCTAAATACGAAACAAAAAGCGGACAATTTTTTGCTCACCAAAATCAGTCTAAAGAATTTGTGAATCAGAAAAAAAAACAGCGAATTCTTTTGAAGGAATTTACTAAGCTAATACCGTAAGTTTTGAAATAAAATTAAATCGATTTTCGCATTTCTCGTCAAAAATATTGTTCGTATTTTCAAAGCTGCATATTTTCTAAATTAATGGATCGATTTTCAAAAAGTAAGAATCGATGTATAGAGAATTAAAAGCCCTTTCTAATGACCCCCCATTTAAAAAAATTTAGGGGATGGCACCCCCACTTAGAGGGTTGAAGATTTTGCTATGCTTTTGCGCCAAAAGTTGTCCCCCTCAGAAGCAAACTTTACCTGTTTTTGGATGTAATGCCTTGCGGTACGTTTTCGATGGGCTACCCTGTGCGTTGTCGATAATGAACAATTTCTATAACGCAGAAAACAAAAAATATATTCCAAAATGTCAAAAAGATAATAGTTAATAACCTCCAAAAGATAGTGGTGAACCAACAACACTGACTGAATTGATGTCCTCAAGAACTTACTTTACTAACAGCATTTTCACTTATTTGCACTCCCGTATTAACAATATTTCCATCCTTTATTATTCGCGTTAATAGTACAAGATATTGCGAAAATTTAATTCTAAAACTCATCCTTGTCGTCTGCGATATAATGGCACCTTTTTAAAACATCCTGTATAGCTGCGACTTACAGAGTTGTTCTTATATTTGACAAATTGTATGTACGTGTCCGTTACTTTTTAACATTCCAATGAATTTCACAGCCGTTTTCTATTGCCACCATTAAAATCAATTGAATGTTCCTAGTACACCTTAAACCTTATTGTAGACACACTTAGCATTTCTATCAAGTGCACAGCGACTACAAAACCGCCCATCAATAACACTAAGCCGTGTGTATACGCTGGCCGTAATGGCGGTGAAGTAAATTTATATTTTCCACGACAAAAGTTGCCGCCTGGGAAAAATAAATGGGACACATTTCGTGTTAAGTCAAGGTAATGTAATATATGGGCATCACGGACTAACTAAGGGTAAATTAATTGATGGCCCGGAATCCGCAGGTCACCCGAATTTATATATGCAGAGCTTGTCGGAAAACGCCATAAGAGAAGGACAATTAGAAAGAATATATTTTAAATACAATTTTCGGAAAGTGTTTAGTGGACCTCAGATTTCGTGGCCGACGGCCAGATACGGACTTTTTATTTACTGAAATGTGATTTAAATAGATAGCAAATGTACTACATTCCCTGTAGAATGTGGTATATTGCTATTAAATCTATTGTATTTTATATTTACGGTTAAAAGGGTAGCCTATTACGATGTCAATTGGAACCTGTAAATCTTAAAGCACAGGACCGTATGCACTTCTCCTGAAATTTCTTCTTATGCTTTGACCATTATGTGTCTCGTAATAGCAATTCGGCGAGTCCGGTATTGGTAAACTAGTCCGTTTGATGTAGAATTGACACTGGCGCGCTGGTCATCAAAGTAAACCTGTATTGGTCCACTAGGTCGTAAATCATGTTGTTGGTATAATACGTATTATTATTTATTAGTTAATATTATTATTCGTATCGTAACCAGTAAACGGTAATAGTTATTAAAATAAATGTTATATATAATTATCTAGTAATTTAGGGTGGCTCTCTGGAGACTCTTTGAAGCGGAGGACAACGAAATAACTGGGGAAAATCCCCAAATAGTGGAACCGGTTTTTTTCGAAAGTTTAAAAACAAAGATTTATTTACACGTAAAAAGTCAACGTATTATTTTAAATATATATGAATCTTTGAAAAGAGAAAATATTGAACAATGTGATAAAGAAATTAGGAAACGTGAGAATTAAAATAAAAATAGAGTTTTAAGTTTATGAACTTCTAATGAGATCCTCTTTAATTTGTGGCAAAGGAATATTTCCTTCAAGTTTCTCGCAATATTAAAGAAACAATCTCTATTATTTCATTTATGGGAACGACCTTATTGTGGTTATTATTATTATGGCAACGCTACTGCATATTCCCCACTATGATACATTCAATATAGGATCACAAAATCTGGCTGAAACCTGTGCTAGCAATGCGGAAATGATATTTATGTATAGAATAAATAGATAAACTAATATTGCCGACTGTAATTGCAGAGCTACATACATATTACGATCTTCCTCCGGTTCTGTCGTCATGACGACAAATCAAATACACTACCACATACTTGTATGCGGAAAATAGGCGCTTTAAGCTTCGCTGCAAAGCCTAAATCCGCTTTCATCCGGTATGTAACCATTTAAAACAATTAAATCCTACTATTTATCTTATTATAATTAATCTTTGAACTATTAAATTAATAAAAACGCAATCATCTTAGCTCAATTTCTGTTTAGCATCACTAAAATAGTTCATTTGCATTTTCATCTATAAAAAAAACATACCGACGCTTTTGAAAAAAGAAATCTAGAATATAGAAAACTTTACATAATTCTACATGGATATTAAAATACTAGAAAATAGTACGAATAGAAAACGTTTGTTTTTCTTTAATTAAACAGAACTTAATTTAGTGGTTAATACTAAAAATAACTCAAATAAGCCAACATCCTATTTTTTCAGGGATATCACTAATGGAGATGCAAACGGTTCTCCTTAAATTTATTTTGTTGTTTGTTGTATAAGTCACTTGGAATGCCCCCTATTTTTTATTTTTATGGGCCCTTATAATGTTTTACGAATGGACAGAACTTTAATGCCCACTCGTGGAAAACATAAGTCGGTATTGCAGTATAATAAAGTATATAGTGGGCTATAAAAAGGCAATAAGCAAAACTCAAGGAATACAAAATAACTAAAAGAGATACACAGATATGGCGGCGATGAATAAAAGTGGAACATGTTGACGAAGGTTGCAAACTTTCGGTATATTTCTTGTAAGTACACCAAGAAAACCTGTTCTCAAAAATTCTATAATAAAAATAACTATTTTTGAAACAACACTCATCTCAATACTCATTATAGACCAGGAAAGGAAACATTTTGAAATTTATTAATTACTGGGCGTGATTTTATTGTTGGAAAGTCTTGGGAATGATAATACAAGAGGCGTCTCATCAAATGGGTCATGAAAAAAGTATAGCGTCATTGTTTTTTATCACAAATAGGTCAAAAATTCGTCATTTTTTGTTCTACGCGTTATTGTAAAAAAACTATTAATCTTAGCAAAAAATGTTCAACAAACGAGAAAATCACCTTAAATGAGATAAGTTAAAATTGCTTTATAAACAAAAAATTTATTGCGAAATTAATCTGAAAAAGGTGGTTTTTTCTTTAGTTGTTGATAATTTTAAATAATTAATAAAATCTTACCAAACCTTCCCAAAATGTGAGTTTTTATATCCTTAAGAGATGGCAAAAGATGTGCTCGATCGGTCAAATAGAATGAAAAATTTACTTCTGGATTATTTCTACCCTTGTAAAACCACCGTAAAACCCCCTAAAAATGAATTTTTTGAATTTTTTTTGCATTTTTTTATTTCAATTGTTTTAGACTATAATTCTCAATAAAAAAATGTCAAAAAATTATTTTAACCTCAACCCCCAAATTGAAGTTGAAATTTATAATGAATTGTAAAAAGAAATCTCTACTGTCAGTATCTATGGAAATATTTTTATTATTATTTTTATTTTATATATTTTTATATTAATTATAAATAAATAAATATATTAATAATAATTTTTTCAAAATAATTAATCCTTTAATCAATATACAAAATCCATAATTATATAAAAAGTATGCAAAAATAAAAAAATTAAAATATTGTTTTTTTCGGGGTTGAGAGGGTTAAATTAATTTTGAAGGGTTAAAATAATTTTGACAACATTTTTTTATTGAGAACTATTGTCTAAAATATTTCAAACAAAAAAAAATCAAAAAAAAAATCATTTTTAGGGGGATAGGGGGTGGTTTTTACAAGGGTAGAAATAATCCAGAAGTATTATTTTCGTCGAGCTACCCCAAATTAAAAAAAAAAGGTTCTATGTTACATAGAAGCTGAGATATTACAAATGTTTCAATGTCAAGTTTTTTCCTGGTTGAGAGGAAGATCCCCCCACCACCACTCTCTGAAGGGCTACTGCCGCGTACCTTTGCATAAAGTTTAAACCTTCATTTACAAAATTTTAAAATTTCAGGTCTTAATGTTTATAACAAATTGCTCTGTGATTAAAAAAAATTGCTAACTCCGGACCTATTGGTCGCAGAAACTTGTTTTTTTTCAATTTTTAGTTTTTTTACGAGCTTTCGAATGGTGTATATAACTTCTTTCAAAAGTTAAAAACGGCGGAGTTATCTGCCCCCGGAATAATCATTTGAAAATGGGCCTTTGTAAAAATGGGATAAATAAATGGAATTTTGGTCCGATCGAGCACATCTCTTAAAGATATAAAATCTCACATTTTTGGAAAGTTTGGTAAGATTTTATTAATTATTTAGAAACTTATTGACAATTAAAGAAAAGCACTTTTTCCGTTTAATTTTGCAATAAATTTTTTGTTTATAAAGCAATTTCAACTTATAAAGTCTCTGCTAAGATTAATAGTTGTTTTACAATAACGCGTAGAACGAAAAATGACGAATTTTTAACCTATTTGTTAATAAAAAACAATAACGCTATACTTTTTTCATGACCCATTTGATGACACGCCTCTTGTATTATTATTCCCAAGACTTTTCAACAATACAATCACGCCTAGTAATTTTCACGATTTCTCTCGATGATCACCTTTATTTCTTAGTCTATTATTCTGAGTTTAACTGGAAAGCGCTTAATACACTTATGATCATTTTCCGACAGTCTACTGTACATCGACTATTACGCTTCTTCTAGTTGGATGAGGATAAACATGTTTTGTGGTCACATTATCATACCGCGTTGTCTGAAGTGGAAAGTTAATATAAACATCTAACTATTTTATAGTTTCTAATTATTTTGTTTTTTCAAACCAAAAATGACATTTTGAACGCAATGTCAAAATCATTGAACATCGATTATAACTATTTTTCTATAGAATTGAAAATAAAACAGCAGTTTTCTCTGAGTATGCAGAAACATCAAGAATGTTATAAAAGGAAAGATATTTACAATAACATGGAAAGAAAACACGTATGATGCGTGCTTTTTCTACATCTTGACCTTTTACTCATGACTGTATGTTGTTTGTTGACAAGACTCACATAATAATTTGAATAAGAAGAAACATCCGATTTCGTTCCATTTATTTACCCTGTTTTTCGTCTTATAAATGTAATAACGTTTTGAAAGGACCTGATTATGTTTGTCCAGTCAAATACGAGGAAAAGATCCCGGATAATCTTGCAAGTCGCAATGAATAAAATACAAACATAAAAAGCGATCCTTTAAGAACTTCTATTCAGCAGTTGGAGTGGTTATATCTCTCCAAATCGCAAAAACCGTAAGTTTGTTTATTCGTTCGCTCGGAGATATATAAACTTTCTTCCCTGCATCCGTAACTAGTGGTAAAAAGGCATGCATCAAACGTGCTGTGTTGTTTAAAGCTTTCGCAAAAATGGTCTTTTATGTGCGGATTTGTAGAAGTCTGTAAATAGAGCCGCGGCTGCTTTGCTATTCTGCGATTTTCCGTGGAAACGAGCGCGGAGACCCAGCAACTTAATTAATAATGTTCTCCGGGGCACGCGAAACGTGCAGGGGGGGCGTAGGGGGGTTCCAGGACTCTAAAATGAATGCTGCAGCAATTAGCGTCCGACTCGTGTTTTGAACTTCAAACCTGTATTACGAATTACACGCAAACACATCTACGCTATTATTCGCTAACTAATTTGTTGCAAATTCAACTGCAACTGTTTAAAAAACACATCACATAAACCAGCACAAAGAGTTTATTTGCGTAATAAGTTAGGCATTCGTGAGTACGGCTTGAAACACACGAATAATAATTTCGGTTAATTTATTATAAATATAATAAGAAATATTTCTGTTTATTAAAAATCCTTCCCACCTCGCTTTTACCTTTGTGAGGCTCCGGCAAGGCGCCTCACAAACAACTTTATTATTTGATTGAAAATGACAAGTTATAATTTCATCGTCTTAATAACGCTGCCCCACGCGCTTCCCAACAATTGGGGTAATTTGGGATTTTTCCTGTATCCTTATTTATAAAATAACTCCGAGGGAAGTTTAATGGGTTGCAATTAAAGAGTTTTGAAATATAGCACTTAATATTCCCTAGTTTCGGACGGATGCGAGAAGTAATTATAAAGTGTGGAAGTTGGAACGTAAATTAGATATAATTTATCTGTAGAAATACATTAATTTTCGGGTGATTGATAATTTTAAAGTTGATGTAGCGGTTTCGCTTTTCACCTGCAACTTACAGTGCAAATATCTAGAGTTGAACTGTGCATTCAATAATCTACGTACTAACTTGAAAGTAACATATGCAACAGAAGTTACTACAACATGAAAAAAGTATTAAATTTACATTTTTGTATGTCCTGGAGGTAAGGAACTACGATTGGATTCTTATATTTACACACACGCAAGTAAAATTCTTGCTTCAAATGTACAACAATTGATTTTAAGGTATCGCACGTTTATTTATATATACGCAAGAAAAAAATTTCTTCTTTAAAGAAAATTATTTATTTATTTAAAAAATAATAAAAAAAAATAAATTTCTACCCGGAAAGATAATTTCTTACTTAAAATAAGCAGCATTTAAAATAAATATTTGATACTTACGGTTAAACGAATTCTATTCTGACTTTTATGATCTACACAAATTTTCTGGAAACATGTTTTGTAATGTGTATTAATGTATCGTTTGTTTAAAACAAAATTGAATAGTTTTGGTCAAATGATTGAATATATATAACGAGCGTTCAAATAAAAACGTGGTCGAAGTTGGCTCTGACACACAGGACGTAGGGAGTAGCTTATAGCGACCAACTTAACATCATTTCTCAACGAGCTGTATAGCAGCTGTCAGTTTCAATAACGTTAATGACTATATAACTTTATTTTAAAGAATAATCGTGATAACAATAACAAACAATTAAAGGAGCTGCGGAAAGTGTCCCCCTCCTTGTTATAACAATAAATTAAAGCAGCTGCTGAAAGTGTCCCCCTCCTTGTTCCAAGCACTTTTCACACCTGTTCCTCAAAGAATTAAAGACATTTTCTAAGATGCTCGGGGTATTGTTAATTTCACGAATCTTGTCTATAAGTCGAGCCTGCAGATGGTTTAAATCAGGAATAGGCAGTTCAAAAATAGTGTTTTTAAGGTAAGGCCACAAAAAGAAATCACACGGCGTAATATCACATGACCTCGGTGGAAATTCATGTTCAGCATTGAGACTTATTAGTCGATTTTGGAAAACTTCCCTCAACATATTCATCGTCTCGCCTGCCGTATGTGCCCTTGCGCCATCTTGTTGAAAGTAAAAGTTTGTAATTTCGTTTTCTTCCAGCTGGTTAACAAAAGGAGCGATAATTTCTTCTCTATACCTTTGCGCAGTAAGAGTACCATTAAAAAAAATAGGTCCATAAATCCTCCTTCGATTGAGAGCACACCAAACTCCAATTTTTTGAGCGTGTAGAGGGCCCTCGACAAAAAAGTTATCTGGTTTTTCAGAAGACCACATTCTCATATTCTGTGAGTTTACGTAACCACTTAAATGAAACCAGGCTTCATCAGAAAAAAAGGTGATATTATGAAGTTCACCGTAGTTGTTTAAAAACCATTCACAAAATACAGCCCGTCGCGGAAAATCAACTTCATGAAGTTCTTGCTGACAAGTTAAACGATAGGAGAACAAACGCAAATCTTTTTTTAACACTGTGTGGCAGGTACCGACTGATACTCCCACCATTTGTGATAAAACACGTACAGAAGTTCTTGGCGCATTTTCCATTATTTGTTGGACATTTTCTTTTAATTCTTCAGTCCGCTTTTTAGGTCGGCCGCTTCCTTCTTTTCTTGTTACACTGCCCGTTTCACGAAAAACATTAACACAACGCTGAACTGCACTTTGAAAAATTTTGTACTCAACAACGCCGGGAAATTGATTTTGAAATTCTATGAAACATTCCTCAATAGAATACTTCCATATTCCATCAATCTTGCGTCCATTTCTAAAGTAGGACTCTATGATAAACACTTTTTGTTCTTGAGAAAACACCATTTTAAACGCTTTTTAAAACGAAAATATTCAAATTGATAGCGGCGATATAGCGCTTTGACAGATGACGTTTAAGTTCATTTGCTATACGCTACGCCCTACGTCCAAATTTTCAGAACCAACTTGACCACGTTTTTATTTGAACGCTCTTATATTAGGCTATTGATTACAGGGTTTTAAAAGGAACTATGACCTTCAAGATATTTTATTACATAAATCGTTCAAATGGTCATTTTTGATGAAAAAACCCTGGAGTACTATTAAATTAGAGGGTGGAAATTGGAGATTGGGGTGAAAATGCATCTCTTTCAGTTTTTTAATTGTAGTTCGAAAACGAAACAAAATTTCGCTATGGTTCATAGAAAAAATTATTTAGAAAATTGAATTTCTCATCGAAATAACTTATTTAAAAATTTAAAAGGAAAATTTTAAGCAAAAAAGCATTAATAAACAATTTGAAAAAAAACAAAAAATTTGATTTTTCGATTTGCCTCTAGTTCTTTTTGAGTAAAGATAGGTATAGGCATTGCTTTATAAAAAAAAGTAGATAAAATTTCCTGAAACAAATATATTTGCAGTTTATGATGAACTGTAAGAGATATTGTAGCTAAACTCCGAGAAATAAACTCAAAATTATAAAAGATGTGAATTAAACTATATACATTTACAAATAATATAAGTTCTAAGAAAAAATATAGATTACAGCAAATATTTCACATAGTTACGAAATAAAATAACATTTACGGCAAATAATTCCATTTAAAACTATCTTCTCATTTGACCCAAATACTTTTTTTTTCAGTGCAGTGTTTCCTGAAAGTAGTCTGAAATATTTCAAACGATGATTCGTCATTACTTTATGAAAAAAAGTTTATATTAACACATGCCCAAAAATGTGTCTTTTCCAAAATACAAGGCGCGGAAGTTAAATTTTTATAATTTTTTTTTTAATATCTTAATAATAAAATGTTTTCTTATTTCAAATTTTGAGCGATTAGACTGCCCATCGAAGAGCGTGTTTTCGTGTAAACTAAAATTTAATGACCTCATCAGAGGCGTGCGTGCAGCTCATAGTATCCAATTTAAAAAAAATAATATGCACGCCACTGACATTTTTAATTTTGTGGGTATTTTTTGTACTAGACCTTCATTACGTGACGAAAAAAGTCTATTAGCCTTTTTCATTCGGAGTTCTGGAGAAAAATTAGATAAATTTGGAACGAATACATTGAGGATGATTTTTAGAGACAAAACGTTTGAATCTGTGTCGAACTGAGGCAGTACAGTATTGGGGGTTATGACGGCTTGCAAAAAGTTTAATAAAATTTCCAGGGTCGTATTTAAAAAAAATGAAGTTAATGATGGCCCTGAAGAGACGAAACGTTACATATAAAAATTGATTATGCCATTCGATAGAGGGCAAAAAGTTATGCTATGAGAAAGTGTTCTCTTTTCAATATCACCTCAAATAATGCTAAAATTAAACAAAAATGGATTTCCATTTCGGTGCTTTTCAAATATTTCGAAAACTTATCATGTTAGCCTTGATTTTTTAGAGCCATGATGTTGGTCCACTGATTATGCAACTTTGCTCCCATTTAAGCTACTTCGTATCTCTTACCGTTTCCGAGATCCCTGTAGTGAGAAGAGAATTTGCAACAGCCTTTATACGCAAAGCAATAAAATTTTGATGGAAAAAAAAATAAGTAAATCATACTTTTCGCTAATTTAAACACCCCATATATGTTAGATTTTCGCGCAGAGCATCATGATAACCGTAAATGAGACACGGTTAAAAACGTTTACGCGTTTACAAACTTGGAGGGAAATTTTTAATACTAAGTAGATTTGATAATAAGCATTTTCAATAATCCAAACAGTGGAACTACAAAACTGTACTCAAAATTAATAAGAATCAAAATCGGTAAAACTTATTGGGAACCTTTGGAAAACAGTTAGTAATCCAAAATAAAAATTAAAATTGATATGTCTAAACATAATTAATACAAAGGCACATAATTTATAAACCGAAAATGTTAAATAAAGGAATAATTCAAAGCAATATCCTGTATTCTTGCTGTTCTATTAACACCCTTGTCAAAGGGTGATCCTGTAAAAAACACCTGCGACAAAGAGATCATTTTTTTCAACATATTATTTATCATTATTTCATGAAGCAGCTCCCCTTCTTGTATATAAATAATAAATATTAACAGAAAAAATTATGGAAATAAAACAAAAAATACTCAAAGTAACTTCTAGAATCGATATATGATATAAAAAATGGGGTATTCCATTTAAAATAACGGAGATGACGTCGCTTCCGGCGAAACCGGAAGTACCCCACTCTTGAAAATATTTTATTTAAAAAGACTGAATTGAACCCAGATAGCTGTCAAAATTTCAAATTTCTATTATAACTGGAACTTTAAAAACTTTTAATGAACTGGTTACGTGAAAAACTCTGTATTCCTTTCTGCAAAAGCTAGATAATATTTCAAATATTCCACAAACATTTAAAAATTCCTTAAACTCGTCAAAAATATCCGTAAAAAGTTGCAAGGGGTAACTCAGTGGCAGTGGTAACTCTAAACTGCATGCGCCGTAATATTATAACGATCATGGCTACATCGGCAGGGCAATCGTATAAAATTATTATTCACCATGATAGAGAGTTCTAATGGAATATAATTAGCGAACGAAATTATACAGACTTTAATTAAAATCTTCATCCGTTGCCGGTAACGTACGTTTTTATGAGCACGTAGATTGAGCTCTTCAAAACTGGCTCTCTCATCGAGGAATACATCATTATCTTTTATTGCTTTGTTCGCTGTAAAAAGGCTTTTGAGGATTCAGGATAATAAAGTTATTTGTGACAACAGTAATAAATACGAACCCCGCGTTTTGTCCTTTGAAAATAATTAATGATATATGTGCGTTATTAATTTAATGAAATTAATCGAAATGGCACACGGGGGTGGGGTGTTTTGAAATATCCAATACGCGGCGTCCTTGGAACTTTGAGAATTCACGAAAGCAAGCGTAATTGGTTTAACAAAGCTATTGATACCTCAAATGAAGATTGAAAATAGATGAAAATAAATTAATTCGAAAGGTTCTAGAATTGAACAAATTTTAATTCTGCAAATTGAAACATTAGTAAAAAACTATGCATAAGAGTTTGGTTTTTATGAATTTTTAGGAAGTTTTTTTACATTATTGCGATAATTCAAAACAAGATATTTTGTACTGGGTGTTTCAAATATGGCGCTTCGGTTTTATGAGGAAATAATGAACAAAAATGGTTTTTCAATTACATAAGTAAAAAAATTCTAATCTCTGAAAAACGTTTGTTTAAATAAATATTTGTTTGCAATTTCCACCAATTTAAAAGATATGTATACACATTGTAACTATCTACTATACCTAATATAAATCTAGATTTACAAAAAAAAATTGAATTTGGAAGATTTGGTTAAAATCCATTACCATAAAAATTGATGGCTCTTTTTCTAACTTAAAAAAAAACAGGTCAATTAAGGCCAGGTATCACGAATTTTAAAAAAATTATAGATTCGCGCCAAATTTTGTATACGGGGGTTTTCGGGGTCGCTGATCACGAATCTGAGATTAGATTTAAAAATTAATTTAATCACCTATGAACCTACTCAGTGATGTAAAATGACCGTCATTTAAACGTCATGACGCGGTCGACCGCGTCATGATAGGTTTTGTTTCTTAAATATTTAAATTATTATTATTATTTTTTATTACAATAAAATAAAATCACTTTATAGATACTTTTGATGATTTTATTTATGTTAATATTAAATTAATATGTATTAAATATTCATTGTCAATGCGGTAAGAAGTAGGTTTATGTTCCACCTGGTGACGTGGTGTCCTTAAAACTTAACCAATGGTAACAATTTTTTGTTTTATTACTTTATACTTGTTATCTATAGCCAAAGAACATGTGTTTTTTGTGTTGTTTGTTTTGTAGTTAAAAACTTTTTTAATATTAATATAGTTTTGTTGATGAATTTATTAAGGCAATATTGAGATTCAGTAATTTATATTTTAGAAAAATGACATTAAATTACATTTAAGTACTATTATTTTTCCTAACTGAAACTATTTATGACGTGTAATGACCGTCATGACCTGGTCACGAGTTTAAATGACGGTCATTTTACATCACTGAACCTACTTTAAGAAGGTTTAAAACATAATTGGGTACTCTGGTTATAAAGTAAACAAAAATATTACCACATAAATTTCGCAAATCTGACTTCGAATTAGTAATCAGCGACCCCGAAAACCTCCATATACCAAATTTGGCGCGAATGTTATCTTTTGAAAATTTGTTCGGCCATCTTGGATCCGCCATCTTGAATATTGCAAAATTGACCTCGGATCCGTGATCCGCGACTCCGAAACCCCCGTATACCAAATTTAAAGCGAATCTGTTATATTTTGAAAATTCGTGATATCTGACCTTAATTGACCCGTTTTTTTGAGGTTAGAAAAAGAACCATCAATTCTGATAGCGAATTCACGTTCAGCGGGGCCTTAACCATATAAATGAATATTTGAATATAGAAAAAAATATTTTTTGTATTTTCCTAGCACTTTTTTCTGAATTTTTGCCATTTTTGACCTGTTTTTTGAGGTTAGGACATTCCTGTGATGTGATAGCTCAATTCTGACACCGGATTCGTCACCAGGAGGCAAAAATACTTCGGATAACATATGTCGCATGAAATGTACAGGCAACTTTTTTTTGTGTGGCTGTAATTTGCACTTACTGGGAAAAATTTGGTTTATAAATTTTACCCAAATTCATTCCATGACAGAAGTTCCATTCAAACATTCTAGTTACGATTAAAAAAAAATAAAAAACAATAAAACTGGATTTCCTGATACTACGTTGTGGAATTCAGACAGAAATTTGAATTCACATTTATGATGTAAAATGTTTTTAAAATATTGTGCAAAAATTAAGTCGGAATGGAATTTGACATATGAAGTATTTTTAAAAACTTTCACAATTATCCAAAATGATGTATATACATAATTTTTATTGTAAAACACAAATATCTGAATAACTTTTTACATTTGTTCCCTCTCGAGTAATTTCGTTAAAGGTTTTTTTATATTAATGGTCCATATAGTCCTTTCAGCATCGAATTACACGAGAAATTATAAATTGAGCTGATAAAGTATTCAGATTATTTCCGAGCCCCTCAGCCTAACCGCATTAGCTTAAAGTGTAACAACAACGTACAGTGCAATCAGTACAAACATGGGTTAGAGGATCATTAATAAATATTTAAAAAGTAAGTGGGCCAAGTATTGAGCCCTGGGTAACTCCCAGATTCACATTTTTTGTATTGGATTAGATATTAATAAGTTTACGTACTTGTTTCTAAGATATGACAAGAACCATGAAAGAAAATTGCCTCGAAAACCAACTTTTCTTTCATGAAAAAATGTTATTGTACAGTGCTCTCACATATATCCGCTTAGTAATATTATTGTCATAAATATATTCTACGAATGCATAAGCAGCGATTTCAGTAGATTTTTTCGAACAAAAACCTATTCTAACATTTAGTTAATATGCTGTATCCATTAAGATATAAGATCACTTTATTGTATATTATTTTTTCAAAAATTTTGGATAAAATTATTGGATCGTTTTTAAATATTAGGAATTTTGTCCTTTTCTACAGATACATTTATTAAGTAAGTATGTCAAAGTACCAATAGAAGTCGTATTTTAGTCTATGGATAACATTCATTACAACATTCTATTAACACTACTATAGCAAGATATTATAAACAATAATATACATATATTTGAATGGGCAAGTTTTTCTCTATTTTGCCATTTTTTTCTTAACTAATTTCTACATGTATTTTTGCTTCTGAAATGAGTTTATATTTTTATGCTTTACAATATACCTAATTCAATGTCATTTATCTAGATCGAAAATTATTTTTTAGCCAAAACAAATTTCTTAACTTTTTACCTAACTTATTAATATTCTCAGTAATCCAAGACTGGGTTATGTCCAGTATACTCGTATGCAACATATCTAGTGACTATAATATTGTACTGACAAATGTGTCAAATGTGTTGACAGTATCATTAATATTCCACAATGTTTAAAATTTGTTATTGTGAATCTTCACTTACATATGACAGTAAAAGGTAACTGAATTGGTCATATGCCTAGCCGTAAAACGTTTTGCATACAAGCTTGAAGCTGCTTACCGATTTTTTCTTGCTTCGCCAAAAATTGAAACAATATCCATTAATTTTGCAGTGAAATACACACAGGCCATTTTAAACACTTGCAAGGTTGGTGTAAACAGTTAACCACTATAATAAGAGCGCTCTAAAAACCACAATAATATTGAACTAGGCACGCTACCTCAAGTTCATAGTGATTTTAAATAAAACAAGTCCAAATATTTCTTTCTGGAAAGTTTCCTAAATAAGTTGTGAATTACCAACCAGAGTTTCTTCCGAAGATTAGAGCGATACGTCTTTCGAAACTCAAGAAGTCTCAACCGATGAAATGGAAACTAACCCGGGAGTTTTTTAACCTGCGACCTTGTTGATTCATATTTAGTCGTTCCGTTATCGATAATCATAAATGAAGAGAGACGAAGAAAGAGGCAGACGCAGAAGCCGTAGGCAGTTAAACACAACGTACAAAAAGGTTAATGGAATCCAAACAATGACGCACTTTTCCGAATCCAAACAGAACGAAGAAGTTCGGAAAGCAACTCTGGGACTGAGAAAGGACTTAAGGAAATTATCTATTAAAGGGAATCTTCCGTCCCAGCGAGGCACTCCGAAATTTCAAAGGGCACTATAATAAATTTTGGATGTATGATTAAGCGAATTATTAACAAGTTTATTAGATGCCCGCTTCCGGTTCGGGCTTAGTCACACGTTGAAGGCATCGGCGAAATATCGCCTGTCATTGGCCGCGTCTAAACTTTGCCATTAAACATTCCGAACGCCCCCTCGGCATTAATTCGCGTCAAAACTGGGAAAGTGGAGTTTTATATAATTTATACTTCACCGGCTTAACGAGTGTATGGTTAATTACCAATTTAACACTGCTAGCGAAGTGGAGTGAAGAACTGTAGTTTATCAACTAATAATTGGCCGTTCGACGTTGAGACAGGCGGAACCCGGAAATTCCGTGGATGTATGCTCGGTACAGGAAGGAGAAAATTATGTACTCCAGTCGAATTAGAGTTTGAATGTGAAAAAATTGTTAGTAGACATTTTGGGGTCAGGGTCAGGCAAAGGCCGCTCGGGAATTCGCTCTTTTTGCATTAAATATAGCTTATTCTTACGGAAATCTTTGTTTCCAAGATAACGTTTTTTAACGTTAATTGTTAATTAACTATTGGAAGTATAGAACCGGCATTTTATGTAACAAACGCGGTGGCAACAGTAAAAGTTAACGTTAATGAGTGGTCTACGCGCGGGAGTAGCGCCGAGCCCGCGCATGCGCGTGAACTCCGCTCTCGGTCGCGCGTGAGATTTTTGGCATGAACGTTTCAAATTCGGTTTAACTTCTTTTTAGTTACTTTTTTTTATATTATTATCATTCTACATATTCTTCCCCGTCATAAAGTGTAATAAATGTTACAGTTACGACTGTTGGGTAAACATCGGCCTTTTAAATTTCTAGTAATAATTTTCATTAATTTGAAAACTTAGTAACAAAAATTAAAGATAAAAAAATGGTGATTTTCAAGAGGCTGTAAAAACGGTAGTAAAGCATTAAAATAAAAACAAATTAAAGCTCGAAGTTTCTAGTTTCAGGATTTAAGTGTCAAATATTTATATCGTTGACCAAGGAATTATAAGATATCTAGCTGGAAAAACATTTTTGCTTTCCTTTTAAAAGTCCACAGGCGTCAATAATATTTTTTGGCAATCCCATCTATCAACACTTTTAATTTGATTCATCCTCTTCAATCTGAACTGTTTAATACGATTGTACGATGATTTGTTGCTGAGTTATCGTCGTTCAAAACAAAAAAGACCTTTTTGGCTAATCTAGGGAACTAATGATCGTAAAAAAATCTAAGTGGGTTTTGAAAACTTCAAAATGTCCTCATAAGGCGTTTTTATTGTTTTTTGATAAACATACTTTTCGATGCAAAAAACTTGATTAAAAAACGGTAAATAAATGCGTATCTAGGGATTTTCTCTAAACTTGAGATAACTAACTAACAAATAATGAATAGACTAGGGATATTTTTAATTTCAAAGTTTACCAAAGAAACCTTCAAACCGTTCAAACCGCTGCGATTCTTTCATTGTGATCCGAATGATTGAAAATGTCACTTTCTCAAACAATTGTTGAAAACTAACCCAAAAATGTTTTCCGTATATTCGAAAAAATAAAAAATTTTGCGATTGTGTTTGAAAAAAATTTGTTTGTAAATTCTTTTTTCATTTTTTCCGATATGAAAAATATGAATTTCTGCAAAAAATACATTTTTCTAAAAAGAATTGTAAATTCTTTTTCATTTTTTCCGATATTTAACTATATGAAAAATATAGATTCCTGCAAAGAAAACATTTTCATTAAAAACAAAATAATAAAAGATGTGAAATTTATAATTTAATTGATTTTTAGATAAAATTACAATTTCAATCATTCGTGCCAGAATGAAAGAAAAATAGCAGCGATTAATAATTCATATTACATTAAAAATTTATAACGGTCATATATCGTTTTGCAAAAAAATAATTTTTTTGTAACTTTACATGTCTACTCACAGCGGTCATATAAATGTCATGTAAATTTATTGCAATTTTTTTGTATTCTGACACTCCGACTGTTATCTCATACTTCTAGATATCCAATAATAATTCCTATTAAATTAAAACTACAGCACTCATACATAGTTCTGTAAATTTAATGTATTTTTTTAATTCTACACTTACAACTGCGGTGTAAGTCTTATTTAATATCCAATAATAATTTGCAGCAGTTATATATTTTTTCAGTAAATTGTGTGTTCATCCTAATTTTACACTTGCTCTTAAATTTCTAACAATAAATCCCATTAAATTATAAAAAATAGCAGTCATATTTTTCTGTAAATTTAATGTAATCTTTTCTATAGTCTTACACTTTGGACTGCTGTATGTATTTCTTTGTTTTAGACTTCTAACGATAATTCCTACCGAATTGAAACTTTACAGTATTTAAGTAGATACACAAATTTTAAAATTAATTATGGAATTTTCTTGTGACTTTACACTTACGATACTGCTGTAATTTTCCTATTTACACACAGGCTCCGGATCTGGGTCAATAACAGTTTAATTTTAAATACACAACGTTTAAATACAAATACCATAAATTTGTTGCTGTTTTACATGTGAAATAATTACAGCGTAACCAATTTTTTTCTCATTGTACACGATTAATTTTCACATAAACCAAGTTATTTAATATAAAATCAAAAGATAATTTTAACAAAATACCGGTGGACTTGTTTGTTTTATGATTTAATCAACATGAGTTCTAGTTTAGTAAAAAAACGACTATATATTATAAATTGAACATAATTAAAATAAATATATGATTTACATTCACAAAATACCTCTGTTAACAATTCAATAACATGCATATTATAATTTAATTCAAATAAATGACATATAGCTTTATGATTGTTTACGTGCTATTTTTATTTTTTACCGAAACCAAATCGTTTTAATAAAAGGTGGTTAGATGGTTTAGCCGGTTCAGATATAGTTAAATTTAGCTTTTATATAAAAATTTAAAGTGTCCTCCCCAGGAACTAAAGAAAATAGACTAAAAATTGTAATAACTTACCAGCGGTTTGTTTATTGGGTACAAGTAGAAGATAGTTGTAGCTTACCTGCAAAGACAAAAGAGAAAATAAATAAAATGAATCTGCTTCCTTAAATATTATTATACAGTGTTCAAAGGCTTAGTAGGATATAACATTTATTAACTATTTAGTCATTTAATAATACAGGGTGTCTTACTAAGGTCGGCGGTATCCAATAAATCGACCAAGAGAAATAGCTGGAAATAGTTTTCAAGTTCGTAGCTCGGCCACTAGAGGGCGCCATCTACATACCAAACCATACAGTTGAATTTTTCTCAAAAATGTTTCCTATTCAGGTATTTTTATCTTGCTATTTCCCTTTTTTAAGAAAACGTGAAACAGCCTAAATTTGGATAAATAGCGCCAATAAATAAATATACCATTTAAAGTACTTACACTTTTTAGAAATTTCAAACTTCATCAATTTTTTGTGCAGAATTAATGTATGTAAAGAAAACTACAGCATTGCATTTAAAATTTTTTAGAAAAATCCATAAAACGGCATTCTTTTGAAATGACGCCATTTATAGGTTTCCATATTGAGGTAAATGACATTATTCACCTCGAGCAAAGAATAAAGCAAGAAAAGACCTTTCCAACGAGGTTAACACTATGGGCTTTGATGAACCAATACTTAAAAAAAAAGCATTTTTCTGATAAGACATTAGGGGCTGCCCCCACCCTTTCTGTTGAGAGAGAACAAAAGTTATGAACAATGATTCCGGCTACCCATATTTGTACTTTTTAATATACCTGCATAGGAAACATTTCTGAGAAAAATTCAACCTATGTTTTGGTATGTAGACTGCGCCCACTAACGGCCGAGCTACGAACTAGAAAACTATGTCCAGCTATTTCTCTTGGTCGATTTATTCAACACAATTTTTTCCTTAAGCTCTCGGACCTATACTTTCCCTAATATCGTACGATCTTTGTGGACACCCTGTATGATAAAAGACATGTTTACATAAAAGAGTACAAATGCTAACAAATAATCTTAAGATAAAAAGTATGATAAATGAAACAAATATACTTTACTTAATTAGGAAAATATATTTGGTTTAATTGAGAATTTAATGAACTTATTATCTTCAATTAAGATAGGTGGGACATTTGTATGTTACTCTACTAGCTCATAAAATAGAAATAAGGAATGTTACGCCCCTGGCCAAAACTACATGGAATAATTTTATTGAATTATATAATTAATTTAGTAAAACAATTTTCTCTAAGAAAATGTACAGTACTGATACAAAATACACCGGCACACTAAAAAAGTGGCCAGTACCTTTGATTTGCTTTGAAAAATCGCCGAAAATAACGTTAGTGAACCCAACAAATTCGAAAAAATTTGTGAACTTTTGATTAGGTGGGTTTCTTATGTATTTTGTAGTCTTTTAAGTCCCCCATATTTTGCCAAAATCGCAAAATAATAGCGAAAAATCACCAAAAATAGTGAAAACTCGTCAAAAATCACGTTAATGAGCGTAAAAAAAATTTAAAAAAATAAAAAAAATATTTTCTGAGCTTGATCAAGTGTTTTGTGTGTATTTTGATACGATTATTAACATTTTTTTCGTAGGGCGTTTACTTCTCGAGATATTTGAAAATTTCAGGTTAAAAAAAACACCCGTTTTATATTAGGGTAAATCTAGGAGAGACGCATCAGGTGAGACGACGCACTGCTCGTTCTGGCACAATCATTTTTCATAGCGAATATTTGGCTACACCGGTAATTCTTATTATATCGTCACATATATACGTATCAAATACAGTTATACTCGAGTAGTGTTAGTGACAATATTTTGTTAAATTTATTGAGGTTACACTAAATATTTTTACATCGTTTAGAGTCAGAAAATATACAGGTACGTTAAGTTATATTTTTATTAAGTTTTTAAGGATTCTGTTTTAGATAATGAGTAGTTAAGTAGTTCTAACTTCAATTTCACACATTTCCTCTAATGAATTTAGTTAAAAGTTGCTGCGTCAACTCACCTTATTACTAAGGTGAGTTGACGCACGCATGCGTAAGGAGAGTTGGCGCAATAATAGACACATCGTTTAAAATTTTATTTTGTCAAAAATGTTATAATTTATCGTTTATAGCATACCGACAAAATATAAAAGAAATGGAAACGTTAGAAGAGGAGAGGGGACAATAAAACAGTTGTCTTGAGCAATCAGTGCTATCGATAGAGATGAGATGGGTATCCCTGAAGCAGGTCGCGAATTCGGTAGCCCTGAATGCACTTTGCGACGCCGAAGGAAATGTGAAGACCTCAAACTAAACCATTTGGACCTTCAAGTACACTAGGAGCCCACAATATGATAAATTAGTAAAGCAAAAGTTGAAAACAAATGGATTTTTACCTACGAGATCCTTTATGCGCTTTATGGCTTTCGAGTTAGCAGAAAAACTAGAATTACCATACAATTTCAACAGAAAATCTCGCAAGGCAAGCTATGTATGCATGGTTAGATTTTTTTTAAGAAAAAATAAAGAACAATATGAAAACAATTACGTTTTCGTTCAGAGTATATGCTTCTTTGTCTAACTACAATAATGAGTATTTATATTTATTATTATTAATAAATTTCAAAATGAACCAAAAGTAAATTATATGAAGTTTTAATACAAATTTATGAAAAAAATAAAAATGTGCGATCGTTTTACATACTGCGTTATCTCCCCTCGATACCTAAGGTGAGATGACGCAGCCATAAGAAAAAAAAAATGTTAGTTTTTACCAAAATCTCCGACATTTTGTCATATTTGAAGTCATATATTATAACTTAGTAAGCTCTTTTAACGCAATCTGAAGTTTTGCTCTTTATTTTCAATTTTTTATTTTATTTCTCTTATTCTGTTTTTTCAAGTGTCCACATTGTTGAAATTAAGCCCTCTCTCGGTGTGCTAATGGCATATCATTTAGGTAGTTAAGAAAAACGTACTTAGTAACTGCAAATAAGAATACTGGTTCAAGTTTCTCTCTATAAAATAAGGTCCAACTATTCCAAAATAAGACACGGCACACCAAACGTTAACTTTTTTTGAATACTGTCGTCTACAATTAATCCGAAAATTAGGATTTTCCGAAGCCCAGTATCTACAATTTTGAGAGCTAACTATGCCATTCGTGGAAAAAGTCGCCTCAAAGTCGAAAAAATAATATAGTGGGAAAAATGTTTGTTTTCGAGATGGTGCTCACCCACCCATAAACAAAATTCCAACCTTTTAGAATCATCCCCTTCTTCTAGTGTATGGACAAACTTTGGTTTATAAGGATGTATTTTTTTTAACAATCTTTGTAAACGAGACTTACTAGCCTTTCCGATTTCTAAAGCTCTTTTTCTTAAAGATGTCTGGGACATTTCTTATTGATTGCATCACTAATTCTACAACATTTTCTTCTTTGTTAACCTCTGTTACCCTATTCTTTTTAATACAGAACCAGTGTTTTTAAATTTTTGTACAATCCGTTTTAGTCTTATCTGTGACTATTATGTCAGGCCATTTCTCATTAAATCGCCTTTGAACTGCCGGGAATGATATTTCTTCACCCAAACTATAGCACTGAACAATAAATACTTTTTGTTTGAGTGTGAGCATTGTAATCTCAAATAAAATATTACCTAATTAATTACGAAGTGACTGACTGACGATTATTTATTTGGTTGTTATAGCCACAGCATCCGTTATTTTAAACTCATCTATTATAGCACGCACAATCAAGTGCCCGCCTTGTATAAAAAAAAAACAGAACAGAAATTAGTGAAACCTTAAATTTTTAATCCTATGTGGATCCTAAATGACATCCCTGATAGTATTTTTGATATTCTCAAAAATAACGGTACTTTACTCCTGGCGACTAACAATATTTTTCTAAATACTGAATACCCTGTATAAAAAATGACAAATATTTTACCAGTTTTGACCGATTTGGAACAAGCAGGAGTTTTTACAAAAAGTGACTTTTTGTCGTAAACCCACAAACAAAAAACCTTTTCTTTCTTCCGGACATTACAGCGGGACACGCTGTATATTATTATAGCCTATATATTATGTACATTTCTTCAAGATTTTAATAAAAATTACCATGGATTACTGTTAGTTCATAAAAAAACCTCATTAACGACGGAATATTCCAAATCGAAACACTAATACAAACTAATGGCGGAGGCGCCGGGTAGACAGATACTCTAATCCGAATTTTATTCGACAATAAACGAGGCGACGCTAGTTACATTGTTTACGTCTTACGGGATCCTTGTTATCATCCGTTGGCAACTTTAATGTAGTTAATTATCCTCCAAGAGAAAGTTCAGCTCAGTTCGCAAACAGCGATTATATCGCTTAAGAATTATTTAAAAGCCGATTAAAAAGACGTGATGCCGAATTAGGCTGTCTAGATAGTCATGTGACGAGCAGCGAGCTACGCGTTCGCGCCTGCAAGGCATCTGCTAATAATGCCTCCGTACATGTGCCCGGAGCCGTTTATTAAAACGTTATTTCCCTCAGAGGAACAACTGAATCTAGGTATGAAGGAAATGTGATATTAGAAATGGGTAATGAGACGTGTTGTAAGTTATTTCCCGTGTAAGATGGTAATCGTAAAATATGCGACCTGAATTACTGGAGCTAACGTTTTCACTTGGGTTTTGAGCATAAGGAATTGTAAAAATACAGTCCCCTAAAATACAAGTATTTGTAAAAATAGGACGACGTAAAAATACCTCATAGTCAAAATTCAAATAAGTAAAAATAGAGGTGTGTAAAAATACAGGAAGGCAAAGTACAGGCATGTAAAAATACAGGAAGGCAAAGTACAGGTATGTTAAAATACAGGCATGTAAAAATACAGGAAGGCAAATTACAGGCATGTAAAAATAAAGGAAGGCAAAGTACAGGCATGTTAAGACATAGGCATATGAAAATACAGGCTCGTAAAAATACACGTACGTAAAACGTGGTAATGCACAATGATTAGTGGGTTCACTTGGGTTTAGAATATAAGGAATAGTAAAAATACAGTCCTATAAAATTTTGTATGTAAAAATACATCGACGTAAAAATACAATCATGTAAAAGTACAGGAATGCAGGCTTTAAAAATACATGGATGCAAAATACAGGCATATAAAAATACATAAAAATACAGACTTGTAAAAATTAAGACACGTAAAATGGAGTAAAACACAATTTCTAATCATTTGACCTATAATTTTTAAATTTGTTTGTATCACAAGTGTGATAAATAATTTTTAATAATACTCAGTAAAAAAATAACAATGTAAATTCAAAGTTATTTATAAGTGAAATTATTCTGTTGAATTTTCAGTGAACTTAATTTTAACAACGAAATGAACTGTTGAAACACAATTTTTAATTAGATGAACAGAAATATGTGAAAATGAGAATATGTTGTGTAAAAATCACTCCAATTTTTGTTAATATTACGCATATTTGAGTAGGGAAAACATAAAACTATACAGGGTGTACCTAAATAACACCGAAAAAATTAGGGGTAAGGGGAAATTCTCTGATGAAAATTAATCTTGGAATAAAATTTTTTGAAAAAACCCAAAATATTTCGAAAAAAACTTTTCCTTTTTTATCTTCCACGTATATGAAGATAAAGAAACCAAACTTGGTGAACGTTATCTGTCATGGAAACTACACATTCTGAAATTTTTTCAACCCAGAAGTATTTTTGTAAGGGGTTGAAATAATCAATCCCTATGACATTTTCGGCAAAATATACTCGCGTTAAACAACTCATCTCACTTTTCGAAAAAACTTGAACAGTTATGAATAGGGCTTTTTAGACATATGTACTTTTAAAAGGAAAAAATTTTATCGAAATAAATTATAAGAAAAAATGTCAGAGGTTGATTATTTCAAAAATTTTCAGAAAGTAGTTTTTTGATAGATAACGTTCACCAAATTTGGTTTCTTTAGCTTGATATACATGAAAAATAAAAAAGAAAAACAGTTTTTTTAATAGTTGGAGGGGCGTAACTTTTCAGGGGAAAGTTTTTTCAAAAAATTTTATACGAAAGACCCCTATTAATTTTCATCATTTACATTTTTTCGGTGTTACTTAGACACGTCCTCTATATAAATTCAAACGCGCAATTTGGACTTTGCTATCAGAATAAACCTAAAAGTTGTGTAAACTATGAAAGTAAACATGTAAACATTGTAATCAAAAGAAAGAGGGAGAATTGGAAAATGGCAAATATATAGGGTGTACCATTTAATACAAAAGTTTGATTTATGTCTTCCAAATGTAATAGCCATTTGTTTTTTATATACTACTTCCTAAACCTTTTGTCTTCACCATTTTTTCTAGATAGAAAGGTAAAAAGGATAAAGGAGTAGAATGCTATTTAAAGGTCATTTAGAGGTCAAGTTGAAAATTTTAAATGGCACCGTATGCTTTTGACCCCAGAAATGGTTAAGAGCGGAAAATTTTACATTCGAATGTGACCTTGACAATGACCTTCAAGGTCATTTAGAGGTCAACCTGAAAATTTTAAATAGAACCGTATATTTTTGACCCATGAAATGGTCACAGTATTTCCAACAACCTGTCTCCGAAGGTTCTCATCAGTGGAAAAATTACCGAGATGTTAGGGTTAAAAGTGAGCAATCAAACGGTGACCTTGACTGTAACTTGGTGGTCGTTTACAGGTCAATTTGAAAACTTTTTGAATCAACTTTTTAGTCCAATACATTAGATCCGTTCCGGGGTAAAAAATATACGGTTCCACTTAAAATTTTCAACTTGACCTCCAAATGACCTTGAAGGTCATGATCAAGGTCACCGTTGAATTGATCACTTAAAACCCTGCAACTTTTGTCCTAATCATTTTTTTGTTTGAGTAGTATTTCCTGAGATAGAGAGGTTCCAAACTTTTTGAACACCTTTTATAATAATACGAGGGTGGTCTGAAAAGTTTCCGACCTAACAAAGATACAAGACATTTTTTCAGATTTTTTTTATTTTTCAACAGCCTCCTTGTAAATCTACACACTTCTCCCAGCGATGCTCCCATCTCTGTAACCCGTCCAAATAGTACTCGGCGTTTTTCTCTGCAAAATAATTGTTCACGAAGGTGATCGCCTCTTCATTTGACGAAAATCTCTGTCCTCCGAGCGCAATTTTTAGATGAGGGAACAAAAAGAAGTCGCTTGGGGCTAGATCTGGTGAGTAAGGCGGATGGTCAAGCAGTTCAAACCGTAATTCGTGGATTTTCGCCATGGCAACCGCTGAGGTGTGAGACGGTGCGTTGTCTTGGTGAAACAGGATTTTCTTTTTCTGCAAATGTGGCCGTTTTTCCGCAAGTTCTGCCTTCAGCTTGTCAAGTAATGATGCGTAGTATGCTCCTGTAATGGTTTTTCCTTTTTGAAGATAATCGATTAAAATAACTCCATGACTATCCCAAAAAACAGTCGCCATCACTTTCCCAGCCGAAAAAACAGTTTTTGCTTTTTTTGGAGCCGGTTCCCCCTTTGCAGTCCACTGTTTGGACTGTATTTTTGTTTCGGGCGTATAATGGTGTATCCAAGTTTCATCTACAGTAATTAATCGGCGCCAAAACTCGGATTTATTGCGCCTAAACTGCGCCAACAGAGCGTTGGAAATGTTCATTCGAACACGTTTTTGGTCTAACGTGAGCAAACGCGGCACCCAACGCGCGGACAGCTTTCTCATGTTTAAATGTTGATTTAATATGTGACAAACACGTTCTTTTGACATGTTCATAACCTCTGCTATCTCTCTCACTTTAATTCGGCGGTCGTCTAGCACCATTTGGTGAACTTTGGCGATGTTTTCGTCGGTAGTTGCAGTTTTTGGACGTCCCGAACGTTCATCGTCTCCCAAGCTCTTACGGCCACGTTTAAATTCAGCTGCCCAAAATTTCACTGTGGTAAATGATGGTGCAGAGTCCCCATACACAGAATCCAACTCATCTTTGATTTGCGTAGGCGTATTGCCTTTCAAAAACAAATATTTAATGACAGCTCGATACTCGATTTTGTCCATTTTCATAAAAACACTCACATCAACTCACTCAAACGACTGTTACATAACAACTGCGCGTCCAAAATGGCTGAAACTTTGGTGAGTAACTGTCAACAGATGAACAACGAAATTCACTAGCTTTTATTTACGAGTGCTGCCATCTTCATGTTGAGGTCGGAAACTTTTCAGACCACCCTCATATTTATGTGGATCTCATTTTTTTTGAGCAAGTTGTGATTCATTTTATATATTTGGACATTATCACTGACCGAAACAAATGATTGTCGCACGTTCCGGCATACCCGCTCACTATTTCAGAGGATTGTTGTTATTCCCAAAACGTGTTTTACGGTTGTCAAGTAAACCGGAAGCGGCTTTTTCGCATCTGTGGGACTTACCCTCGACTTACATCCGAAATTATTTACTTTTCGCCAGTACGAGTCCGTTCTGCGAATTCATTCCACCCCGGCGGATAAACCGAACCGTCATATTTTGTTATTTTGCTTCGCCCATGTAATTGCAGCGGCAAGTTAGTTCTCTATTCGGTAATAAATTACAATAAACGAAATAGAGTTGAACTTAGCCGGAAGCCCGGTCGTAACGCAAGTCGCCGGTACATAAATCGCATTTATTTAATAACCTAGCGGGACCGGAGGAAACTTTAAATCGTTTAAACGTCAGAATCTCATGTCTATTCGCCCGATGTTAATCTCTCGAAAAGTCTTAAATATCTCCGGGGACTTCTTGGGAACTTTGGACGTGCCGGCGTGCAACTGAAATTTGCCGGAGACCTCGAAAAACAAAAGTGACAAATTAGGGGCTTCTGCAGCGATTAAATTTTATTAGTGCTGTAAGATATTAAGGCGGTTGAGTTGCGTGACTTTATTAAGCTAGATATGAAGTAATAGGAATTGTTTCCGCCACGTACGCGTCCACAATTTAATCGGATAACACCTTTATTTTCTTGTTATTGTCCCTTATTGCCCCATTTCTTTCCTATTGATTACGCCACGGATTCTACTATCACTGGAGTTGGACCTGTATACAGGGTGATTCATTAACAATGGGAAAGTCGAAAGCTGAAGATACTACACGTGAAATGGTGACCATTGGCGCAAACATGCCTTAGCTGAAAGTTGATAGTTTCGGAAATACAGGGTGTTGAAAGTTAAAATTTTAAATCGTTTTTTTGCGATTATTCTGAAAATATGTAGGTTAGGAACTTGAAAATTTGTGAAACTATATTTTTTTAGGCGACGAATAAGATGCGTGTTGTAATTTCAGCATTGCTCATAGAGGGCGCCACTTACGACCAATTTTACCGAAAATTTAGTTAATAACTTTTTACCCTGTATGTCTAACATGAAACTTGATTCAAAACCTGAAAGAGCAATCATTTTTCCATTAATTGTGTATTCTTGTTTCATTTCGGTATCTCGATCCGTTTTCGAGAAAAATCGATTTAACGAACACTATGTTTTGATAATACGAGAAATTAAAAGCGAAACAAACCAAGTGTTTCTTCGTGTTATTACAACAATTAACAATAAAACAAATGAAATTCGTAATAATGATTTAAAGTCAGTGTTCGAAGAATCCACCGTTGACATTTACACACTTTACACAACGTTTTCTGAGAGATCTTCGAGTTTGAAACAACATATTGGGATTGCGTTTGACTTCGTTGGCAGCGATTTGTATTCTTTGCCACAACTCTTCACACGAACCAATAGATTCTTCCAAATAGAAAAATGAAGAGGATTGAAGTCCGGACTTCTGGGTGGCCAAGTAAAAATGCTTCCACGGCTTGAAGAAGTTCCACTTTATTTAAGAAGAGACATGTGGTTCATGCACGACGGAGCTCCACCGCATTTTTCTTGGCCAGTGCGTGCATATTTAGATGCAGTTTTTCCAAATCGCTGGATTGGCCATGTAAGCATTTTTGCTTGGCCATCCAGAAGTCCGGACTTCAATCCTCTTGATTTTTCTATTTGGTCTCGAATGAAAGATATAGTTTACAAAGAATCTATTGGCTCGTGTGAAGAGTTGTGGCAAAGAATACAAATCGCTGCCAACGAAGTCAGACGCAATCCCAATATGTTGTTTCAAACTCGAAGATCTCTCAGAAAACGTGTAAAGTGTATCAGTGTCAACGGTGGATTCTTCGAACAATTACTTTAAATCATAATTACGTATTTTATTTGTTTTATTGTTAATTGTTGTAATAACACGAAGAAACACTTGGTTTGTTTCGCTTTTAATTTCTCATATTATCAAAACATAGTGTTCGTTAAATCGATTTTTCTCGAAAACGGATCGAGATACCGAAATGAAACAAGAGTACATAATTAATGGAAAAATGATAGCTCTTTCAGGTTTTGAATCAAGTTTCATGTTAAATATACAGGGTAAAAAGTTATTAACTAAATTTTCGGTAAAATTGGTCGTAAGTGGCGCCCTCTATGAGCAATGCTGAAATTACAACACGCATCTTATTCGTCGCCTAAAAAAATATAGTTTCACAAATTTTCAAGTTCCTAACCTACATATTTTCAGAATAATCGCAAAAAAACGATTTAAAATTTTAACTTTCAACACCCTGTATTTCCGAAACTATCAACTTTCGGATAAGGCATGTTTGCGCCAATGGTCACCATTTCACGTGTAGTATCTTCAGCTTTCGATTTTCCCATTGTTAATGAATCACCCTGTATATCACACAAAAAATAGGATAACAGAAAAAGGTAAAATAAAAAATAATAAGTCAATTAAACTTTTAATCAATAATGCAGTATAGGTGAGTGCGGACTAGCCACTTGGCATTCATGTCATCCAGGGAAAGCTCTCGATGTTCGTCCACCTTCTAGCGGCCTCTATGTCAGTATATTCACAGAAGCTATATAAATTTAGGAGAGGTTTGAATAGAAAGATATACTATCCCTCGGCAAGGATGTAAACCGTTGGTCTCTTGTCCAAAGTAAAAGATCCTTACCCCGCGACAAAGTGGGGGTCCGGCAAAATTTCCGAGAAGGCGATTGCTCGTCTCCTGGCGTCACACACTGGGAAATATGGGAAAAAAATTCTACGCACTCAAATATTTTAACCGTACAGTGGTAATTTCTTTTATATTCTTCTTCAAATATGTTTAATTTTATGGTGGTCCTGGTGTGATGGAGTGAGAACCCATCAGCCTCAACACCAAAGATAATAAATAGTTCGGTATTTAGAAATAAAAAAATTCGTATCTGAAGTTGATTAAACAACGAAAATAATCATTTAGCTTCATAATACTTTTCAAGCTTAAACCTGAACCCAAAAACATAACCTCGAATTCATCAAACCTAACCTTTTGATCTTATATTTTACAAATCTAAAGCCATGAACCTACGCCCATAAAAACCCTCAAACCTTTCAAAACCTAACCCCAAACCCTCAAAATCCAACTTTAAAGTCTAAAAACTTCAGAAACTCATAGAATGTGTATATTCCACACCAAAGAATAAAAGTCTTTGAAAACTATTTTCAGGAACTTATATTTTTTTATTTTTGAACCTAACCTCTATTTTTAAATGTCTAACCTCAATCCAAAAACTCTGAGCAAGAAAGTCAAACGAAGGATATTTTCCAAAGCAAAGAATGTGACTCCTTGAAAACTCTATCCTAAGCTAATACTTTGTATTTCTGAAGCCTCAAACATACGCTATGTCCATAAAAACCTAACCTAAACCCTTGAAACTTATTCTCAAATCCACAAAAAATAAGTGGATATTTAGATATACAGATAAAATTTCATTCGATAAATTATAAAAATTTCAACAATTTCAGCTAAAAACTTACTCAAAATCTATATTATTTACCGAAATGATTCAGACTGCATTTCGTTATCTTTACTTATATAAAACTTAAGCCCTTTTACTGCGTCAAGGTAGCCATCTTTAAAAGGCTTGTTTCTATGATTTTTTATTTTTATTTTTTGTTTTTTCTTTTTATTTTTTATTTGTTTTTGTTTTTTTCTACTTCTAATTTTTATTAAATATCACAAAAATATTCATTTTATTTTTAAATACCGAACTATTTATCATCTTTGGTATTGAGAAATAGCCGAGTGCGTAGAATATTTTCCCATATTTCCCAGTGTACATCGGTGTTTAGCCATAGTAGCAGAAACGCTAAAAGATAAAAATAACGATGTAACTAAACGTCAATCTGATATATTAGCACTACTGGCAAAATGGCTCTGGACGATCATTTCTGAATATTTATTTCTACAAACTGTAAACTAACAGTATTAAACTGACGTAATACCTTCTTTTTTAACACGAGGTTGATGAAGTTATAAATGTAATACAGAATCTGAAAAACACAAGCTCTGTGGGCATCGTTTTCCTACAAAGATTATTATTAAAAACGTCGAAATCAAGTTGCCCCAACCTTATATTACAAATCTATCCGTTCAATGTGGAATGTCTCCCGATAATCTAAAAATTGGTGTGGTTGCTCTTATTCAATGATCCTTTGTCGATTGAAAATTACTATCCCATCTGTTTTAAGTAATAGAGAAAGTGATGAGACTGATGAAATGAGATGCTGTTATACATGCATAAATGCAACATAATTTCGAGATTTCACAATGGTTTCTGACCAAATAAACCAACTGAAATTGGACGTTTTATGGACGTTTAAAAGAACACTTAATTTAATTACTTTTAATAATGTTCGTATCACGAAAGATTGTTGATTTTCTAACGTAATATGAACTAATGGCATATTGAAAATACGTTTTAAAACCATGTCTGTTTACTGGGAGTATTACACAAGTGTCGTGATTGAACCAATGCATTATTATAAAAAAGTGGAAGCAAAAGTTAATAGGAGTCAAGCGTTAATTTGTCTCTCGACTTATAATAATATAATTATTTACTTAAGTGTATTTTATACATTCGAGTATATGTAGACAGGTAACAAATTAAATTATTTTATTCTTATCGTATTTTATATTCGAAAATTATGTTTTAAACAATTAAAACTAAAATCTGAAACAGAACAAAAATCTATTCTAAATAACCAAAACGATAATATGTAATTTAAAATAAATATGCAAACTTTTGACTAAAAAGCTATCATCATCGTCTTGTTTTAACAATCCATACATTGCATTGAATAGTGGATTTCTTCTAGTCACAAAGTTGATATTTTCTTCGTTTTGTAGGAATTTATGATTTAAACATGTTTCCATATATTTAATCAACACTATCAATTCCGCCTTTAGTGGAATTGTAATATAAAATAATTTTAGGCTAATGACTATTGGTCAACGGAATACTATTATCTTAAATGACAAAACGTCGTGGCACCAAGATAATTTTGGAAGAGACATGTTTATAGGATCTCTTTATTCTCTCTCTATCTCTCTTGTCTCTTAATTTGTGTCGCGGAATCCACCATAGAATTTAGATAAGCATTTTAATTACGCCCTGGGGGAATTTACTCAACCCGGAAATCGAAAAATTTGTTTTTCTTGCTTTGGTAGATAAACGTGTAGAATATTGTACTCAAAACAGTTTTTTTCGAAGTTAACTCTACAGGGTGTTTTTGAATGGAGTAGCATAAATGATACCAGTGAATCTACATTTCAAAAGAACACGATATGCAAAAAATCGCCTTAGTAAAATGTTCACCCCTGAAGAGATATGGGCCATCAGTTTCCAAAAAAATTATGAAAATTGGCTGTAATTTGAAAACCGAACGAGGTACAAATAACAAATTTTTTACAGGTTGTTTACTAATACAGATGCGAGTTTTCAACTATTTTTCGAAAATTTTAACCCCTCGAAAGGGGTTGAAATAACCACCCCTCAAGCCATTTTTTGCCATAACTTTTATATTTCGTAAAAACTCGATATCCAAAAATACGCATTAGATAAACTGGTTCTTTTAGAAACTTTTACCTCTCTAGCAATTTTCCTTTAAAACTTTTCGTTTATTAATAAAAAAATAAAATGTATTACCATTCACCTCACACCGTATATGATTGCAATCAATCAAAGAAAAACTAAGTGTGCTGCTGTCATGCCAGTTGTCACAATTAACTCTTCTGTAAGTTGTCACTGTTATCAGCTAAATACTTTTTGGGTGTAAATTAACAAGAATTATGCCAAATTTTACTAATGATGAATATGTGGACATGCTACAAGTGTTTTTTTCTACGATCGTGCAAAATTTACTACTTATTGCACTACCTACTGTGCCAAAAGTTTAACTTTTTTTACAGTAGTACAAAAAAAATATTGATTACAAGTTTAATCTAAGCATATCCATAAGTACCTAACGTCTGACATTGACAATTTGCGCAATTAATTTCCAGTTGTCAGTTAAAATTTTAATATTATGTAAAATACTGTTAAATAAAATTTGAAATAAAAACAATCGTAGAAAAAATGTTGCGTGCAACATGTGCAAAAAGCATATTTGTTGCACTTAACATGATTGCAGCTCTCAACTTCGTCTCGAGCTGCAAACTTCATGCATCGTACAACAAATACACACTCTTTACAATAGTTGCACAAATAACTGTTTGAATGCAGAAACTTTTATTAAATAGAAGTACAATGAAAACGAAACTAAGAAATAATTTATTATCAAAAAGAGAAAAAACAAAAAACTTAGTTAAAAACAAAAACACCCTGTATACATGAGCTATCGTATCATTTAGACACCTACTGTATGGCTGTCTTTTTGGAGTTTTATTCGATTTTCTACAATTTTTTTGTCATTGGGATATAAGTGTAAATATAAATAAACGATTGATAGCTGTATTAACAATTGACTGAAGTGACGATTTTTTCTCTAGTCATTTCTATGGTTTCTATACGGTAAACATGAGTTTTATATGGTCAGCAACTATGTGTTTTTCTCAAAATTACTTTTTCTAAATTTGTATAAGCTCTAGATCTTGAACCCAGTAAGATATCGACTTTTTTTATTTTGTAAGTAAATTGAACTCATTGGAGAATATACTAACAAAATAGGGAAAAATATATTTTTTCTAACACGTTCAAAATAAAAACAAGCTAGTAGAGGGTCAGTGGTGGAAAAGATAATGTACTCCGCAAACCGGTCATGCAAAAACAATAAGAGCCATAATTATGACGACATTTCCTGAAATTCACTGCTTAGAATTCAAATCCAACTTCGCACTGTAATTACAGAAGAACAGAACTCTCAGATCTGTCACGAGTACTTATTCTTACGCATTCTTCACAATTAGAGACGGAGAAAAGGTACTGGGCAAATTTAAATTTGAACAATCGCTTCATATAATTACCCAATAAAAACTAAATTAATTTACTGCGTACACTTCTCGACCGTGCTTTATTTGAGTAGGCGCGAGAAGCTGGGTAATTTAACTGGGAATTTTAAGTTTATAAAGTGTGACTTGATTAATATTGTATAAAAGCTTTTGTGCTACCGTCGAGGTTTTGTCTAAGCCTCTCGCAAACATCACAGTCATAACCGTAAGCCAAAAGATTCCATGCATAGTACATGCATGGACTGTAGATGTTGTTTTCAGAAGGAAAAAAGTAAGCAGCCGAGCGGGATAGCTACGTAGGATCTTTAAACAGGGATAAATGTAAATTTTTATACAACTGTGCCAAGCCGCACTTATCACGGCATTAACTTAGTCGCAATTCTCAATATAAACACTACAATTAAGTTTCGGTTTTATATGTAAAAGAGGGTGCAATACCACATTAAATGACGAACTACAAACCGGTAAGAAATAATAATGTTGCGCCAAAACAAAGCTAAAACTCACGACTCTAATCGAGAATGCAGAGTACGTCGAGAAAAATCTCATACGGTATTCGATTGACTCCATATATTTATTCAGAGCGCGATGTTTTACAACAGCGGCAGTGGTGGTTCAATCTTGGCAAAATATATGAAGGTTTGCGCAACGTGTTGAACAAGAACGTATGTAGTGTTCCATTGGCTTGAGAATGCAATATATTTAAAAAGTTGGGACAGGGTCTGAATACGGCAAGCGGAAAAAATGTAGGGGCCCCGGAAATGCCATAATTTCCAGTTATTGGGTGTGCTACATTGCAAAGAAAATCTAAAATGCTCACGTATAATATACAACAAAAGTATTATTTATGAAAATTGTAATACCAACTTAAAGCAACTTTTTATTAATATATTTATAACAACTAAAATACGTTTTTTATACAGGGTGTTTCAGGATTAAGTCGACAAACTTTAAGGAGATATTCCTCATATAAAAAAATAAGAAAAAAAATCTCAAATGCTTCATTTTCGAAATATAGGGCGTTAAAGAATCCCGAAGCACCCTTCCGGATAATCAATTTTTCCATGAAACTATAAGAGTTAGGAAAAAAAGTGAATGTACACTTTTTGTCAATAACAAACTGTTCTATCTAAAAACAGCATCATTTTTTATTTTTAGTAGGTCCGTATTATTTTTTTTATAATTTAGTCCCCATAACTCCGCCACTGGTTGCTTACGGGACTTCTACTTCTATGAAAAAATGGTATCTTATAAAGAAGATGTGTCATGCCAAATTTGGCTTAAATAGCCTTCGTCATTTAGAAGTTATTTCAAAAATTAGATTTTTTTAAAAAATCTTTAACGCCCTATATTTCGAAATTGAAGCATCTCTGGAAAAAAGTTTATACTTGATTTTTTTTCTTACTTTTTTTATGAGGAATATCTCCTTAAAGTTTGTCGACTTAATCCTGAAACATCCTGTATAAATGCTTCTCTCGAATAAAAAATTAATAACTATTTATTTCTTATGGAATTACTTCACATTTCCTTTGACATATTTTTTTTATGATCTAGTTTGCCTGTTTTAACTACTATTTCTCTAAAAACCGACAAAAAATTTGTAAATTCCATCTATAAGCCACATAACAAAGGTTATTCAAAGTACACAGCCGAATTAAATTCTTTGATTAAAAAACTAGTCCAAAAAATGTGAACATTTTCCTAATCCTCTGCCTTCCTGTCGACACATCGGTTTGTTTAAGTTGGTTTATTGAAAACTGGTACACGAGGATTTTCTTCGGTGATAAATTTAATTTTAATTTGGGCGAAGTTTTAAAGTTTGCGTTCGTAGAGAAAATCTAATTCGACATTCCTTGTAAACAAGACCATAAGCCTAATAGTATTAGCTTTGTGAGTTCAAATCCCACTATTTATAGACGGAAATAACTAGAAACACTCCGCGCATAATATTCGAACGTCATTGTGGAGGAAACATTAAACATTAAGATGACACAAATAAATGAATTCAGACTACGGAACATCGTATAAGCTAATTTTCCTATAATTAGTAGTCTTCCTCTTTATAAGACAAAAGAACAAATATAAAGTGGTGTTCAAAATTTATAACAAATAATCAAAACTGTTGGAAAATCTCTAAAATCGTGCCTCACTTAAAAAAGTTTGGAATAGTTGTTGTGGCTGCAGATAGCGCGCCATTCCGTTTTTGTCTTTTATTTGTTGTAAACAGAAAGAAGAAGGAACTTTAAAAATTGTAGCCGCAGATAGAGCGCCCAGCGTTTATTTAACCCATTATTTATGGTAACACAGAAATCGTTTGTTCAATTTTAGGTTATTATCCGTTCTACTTTAATTTTAAAGTTTCAAGCACAATAATTAGTGAAGAAATATTTAAGTAATTAATTTTTGTGCATTTTTACTTTTATTTAACTCTGTTTTAATTTTGTGAAAATACAGTTTGTCCAAACTGTATGTGTATGTTAATAAGTGCGGAAAATGGCCAATGAATGAATTGATGAACATGATAGTAACTTTATGTCTGTCTTTGACATTAAAATAAAAAATTATTCTAGTTTATAATATTTCTGCCAATCGTGTTTTTTGGATCTCGATTTATTTACTCTTCAAATGTCCTACATAGAGCCAGCCGACCTATCGATGTAGTCAGCGGTTCCAAAAATGTTTCTTTGTATTGTGGCAAGTCAGTAGATATTAAAATAAAAATTGATTCCATTTTGTAATGTTTCAGTATGAACCTGAAAAATGTATTTCTTTAATATATTTTTTGGGTATTTTGTCGCAGATTTTACTGCAGATTAAAATATCTTCATGACAGTTACTGGGTAGGTTTTGTTTAAGCTTTTACATGTGCTACAACAAAGAAACTGCACAGTACAAAGATTGTTTCAACTTATTGATGTTTCGAGAGACATATATTGATGTTTCGAGAGACATATCGCTCTCTGCTTCAGAAAAGCTCTGGAATTGAAGAATAGTGTGGGAAATTATTTAACAGTGACCTTTGCCTACAGGGAAGCTTTATGTGTGTAGATTATACATGTAACAAAAGTTAGTTACTAAAAGTCGCCTAAACAGGGCAGAAAAAAATATTTATAATAATACACAACATTGTTTAGGTACCGCTGACTTAACGTTTGGCTCTGTTTAGTCAAGTGACAACATTTGTTCCCAATTTTTATTATTTAGTCCAATATCTGTTACTGGTATACGGTGAATGTAGACAAAATGTACCAAGTGCTGTAAGATTTGTAGCAATCATTCAAAGAGCGTATGTCAGTTACAACAGCAAGTGGTAACATCGAACGTATACTGTGAGGTGTAGTGTGAGAATACGGCTTGCCATTCCCGCTCAACTCCAGCAGTTCTCAATAAGTTCACATTATTTTTGTTAAATAATATCAATATTTAGAATTAACACCTACCTTTACAACTGAGTAAAATTATTTATCTTAATTTACTATTTTTCCGTTATATGTATAACAAAACATTATTATCCTCAATCCTTGAATATAATTCACATTTGGAGAGTTTCTTAAGTGAACGCTTTTACTGAATTCATTGAGAAGTACGAGTCCTAATCGGGGAAAATTCTAGATTTTGCTACACTTTCGGAGCAAGATAAAAAATTTAGAGACGCAATTCGGAGGAGTGTGTTTGTCTCTAATCCCCGAGAAATTACTCAGCCATCTGCGACCGGAGCGTCGTTCCGCGGGTCCATGGATTCCTTTGTAAGAGAATGAATTTTATTGGATATACGTGCAGGAAGCGGTGCCGATTTCGCTGTAGATTAAATTTATCGCGTCCGGAACTCCACCCGTCCTTCGCCTGGTTCTATTGTGCAACTCATGTCATATTCTTCGATAAATTTATTTCGCTCTTGCCTACCATCTCCACGGCAGATGCGATTTTCCCGTCCGTTTCAATAATTTCCGCTTTATCCGATAGCCCGATATACATAGAGCTGAGGAGTATGGAGAGGACTTGAACGGCGTCGTAGTGTGTTTGGTTTACGCCTTATTTAACATCGTCCTGGAGTGTTTCCCCCTTTTGAGAAGGCTTTTTAAGAGGGGAGGGGGTGTACTCGGATAGAAGGTGTGTAAGACATCAATTTAATCTATATACAAAAATTGTACATTATTCAGGGAGATTGACAACTTATCCAAATGTACAACTAATCTAGATACAGATATCAAAATGTAAATAAAAATAAAAAAGACTCTTGAAAATTGTTTAAAAATATTTATCTACGCGCCACTGGAATCTGGTGTTGTTAACACCAGACCTAATGTACGCACAGTCAATTGGATACACTACCTCACAAAAAAGCCGACAGAGTTTAAGTCAAGAGACCGCGGTGGCTATGCTACAAGTCCTCTTCCGTACTTGAACTTTATTAAGGTAATCTCAAACGTTTTGTCGAGTGACACCATGGCGCAATAGCTATTTAAAAACCGTTGTAGATAATCCTTGTCAAAATCTTCGAAGAAAAACCGATTTTAGACGTAAAATTTAGCCCATTTCGTGTAAACACAGTTTCATCTGCAACTAACACATGTATAAAGTGTAAATCGAGGATTTTCAACATTTTATAGTAACAACCATTCACAAAATCCAAACAGTAACGGATGGTCTACCAGTACCAACGCTTGGACACGCAGTAAATGCCAAGAATACATTTGGGTCTCTTGTAATACGCGCCCCACTATTGATTGAAATACTCCAGACATTTGTGGAATGATTTGCCTTTTACTTATATGAGGATTTTTTGGACAATATCTAAAATACGTTCTTCGGTTGATACAAAATGTTGTGAACGCCTGTGATCTCCATTTCTTCCACCATTTTCATGCGAATTTTCATTTTCATCACTTGTTGAACCACTGCAATAGAAGCAGCAACATTTGGCACATGTTTAACCAGAAAACTTTCTGCATACAAACTATTAATGAATTTTGTTTTTCTCTGCCATAATTAAATCTGCATTTCTGTACACACTGATCATTTTTGATCACTTGAAGACGGATGTAAAAAATAAACCACGGTAATAAGAGCATTATGAAAACCATAGTACTACTGAATAAATAGGCATTTATGAAATAAAACGGCTAATTCTACCTGCATAATTACAGTCGCCAAACTATATAGGTATGTAATGCTTTTAGATATAGAAATTTCAAATATTTTTTTTGGCGTAAATGTATATCCCCAAAATTTTTTGAATTAACTGAATTTAAATAAATGATTCTACCACATCATGTAACCATTAAAAATATTTCTATTACCACATTATAAAATCTAAACTTGTATGAATGAATTGCATAGAAACTTCTATTTACCTGAACCATTATAGAAATTTATTTTTCTCTATACCCTGTATATTATAATAACAACATATTATGTGTAGTATTGTACTTATCCTTTTTTTATAAAAAAAAAGAACGGATAGACCAAATTTTTTACTTTTTCAAATATGTACCATAAATTTCATATTTCTGGAAAGTACAAAATGCCCTCTTTCATAAAAATGGAATTGTCAGTTATAATCGAGAATAATTTGCTCAAAATAACGAACATTTATAATTTCTGAGACGTTGTTGAATGGCATTTAGAAAGATGTTAAAAAAAAGTGGCCGCAAATGGGAACCTTGGGGCACATCTGACATGGCTGCGACTTTTTTGGAAATGAAATTTCCATCTGATAACATTTTATTTAATTCAGAATAGACTATCTACGGCGGCATAATTTATTGTATCATATTATGTTAACACTTATTAAATAAAAATAAGAATTTTATCATAACTTCCCAATAAAAATTATTTTATTATTAGACATAACATATGCAGGCAAATATAAAACGTTCTTCAACCATTTACTCCACGATAAACAAATTGAACTTGTTATTGGGGACACTTCTTTTCTAAATAAATATCCAAACTATTTCTTAATTTCGCAACCAACATGATAGTACAAGATCCTGACTTAGATCGACATTCACCCATCGAGATTTCTAATGAAATTTGAATTTTGATAATATAACGTATTAATAAACAAAACTTGATTTGGTCGACATCCAATTTCCCTGTACAGCTATTTTTAATAAAAAATTAAAGTTGTTAATTTTTTTTCATGAATGTAGTTATTGAGTTTTTGGATAAATTTATTACCAATCGAAAGTAAAACATGTAAATATGCCAGAGTTTGGCCGACATTTTTTTTCCTTGCATATCTTGCAGGTATAAACAGGTAACTTTGAATTGAACTTTAATTTTGAATTTAATTGAATTGAATTGATTTTGAATTGAATCGAATTGAATTTTGAATTGAATTGAACTTTAATTTTTTATTAAAAATAGTTGTGCCGGGAAATTTGATGTCGTTATTAATACATTATTATACAGGGTGTCCCGAAATTCATGCAACAAAATTCTTAAGACAAACTTAGGGGACCCGTATTTTTTCTTTTTACCAACTGGCCCCCTCTTTCAGAGTTACAGCCCCCTGAAATCTGCCCTTAAGAAGTCTTTTTTATATCTCAAAACCATGTTGTACGAGAATCACTAAATTTGGTACACAGGGGTTTTATGATATGCGGAATGTCACAGTGCTACGCTTTTTGGCGAGAAACCCCCTTAACATACTTTTTCGTGGGCCCCCTTGTCTTCGGAACCAGAAAAATTTAGTCGCAAATTTGATTTATTTTTTGCCATTTGGCAAAAATAAAAATACGGGTCCCCTAAATATGTCTTAAGAATTTGTGACCAAATTTTGTTGCATGAATTTCGGGACACCCTGTATTATCAAAATTCAAATTTCAATAGAAAACTCGCTGAATGCAGGTCGATCTAGGTCGGGATCTTAGACTATGACGTCCTTTTCAGATAAGAAACTTCTTCAAATACCTTTTTTACATCCAAACAGCAATAAGAACAAATACAGAAATTATTAAAATACATTTAAAACTAAATTATTATTGAATATGGAAATTGGAACAATACTCCATATGTGAGGATTATCGGCAGATCGAAGGCTTCGTAGTTCTGTCTTCGTGCTGTTGATAAACTTGGAAGTTGTCTCAATTTTTAAATATCTCTCTCAATATTTAAAAAAAGTGCTTTTTTTAATATTGATGACGAAAAGCAAAAATGTATGTTCTACAATGATTTTTAAATAAATTCTTACAGTTTTAATAATTTCTGTAAATATTCGGATGGAATGAAGTGATTTGAAAATGTTCGTGGTCAGAAAGGAAACGTCATGTTTATCGAGTAATTAAAAAAAAGTTTTTCGTTTTTGTTTAAAAAGAACCGCTTCCTCAATAACAGACCCAATTTTTCTGACACAAAACGCTTATGTATATTTGTTTTGCGTCGCAAAGATAACGCCGAACCAATATTTAAATTTTAATTGCGGAAACTTGACCTTTAAAGCGTTTTGCGGCTCGGCTAACAAAAATGAAAGCATTCCAACTCTTTCATTGTTACGTTCGTTTTCACCGTGCCGATGAAAAATAGTCGCCGCGGCAATTAATTTGGAGGGCTTTTCAATTCTCCATTTTCGATAATTTGGTTAAATGGAAGCGTCATTTTTTACCCGCTCTCATACAATAAAATGCAGAACAATGCCATTATATCCTCCAAAAGTGGTTTACACAACCTGAAACCATTATTTCCACGTATTCCACGAGCAACGTCGCTTATCCCTGTTCAAATACGCGCAAATAAAAAAAAGTAATATCGAATAGCACCGGCGACTTTTCGGTGAGTTTTTGGTGAAGCAAATCACGCGCGGGATGAGGAGTACCAGAGCGCTACATCAAAAAGTCGTCGAGCAAAAAATATTTAAATTTAAAGCGACCGAGTCCGGGCACGGTGGAAATCGCATTTCCCTGCTTTTTATTACGTGAGGTTCGCCGAGTGATCCTTGCGGGGTTAAATACCATTTTCCCCCAAATTAAATTTGTCTATTTTATCCCGCTTTGGTTGTTCGCACGGAAAATGTTTTATTCACATCTGGAGTTCGCGCGTTTTGATAAATTGGAATTGCGTCTAGACTAATAAAGAACTGACATTTTAAAAAGGGTGCGAGTACTTGCTCTTTTCTTGCTTTTCGTGCCATAATCGTTAGTTAATATTCTGAAGGATATACGAGTACAGGGTGATTCACAAACGGTGGCCAAAAATGAAACCTCATGTTCTTTGGTGAATATTAAGGGGAGTTTTTAGTACAATTTTTTTTCTAGGACGCTTTGTTAAAAAGATACAGGTTGTTAAACTTAAAAAAATATTTTAATTTTCTTTTTAATAATTTAAAAACTAGTACCTAATTGAAATAATTTGAATTTCTAAATAAAATAGTACGCCACTGCTTTACGGTATTTTATTTAAATTACTATTATCTTATATTTTTCGAAAAAAGCCTGATTTTCGAGTAAAACTTAAAAAACGAATTGAAAACACCGGACCTCAACCCACTGGATTTCTTTTTGAAGGGTGCTGTTAAACGGCTGGTATACAGAGAACAAATTAGAAATTAATACCCCTGAGCTTACTAAAAAGATGTCGTGCCTGTGTTCGTGGAAATGGAGGTATTTTTGAGCATTTACTCAAATAAAATCATTAAAATTATGACTAATGTTATTAATTTCTTTATTTGATTAAATAACCGAATGATTAGTGTTTGATATGTCAGTTAAGTAAGTACTTTCAGTTTTTTAAGTTTTACTTGAAAATAAGACTTTTTCGAAAAACATAAAAAGTAGTAATTTGTAGAAAATTCAAAGACAAATCCGAAAATATTGTTTCCGTAAAGCAGTGGCGTACTATTTTATTCTGAAAAATATACCACCGATAGTCCGCCACTGGAGCATCTAAATTTTAGAAAAAGGCCTCACATTTTGGACAATGTTTACATAAATAATGTGCACAATTTAAAATAATTTCACTGAACTAGTTTTTATATTTGTGAGTACACATGCCGCAAGTGGCCCATTTTTAAGCATTACGTCAAGAGCGCCAGCAGGACGCCGCCGGATCCACCAGCGTTCCAGGAAGGGTCTACGACGGATTGGCGCCGGCGACCAGATGCGTACTCATATACCTACGACCGACTCTACACACAGGGACTCTCCAGCAAACACTCAAACCGACAACACGTCTTTTTCTATACAACTTAGTTTTCAATAAAATACCTTATTATTACCGTTGAGAGAGCGTGTTATTCTTGCTGTACAGCGAAAGCAACCCTCATATTATTCAGAAAAATTAAAAATATTTTTTTAAGTTTAACACCGTGTATCTTTTTAACGAAGCGATCTAGATAAATATTTTATACTAACGACTCCACTTAAAATTTACCAAGGTTTCATTTTTGATCACTGTTTGTGAATCACCCTGTATAATATGTGCCAGTGGCGGTTTCTCAGAGGCTCGGCCTCCACAAACTGTTTTAAGGAATTAATATATTTTTCTTATTTATTACGAAACTTGCATGAAAATTTAATTTATTTGGAACTTATTTTTAAAGATATTTAATATTAGAACAAAGAATAACATAAAACTTTTAGGAAAAGAAAGTAATCTGTAGAGAAAATTAAGTCTGTATTTCCTACACGCGTTTCAAATCATTCCTTAAATTTCTCAAGAACAAGGTAAATGATAACAGAATAAATATTATAAGTTATAACTGATCTGCTCTGACATGAATCAATTTAAAAAATAAAGTTAGGTTATAATTAATACAGTTTTGATAACGTTGTATTGTACATGGTGATCCACTATATTTTGACCCCCCTCCCTTTAACTGTTTTGTTTTAAGAGTTATAAAAAATGTGAAATACAAAAATTGCACGACTTTTTATGAATTTTTCGAAAATGATAATTGAAAAATAAATGAAATCCAAACAAAATGGCCGCTGATGTTAACTTTGTTAATTTAAATGGAACATCCTGTATATTTTTACATATTTGGATAGAACGTTCGCTAAATTTTATGTTGATGATGTATTTTTATCGCACCATAAATAATATATTTTAAATTCTTGCTGATATAAATGAATTTGAAACGGATGAGGCCTCAAAATAATGTTATGTTTTATTTTTCTGCTAATACAAAATGTTGTTTTTTTGTCAATAAATTTCCTTAGCTACCGTACCGTACCGTACCTTAGCTGATCTGGTAAAAATAAATAAATCTTATATAAAAAGATAAGTAATAAGACCATCACTACAGCTAATAAGACAATCACTACAGTTATATAGGGTTTGTTGGATCCATCTCTAAAAATAAGCGATACTATTAAAAAACCAAATGATGGTTTTTTATTAAGAAAATAACATATCTTGTAATTGTTAGACATCTTTCAGGCATTTCGGCTTTTTTTCCGATTACATAAGGATTTACAGATTTAATTGTAACTTATTTTGCCATATCGGACATTGATTTAGTCCAAAATGTGTATAGATATTGATCTTATACTGAAAATTATTATTTGTATATGAGAGACTAACAAATTGTTTCCGATTTATTAAAAATGATTCAATCTAGTTGTATGCGAATCCTCTGATACCATATATAGTCCAGTTGGTAGAGCTTCGGCGTGTGTCAAACGTTGATAACCCGGAAATAACTACACAGGTCTACTTTAAATGATGAGTACAATAACAGGCTAATTTGCTGACAAAGTATTTTATCAGAAAAAAAGACGCAAAATTTTAAGTAGCTTAGGATCTAAACGATGAAAATATATATTTTTTTAAATTGTAGGTAATTATGCTGGCTAATCTACCGTAATGGAATATTTTATAAATATACATAAATATACGTCCTAAAATTAAAAAACGGTGACGTATAAATCTAGGATGACGTATAAAACCTTACCAAAACTGCAAAAATGAATATACTTAAATTTTGAAAATTGCTATTGGTTTCTGCATATTTACACTANCCTCTCAAGAACAAGGTAAGTGATAACAGAATAAATATTATAAGTTATAACTGATCTGCTCTGACATGAATCAATTTAAAAAATAAAGTTAGGTTATAATTAATACAGTTTTGATAACGTTGTATTGTACATGGTGATCCACTATATTTTGACCCCGCTCCCTTTAACTGTTTTGTTTTAAGAGTTATAAAAAAATGTGAAATACAAAAATTGCACGACTTTTTATGAATATTTCGAAAATGATAATTGAATTGAATAAATTAAATCCAAACAAAATGGCCGCTGATGTTAACTTTGTTAATTTAAATGGAACACCCTGGATATTTTTACATATTTGGATACAACGTTCGCTAAATTTTATGTTGACGATGTACTTTTATCGCAACATAAATAATATAAATTTTAAATTCTTGCTGATATAAATGAATTTAAAACGGATGAGGCCTCAAAATAATGTTATGTTTTATTTTTCTGCTAATACAAAATGTTGTTTTTTTGTCAATAAATTTCCTTAGCTACTGTGGATCCTAGCTGATCTGATAAAAATAAATAAATCTTATATAAAAAGATAAGTAATTAGACCATTACTATACAGCTAATGATGGTTTTTTATTAAGAAAATAAGATATCTTGTAATTGTTAGACATCTTTCAGGCATTTCGGCTTTTTCCGATTACATAAGGATTTACAGATTTAATTGTAACTTATTTTGCCATATCGGACATTGATATAGTCCAAAATGTGTATAGATATTGATCTTATATTGAAAATTATTATTTGTATATGAGAGACTAACAAATTGTTTCCGATTTATTAAAAATGATTGAATCCAGTTGTATGTGAATCCTCTGATACCATATAAGTATAATTTTATCAGTAGTTTTTTGTGGTCGATACAATCAAAGGCCTTGCTCAAGTCGCAAAAAACCCCTACTGGACATTCTCCTGCTTACTGCTACTTACTATACTTATCAAAAAATTGAACAGTCTCTCTAAACATGAGTACTCAAATATGTTTGAAAAGCTAGGTAGAATTGTGACAGGTCTATAATTGTCCATAACTTGTGGGTCGCATTTTTTATAAATGGGTACCACTATGCCTGTTTTTAATTTTTTTGGAAAAGCTCCCGTATTAAATGACAGATTTATCAGAAAAGTCGATGGTTGAATTATGGAGTATAAACAATTTTTTATTAAACTTAAAGGTACTTCATCCGGCCCAGAAGAATGCTTGTTTTTTAACTTCTCTTGTAATGAACAGTACAATTTCTTTACGTCAAAAGGTTCGAGGAAAATCGAATTTTGACTGTGTCACATACAAAATCTCCGGCATTAATTAATGATATTTAGTTAAAATACCTACTTATACGTATTTTGGACCATATCAATGTCCGACATGTCAAAATATATTGTAACTAAATCTGTAAATTCTTACGTAATTGGAAAAAAGACAGAAATGCCTGGAAGAGAGCTAACAAGATGTATTAATTCGTTTTTTAATTGTATCTCACTGATTGTTAGAAATGAACCCAACAAACCTTATATGACTATGTTCGAAAGTTCTATCGTTCTATTCAAATATGTAAAAATATACAGGGTGTTCCATAAATTAACAAAGTTAGCATCAGCGACCATTTTGTTTCGACTTCAACTGTTTTTCAACTATAATTTTCGGAAAATTCATAAAAAATCGTGCATCTTTTGTATGTCACATTTTTTTGTAACTCTTAAAACAAAAAAATTAAAGGGTGGTTAAAATATAGTGAATCACCCTGTACACACCGATACAAATCAGTTCAGCTCCGCCCACAAAAATCGCCACGCCTACGTCTTTTTCTTTCTGCGGAATGCGTTCTTTACAGAAAAGAGAAACATAATTTCGGTGGTAAAAATACAAGTTAATTAAACCCCAAGCTAGGTAAATTTAATTTTGTGTGTTCGCAGCGCACTCTAAATTATATTTAATTCAATTGACACACTTTTACATCCGCATATATACACACAAAGACTAGGAAAACTGAAGCAAAAGGCTGTATCAACTGCAGGTGCAGCAAATTAAATTTTAAATTTCCTGTAACCTCCGTTGACAAACAATCTACTAAAAGCTAGCGGGGCAAAAGCGCCAAAAAAATCGCTTTTACATTCGCGGTAATGCGGCGGCATTAAATCCTACGACTGGGGACTGAAAATTAAAACGTGGTCCTGAAAAGTGAAACGGCGGTCATAAAAACCCATAAAAATGCATCACGGCGTCGCGGCGAATGCAGGCGGATAATAAGTACATTTTTATTGCAGCGCCGCCACGGCCACATGTTGTATTTCACTGGTGCCACGGTCGGGTAAATACCGCGTAAAATATGAAGTGCCTGATAACGAATTGCCGCCGCGCCGGTTACCAGAGATATGATTTGTTTACGCTGCTTTATGCGGTGCATCGGTCGCGTTTTGCGGAAATTCAATTACGCGGATCGCGGCCTAATGACCGCCGGGAAAGTAGGACGAAAACCGATTTGCCACGGCTATGCCGCGTTTATCTAGGACTATGAATAAGGGAAACGCCGATAAGTGTCAGAGTGTCAGAAATAACGAATAGCAATTACGATAGTCGCCTGCATGAATGTGGGACTGTGTTTAGCAGTTTGTAAATGAAATACTATCGCATCTAATTAAAAGAGAAGCGGAACGCACACTCAGGTCACACGATCCATTGTGCATGCCGTTAATAAGAGTTATTTTAAAACAGACGCCCGCTTCGTGTGAAAGAAAGCACTAGCTCTGCTGGAATATCTCTATTGGGCATATAGTCCAGTCATTATAGACATGAAACAACCTGTTTCGGGAAAAAAATACTATTAGAAGTTTCTCTGCGGAATATTGTTCGGAAACCTGTTATAAATAAAATATCAAAAAATCAACTCGAGGCTAGTTGGGAAACTTTGTTTTAACAGTGGTCAAAGTTATGGAAAAGTGGTTTTTTGACTCACGTAAAAAAGCTATTATTCATAGCGAAAAAAAGTTTATACAAAAAAGGTAGGTATTAAATAAGCCTATAAAATGAAAAAAGTCCGATTAAATTCCGATAATTTGTTTATGCACAAGAGCTCAAAAATGGTCGAAAATTGCCGTTTTTTTCAATTGCTAATAATTAATGCAATTTTCATCGCAGACACTTGTAATTCAGGATTTTTGAGGCTTTTTACACCCTTAATAAGTGGTAAAAATTTCAGCTCGAAAGCTTCATTGGTTTGGCGTTGGCGGAATTTGTTATCTAAGAAGATGCTATTTTCAATTCATTTTTCCCAAGCTCACAGGCGTTGTAGGGTTTTGATCATTAGTTGTTTTTGTACCTAAATAGTTGTATTGACATAGGCATTTACTGAGAATTTAGTTTTTCAAATTTAATTTGTTTAAAATTGACTGAAAAAATGTTAATATTTATTAAATTGTTAAGATAGGTAATTATTATAAAATAAAATAGTAACCTCTTTACTTTAGTTTTCTTCGAATTTAAAAAAAAATCGTTGTTGTAAGTTGATTAGAAGCTGAGATAATTTTTTTTATTTATTTAATCGCAGTGACCTTAATTATTAATATTAAGAGCCGAAATTTGGAGAGAGTATACATTAAGAGCTATATTTTCATGTCCTACATTAACATTAAGGTGAATTCAACTATTTAATTTCGAAAAAGAAGATAGCGGCGATGCGTTCTATTACTTGGTCTAGCGAACGAGTGGGGAAGGCGAGGCTTAGCATGCGCGCTTAACGATGTAATAAATATTAACATTTTTTCAGTCATTTTTAAACAAATTAAATTTGAAAAATTAAATTATCAGTAAATGCATATGTCAATACAACTATTTAGGTACAAAAACAACTAATGATCGAAACCCTACAACGCCTGTGAGCTTGGGAAAAATGAATTGAAAATAGCATCTTCTTAGATAACAAATTCCGCCAACGCCAAGCTAATGAAGTTTTTGGGCTGAAATTTTTACCACTTATTAAGGGTGCAAAAAGCTTCAAAAATCCTGAATTACAAGTGTCTGCGATGAAAATTGCATTAATTATTAGCAATTGAAAAAAGCGGACAATTTCGACCATTTTTGAGCTCTTGCGCATAAACAAATTATCGGAATTTAATCGGACTTGTATTATTTTACAGATTTATCTAATACCTACCTTTTTTGTATAAACCTTTATTCTCTATGAATAACAGTTTTTATACGCGAGTCAAAAAACTACTTTTCCATAATTTTGACCATTGTTTTAACAAAGTTTCCCAACTAGTCTCGAGTTGATATTTTGATATTTTGTTTATAACACTTTTCTCCGCAAAAAAACTTCTAATAGTATTTTTTTCCCGAAAAAAAGCTATAATAACTGGCCTAATAGGTGAAATAATGTCCCATATATTTGTGTGGTTTTTGTCTTCATGTCCACATGACCTGCATCTTGCGCTGGTTCTCAGATCAATTATATCGAGGTGCTTGTTTAGCTACCCCTTCTGCTAGTGAAAACAATACCACCAAAATTATAATCAAATATTATTTTTCGAATATTTTAAAGTCAAGTAAGACATTATGTATTAGGTCAAGTGAAAACAATACCACCAAAGTTATAATAAAATATTATTTTTCGAATATTTTAAAGTCAAGTAAGGCATCATGTTATATTAACTTCAGTTATTAATTTGAATTAAAATATTATCAAAACGTACACAATCGTCAGCATTTTCAATGGTACAGAATAATTTCAAGTCAACAGTACAGGAAAGATAATGAAGATCTAGCAATTGGTTATGTCATTGATAACAACCCTGAATTGTAGGGGCCCAAGAACAGATCCCCGTGGTACTCCACGTAATAGACGGACTTACACACCTTTTAAACAGAATATATTGAAATGCATTGGACAAATACGATCAAAATGATTTTAAAAAGAAATTCGAGGTACCAAGTGTATTAAATTTTGTTAGTAATATTCCATGGTGATGTCCCATAACGGAAAGTAGCTTTAAATGTATCTAATCAACATTTTTAGCGAACTTTGGTGTATTCAAGTGAAATATAATGGTATAAAAGCGGAAACCGGAAATTGACGTCATCTTCCTTATTTTAAATGGGACACCCTGTATATTATTGCAATATTGGATTCCACGTCAATTTTTAGGTGAACTTTCATAAAGGTTTCGTGTTCTTAAAGTTAACCGTTTTTGATATATTTAATTTTTTTCAAAAAAAATTAAAAAAGCACTGCCTAATTTAAGAAGATGTGTATTTTACAATAATAAAGTTAGAGCGATACAATTTATAGGGGACATAACTAAAACTTTAAGCTTCCCTGCCATAATTTCAAAATGAGTTAATTTCATACAGGGTGGTAGAAATTTAAGGCCCAATTTAGTCAACTTTAAACCGTCTTAACTTATTTTTTTTTAAATAGAACACCCTGTATATTTTTGCGCAACCAGATGAACAATTTTGTTCTCTTTCGATTGGTATAATGGTTCCACATACCTATCGCTTCTGGTTTTTAAGATGTTTGCTGCATAATATCTTGCGAGGATGGCTGTGTAATTTTTAGTGGAACTTCAAAACAAGCACCTAATCTGTCAAAAGTTTATTGTCGTCAATTTAACACATACAGTGAATATTTATTTGAGTATTCTTTATTGTTAAAGAATGGAAAACGTTAATTTATTCAAATACTGACATTCTAAATTTATTATTTATTCATGGAGAGTGTCACAAGATAATAAATAGGACTTGCAGGGTATTTAATACGCCATCGCCGTAGCGGCGTCGCATCTTACTTCACCTGAGTGTGTACATACTTTTAGGGTATTACCCATAAAAAAATCCTTATAAGCGTATTATAATGTCAGTCCAACTACTAATGTAAATATGCATGGCGTTGAGAAAGTTCCGTAAGTGGTTGATATTCCTATACCGAATATTATATTTTCAATTAAAAACTGTCGTATAAATACCGTGCAACATTATTGNACTCTGCTTTTGTTTTATATAATTAAACCATACATCCCCTCTACAAAGTTAGTAGCCAGCGCCTTCCGGTCAATTAAAAATGGATACACACAACGTAGGTAGTCCTTATGACGATCACATATTTTTGGCCACAACTACGTTTACTTATTTTTTGTCGAACCTAGGGTTGTTATACTACAAGCATCACCCCAAAATATTTAAATGGCATTGGGAGTTGAGTAATATTTCATTTGAAAGCTCTTACAATCTTCTTTACAACAGACTTTAAATTTTATAATTCCGCCCAATATTTTGATTTTACAGTTGAAACTTATGTACAAACAATTAGTAACGGTAAACATGTGAGTCATTCGAGTTAAGTATGCCAATGGTATAAATTTAGTATTTCTTGCGTTACATTGATTTTTGGCGATTTGTTATCATTTTCGTAAAAAAAAACAAAATTGTAAAAACAGAAATGAATGCTATACACACACAATGAACGTAAAATAAGTGGATTCCAAATTATTTTCTAGTATTATTGGGAAGCGTTGGTTGGTAGTTTATTTAATTGTGTTTTTGAAAATTTAACACAATGATTTATTCCATTTATTCCAAAATGGCCGTTCTTTTCAATTGCTAATAATTAATGCAATTATCATCGCAGACAGTTGTATTTCAGGATTTTTTAAGGTCTTTGCACCCTTAAAAAGTGGTAAAAATTTCAACCCGTAAGCTTCAATGGTTTTTCGTTGGCGGAATTTGTTATCTAAGAAGATGCTATTTTCAATTAATTTTTCCCAAGCTCAAAGGCATTGTATAGTTTCGATCATTAGTTGTTTTTGTACCTAAATAGTTGTATTAACATATGCATTTACTGAGAATTTAATTTTTTAAATTTAATTTGTTTAAAAATGACTTTGAAGAAATGTTAATATTTATTGAATTGTTAATTATTATAAAATGAAATAGTAACCTCTATAGTTTAGTTAGTACTATTTTTCTTCGCAAATCGTTGTTTTAAGTTGATTAGAAGCCGAGATAATTTTTTTTTATTTAATCGCAGTGACTTTAATTATTAATATTAAGAGCCGAAATTTGACGAGGTAGGTATACATTAAGAGCTATATTTTCATGTCCTACAATAACATTAAGGTGAATTCAACTATTTAATTGCAAAAAAGAAGATAGCGGCGATGCGTTCTATTACTCGGTCTAGCGAACGCGTGGGAAGAGCGAGGCGGAGCATGCGCACTACGCGCCTGGTTGCGCGCAGGAAAATGATCGAGCGGCTTCAAATCGATGTAGCTGGAAAAATTAGCCATATCTCGGTTAATAATGAACCTATCGAGATGATTCTTTTTTAATTTGTGGTAGCGTGAAAATTCATGAGCATTGAAGCTATTGTATTAACATTATTTCAACCCGAGATTTAATTTTTTTATTTAGCCTCGCTCTTCCTACTCCTTCGCTAGACCGAGTCATAGAATCGCCGCTATTTTCTTTTTTGCAATTAAATAGTTGAATTATATATAGCTCTTAATGTATACTCTCTCCAAATTTCGGCTCTTAATAATTAAGGACACTGCGATTAAATAAAAAAAAAATGTCTCAGCTTCTAATAAACTTAGAACAACGATTTTTTTTAAAATTCGAAGAAAAATAGTACTAACTAAACTATAGAGGTTACTATTTCATTTTAAAATAATTGCTTATCGTAACAATTTAATAAATATTAACATTTTTTCAGTCATTTTTAAACAAATTAAATTTGAAAAATTAAATTCTCAGTAAATGCATATGTCAATACAACTATTTAGGTACAAAAACAACTAATTATCGAAACTCTACAACGCCTTTGAGCTAGGGAAAAATCAACTGAAAATAGCATCTTCTTAGATAACAAATTCCACCAACGCCAAACTAATGAAGCTTTCGGGCTGAAATTTTTACCACTTATTAAGTGTGCAAAGACCTTCAAAAATCCTGAATTACAAATGTCTGCGATGAAAATTGCGTTAATTATTAGCAATTAAAAAAACGGTCATTTTTGAGCTCTTGCGCATAAACGGAATTTAATCGGACTTGTATTATTTTACAGATTTATCTAATACCTACCTTTTTTGTATAAACCTTTATTCTCTATGAATAACAGTTTTTATACGCGAGTCAAAAAACTACTTTTCCATAATTTTGACCATTGTTTTAACAAAGTTTCCCAACTAGTCTCGAGTTGATATTTTGATATTTTGTTTATAACACTTTTCTCCGCAAAAAAACTTCTAATAGTATTTTTTTCCCGAAAAAAAGCTATAATAACTGGCCTAATAGGTGAAATAATGTCCCATATATTTGTGTGGTTTTTGTCTTCATGTCCACATGACCTGCATCTCGCGCTGGTTCTAAGATCAATTATATCGAGGTGCTTGTTTAGCTACCCCTTCTGCTAGTGAAAACAATACCACCAAAATTATAATCAAATATTATTTTTCGAATATTTTAAAGTCAAGTAAGACATTATGTATTAGGTCAAGTGAAAACAATACCACCAAAGTTATAATAAAATATTATTTTTCGAATATTTTAAAGTCAAGTAAGGCATCATGTTATATTAACTTCAGTTATTAATTTGAATTAAAATATTATCAAAACGTACACAATCGTCAGCATTTTCAATGGTACAGAATAATTTCAAGTCAACAGTACAGGAAAGATAATGAAGATCTAGCAATTGGTTATGTCATTGATAACAACCCTGAATTGTAGGGGCCCAAGAACAGATCCCCGTGGTACTCCACGTAATAGACGGACTTACACACCTTTTAAACAGAATATATTGAAATGCATTGGACAAATACGATCAAAATGATTTTAAAAAGAAATTCGAGGTACCAAGTGTATTAAATTTTGTTAGTAATATTCCATGGTGATGTCCCATAACGGAAAGTAGCTTTAAATGTATCTAATCAACATTTTTAGCGAACTTTGGTGTATTCAAGTGAAATATAATGGTATAAAAGCGGAAACCGGAAATTGACGTCATCTTCCTTATTTTAAATGGGACACCCTGTATATTATTGCAATATTGGATTCCACGTCAATTTTTAGGTGAACTTTCATAAAGGTTTCGTGTTCTTAAAGTTAACCGTTTTTGACATATTTAATTTTTTTCAAAAAAAATTAAAAAAGCACTGCCTAATTTAAGAAGATGTGTATTTTACAATAATAAAGTTAGAGCGATAAAATTTATAGGGGACATAACTAAAACTTTAAGCTTCCCTGCCATAATTTCAAAACGAGTTAATTTCATACAGGGTGGTAGAAATTTAAGGCCCAATTTAGTCAACTTTAAACCGTCTTAACTTATTTTTTTTTAATAGAACACCCTGTATATTTTTGCGCAACTTGATGACCAATTTTGTTCTCTTTCGATTGGTATAATGGTTCCACGTACCTATCGCTTCTGGTTTTTAAGATGTTTATTGCATAATATCTTGCGAGGATGGCTGTGAAATTTTTAGTGGAACTTCAAAACAAGCACCTAATCTGTCAAAAGTTTACTGTCGTCAATTTAACACGTGAATGTTTATTTGAGTATTCTTTATAGTTAAAGAATGGAAAACGTGTCACAAGATCATAAATAGGACTTGCAGGGTATTTAATACTCCATCGCCGTAGCGGCGTCGCATCTTACTTCACCTGAGTGTGTACATACTTTTAGGGTATTACCCATAAAAAATCCATATAAGCGTATTATAATGTAGTCCAACTATTAATGTATGTATGCATGGCGTTGAAAAAGTTCCATAAGTGGTTGATATTCCTATACCGAATATTATATTTTCAATTAAAAACTGTCGTATAAATACCGTGCAACATTATTGGAAGTATAATTTCCAGTACATTTATGCTCGACTCATTTATAAACACAGCTTGGTCGTCCGCAGAGGTGCAGGGGGCGCTTGCTCTCCCCCTTGCCTTTTGTACCCGATGAACAAAGAAAAGCACCATAAATTTGAATAAAAAGCGACTGAAGTGATTTCATTCAAATTTGGCATGCAGCTTTAACTTTTGATTGTTCTCAAACGCACGTACAGTTCCTTCCTTAGATTTTGCACCCCACCCACACCGTCGTTTTTGGGAGACGGAAAGAAATGTTAAATATCGCAGTTGTACGAATGTAGCACAAGAGTTGTATGTCTTATATTTATTATTTTTATCTCTGAAAATAACAGCTGTATGTAGGATGCGAAATATAGAGAAAAAAACACACTGTATATAATACAAATTTAATTTACAAGCAGCGGATAATTCGGTACTTCGAAAGTCAAAAGTACCCTGGACAAATTTCAATCTTCAGGAATATGAAAACCTATTGTTGGATCTCATTTACAAGAACATCCGAAACAACCCAGTCGAGAAAGTTGAGGAGAAGGTAGCCGCTGCAGTCCGATCCTCAAATATACCCAAGGAACTTCACAGGAGTTTGATTCAAAGCGTTTCAAGGACACCTCAGCTGTATTGCCTGCCAAAGATTCACAAACCGAATATCCCTCTTCGACCTATAGTGAGTGCAGTTGGATCAGCAACACACCCCCTTGCCCGATACGTTGCATAGGAGATAAGGGACTTAGTAGGGAGGACAGAGCATCACGTCAAAAATGCCGGAGACTTTATCGACAGGATTCGAGGGATTGAACTCCAACCAGAAGATATCCTGGTGAGCTTAATGGATTTGCCAAAAGTATGCATAAAATCGACCTTCTTTGGACTAATTCTACGAACAGAAGGAGGGAGCAGCAATGGGTTCACCGTTATCTCCAGTCATGGCCAATATATACAAGGAAGCCTTTGAAATGAAAGCCCTGGAATCCACAACGTTGAAGCCTAAGTGCTGGTACCGAGATGTACGACACCTTCATCATCTGGCCCCACGGACGCAACACCGTAGCGGATTTCCTGGATCACATCCAGATATCCAGTTTACCATGGAAGTAGAGAAAAATTCCGCCCTTTCCCTCTTGGATGTTTTGGTTGAAAGGAAACCAGATAGCACTTTAGGACCCACCACCACCCAGCCCAAAAACAGGGGATCATAAATACCTTGATTCATTGAGCGAAATATCGAACGAGCTATCAGGAAGAGACATACGCCCATGGAGAAACGGGAGTACTTAGAGACGACATATTTACCTTACGAGAAAGGTTGTACAGCTAAAATGGGGCGTCTTGAAAGAGAGGATATCGATATAGTATTCAGCACTGTAAAGGTGGCAGCAGCGTTTCTAAAGACCTGCAACAACGACCAGCTCCACGGTCCCGGTGTGTACGGTATTCCTTGCTCTTGCGGAAAGGTCTACAAAGGACAAACAGGAAAGCACATCAACACGAGGTTAAAGGAACAGAAAAGTCACCTCAAAGATAACAGCTGGGAAAAATCAGCAGTAGCAGAGCATAGGGCGGACACCGAACACACAGTAGATTTGAGTAAAGCCAACAAGGTGGTGAGAGATAGAATATTTTGGCCCCGACTATACAGGGAAGCATTAGAAATTTACAAAAATCTTAACAATTTCAACAGAGACAGTGGCGTGAATCTGCCAGGTATATGGAAGAGAGTCATTCGTGAAAGCAACTCACTGTAACGTCAAAAACGCGTACGAGGTCACTCACTAACGTCATGGATCAGTGACCACACCAAATATAAATAGTGACAAGATTAGTAGATCTCCAGTTTCAGATTAACTTTTGAAGATGTGCTCAGCCCGGAAATCATTCAACTATTAAATATCCACTTGTTTACAAATAAAGATACAAAAAATTGTTTCCAGTGCATTTAAATTACTTGAACGCTGATTAAAATATTCGAAACCATGGCAAATATAATCAATAACATGATATTTATCTTAACCATCTCTTAATAAGGACTGACATGTTACAAATATTAGGATTATCAACAATTTCAATTGAAAATGTCGGCAATCCGATCGCAGGCTCGGCGTTCAAAAAGTCGCAACTAAATCACGGACCGGTAATGGATGACGCCGATCTTTATTCGTCGGAAGAGTTTCTATTACACAGTTTACTTCACTACAAAGAGAGGATCGAGTGCAGCGGCGGCACAGATGCAAATAAAATTTGATTAATACCCGGGGCACGCTCAACCCGCCATAAATTCCAGGTTTTTCATCCGCGACTGCGAATAAAATAACGCCCATCCAGTAGGCGGCAACCGTTGTAAAACCCACACTTGGTTTATTACTTCCGTCGTGAGCATTTTCTTCTCCTGAAGAGATTCTCAGGTACACAATACAGATCAGATAAACGCGGGAATAAAATCTATACGTAAAAATAACTACCCATCCGGTACGTCCTATCAGATCAGCGGCAAATAAATCTTAAATTGAATGGGGATTCGAATCCCCGCGCCAGGAGCCCGGGAACTTTGTGGAAATTTGTTTACGGTGAGAAATAGTGCGCGAATTCGTAGATAGTGGAGAATTCGATAGAAACTGTCTTACATTAAAATAAAAAAAGCTGGTGCTTGAAATTGCGCTGTCTACCGGGATTGTCAGCACAGCCCCACTTTGGAATGAACTTATCGGATGGTTATTTCATTTTATCGATGCAAGAAAGCAATACTGACCAACTTAGCGCTAGTCCTCTATTATTCAAATAATCGCTGCTCTCGAAGCATTTCCGGTAACGAATAGTTAACAATAAATTGTTGATTTTGCAGCCACGTGCTTACCGCTGAGAATTCTGGAGGTTCGGAAATCCGCACTGGAATTGTATTCATCAAATGACTTGAAATTATTTTCTTAATTTCTTTGATACTTAACAGATATTGTCTTGAAGTTATTTATTTGTGGCAAAGTATTACTTTACCTATTGGATATTTTACGAAAAAAATTAATCCAATAATTTCGCCACACAGAAATAAGTTAAGCGTTATTTTTATTGAATTATTTCTTCCTAACCGAAATCACACATTAAAAAAGCAGGCAAATAATACGTATCAGTACCACAAATTATTATTTTCTCTTTCCAAAACGTTGAAAGGGTCTAGCAGGATAAGATAAGGTCAGCGACCCTAGGAAGGTATTTTGAAAATAACTTGTGTGGTAACATTGGCGAGATATAAATCTACCATTGATACAAATTCAGCCTCGCATTTCGCTGCGTTCTGGTGATAATAATTGATCAAATAGACGCTAGAGCGGGTATTTTTCAAAATTGTTTTTTTCGAAAACTATTGCAGCTGCCCTAATGAAACAAAAACTCTTCGTTAGACAAAACATTAGTCTACATTATATATTTTTTATGGAATTTTTCTGTGTTATTTACTATAAAAAAAAATTAAAAATTTTTTTCAAGATTTTATTCTTAGTTCACGCAGAGGTACAATCACAGAAAAAATATATAATGTAGCTTACTATGTCTAGTCTTACTACTAAAAAGTACACAAATATAAAATGGGTGCGACACTATCAAAAAAAAAATTAAAAATTCTTATGACCATCTTAGGTACTAATGACTTCCCATTTGTGACACCATTATCATCTGTTTGTTACTCAAAAATAAATTAGGTAGTAGTTAAAAATATAAGGAAAACTTTGATTTTGACATAAACAGATGAAAATTGTTTGTGGAACTACAACGTTTTTAGAGAAGAAGACGAAACCTGTCGCTTTCCAGCTAGTCGCGTGTGTACATTGTGTTTTGTTTACCTATCATTTTTATGCCCCCACCACTATAGTAGCTCGACTTCAATTATCGTGTGCGGATTGTTTCGGATTATTAAAATTTTTATAGTTAAACTGTTATATTTGAACTCGCCTCAGGGTTTCGGTTTGATTTACCTATTCTATTTTATTTTTATTTATTTTGTTTTGTTTTATTTTTGTTTTGTTTTCGAATTTTTTTAAATGAATCACCCTGTACTTTATTTTAAAACTGAAAATACGCTTTATGTTCTTCCATTTTTATAAAGCATTCCCTAGCGAAGTAAAATCATTAATTTCTGAGATACATTGATACAAGATACAAGCCATTTAATAAGAAAAATAGAGTTTTTAAAAAATCATGTTATAACAAGTTGGTTAATATTATAAGAATTTCGTCTTAACAACAGATATTTTGTAATGTTTTATAACAATTTGTCACACTGTCATTTGCCCACGGCCAACTTGTTATAATAGGATTTTTTTTAAATACTCTCTTTTTGTTATTAAATGGTAAATATCTCAGACATTAACGATTTTAGCTATAGGGAATGCTTTATAAAAATGAAAGAACGTAATGCGTATTTTTAGTTTTTAAAATAAAATACAGGGTGATTCATTAAAAAAAAACTGAGAAAATTATATGCTCGAGTTTTGGCTCGCCCTATATTCAACTGTTGCAATAATAAAGAAATAGCACTTTCTCGTAAAACTGTACCAATAGCAAAAAGTTATGCCTGCAAAAAATTATTGTTAAGTTGTTCTGTTTAGGGTACACAGGACGCTGAAATGGGAATGATTCTCGTATACAATTGACCATAACCCTGTATAACATAATTAAACCCTGTATTTGAAGCATGGGAGAGATGAGCTTAGTCTAAATTTGACATAATATATAGAGTGTCCCTCTTAAAAAATAGTATGATGGTTCACCCTGGTAATACGTGACACCCTGTATATACGAAAATAATTTTAAAATGTACAGTTTTAAGTTGGCTACAATTTGTGTAAATAACTTTTTTTGATACCTTCTATAATAAAGGAAATATCGTACTACGACGCACTAATGCAGCACCCTGTGTGACCGTTTTCCCAAGCATGTTCGCAATTTTTTTATTTCTCAAATTCTCGCCGTTTTATGTAATCTTCGTGTTTGTCTATATAGAAATATGTCAATTAATACTATCTATAAATTCGAATAACATGACTGTTCGCAATGTTCGCATTATTCGAATAACTCAACTATTCGAATTATTGAAATCCTTAATCTATTCGAACAACAAAACTAATCATTTGTATGAGTTCTTTCAATAATTTAACTATTCCAACTGATAAAATATTCGATACTAGCTGAACCCTGTGAATTATCACCATACAATATTGACAACCGATTGAAATTCTGTAAAGTTGCACAGCGTCACACCTATTGAAAGCTGCTCAAACTACTTTCTAAATCTTTCCAGTAATGTGTTGAAGATAACCCATAAATCATAGCTCAAGACACAGATTAACATTGAAAATTTAATATATCGCCCGTAAAAAAACAAAAATGACACATTATTTCTCCATCCTGGTAGGTGTCATGGTTAATTCATATAAATGGATAAGTATTCGAATTTCGCACAAAAGTGTCTAAACAATATGTGAGTTAAAAAAGTCTATATATTTCCGTTGCCGATTATAAAAATACAAACGAAAGTCAAAATTTTCAGTTCTTCTTCGATAACTTAAAAGGGAAAAGTTAAATTTCTCTTAGGCACCTTGTACCCCTTAAGAAAATCGACATTCTATTAGTGTTGCTCCATGGACACCATCTTGTATATCATAATATACAGGATGTTTTGTGAATTAAGTGCTTTCCTTGAAAAGGGCGATAGGTAGAAGGCATGAAAATGAGCAATTTTTATTAACCAACTGATAGTCTAAATGCTCTTGTTTTCGAGAAAATTAATTAAGAAAATTAACCACAAATGTAAGCCGATCCTGTGCATCTTGTGCACGTGCGTTGCGTGTTGCAGTATTACTCAGCCGCCGTATAAAACTAACAGTATCGTGTAGCGTGTACCACGGGAACAATTATTACGTCCCTATCATGTACAATGTATGCTGAACCCTTTGTTCAGGCATTAAATAACAATAATATCCAGCCCCATGTGGAATTTTGAATAATCAAACTGGTTTTACTTATACATAGGTTCTCAGAAAAGTATTGTTCCAAATAAAATATTTTGCAATAAACTGATAATTCCTAAACAACTGATTTTATGATGGACGGTATCTGAACTCGGGTCGACGCAGGTAGTCATCCTCTTAAATCTACGAATGTACTTCACCCTATTAGTCGACAACCCCAAAAATTCCGCCCTATAAACGACGAAAGTACGAAAAAACGTTCATAAACATAATCCCCCTTACTGTTATTGCAAATTTCCTATTGCATGTTCCAATCCAGGGGATTAGCCGCCGTTCAGAAAGTCGATGAGAGAGCCGTCAAAATAGTTTCAATAAAATAAAACGGCATTCTTGGAGCGATCAGGGCTTACACAGCCTGCGCGATTACGGCATCCAATTCCATCAAGCGATTAGGGGAATCTATGGGAAAGTTCCTATATCAAATTTAGGGAGGGCGGATAATCCGGTTACAGTTTTAATTTTCATGTGATTACAGTCTAGGAGCGATTCAGTTAATGTTCTTGTGAAAAGTTTCCCCGGTTCCCCGGTCGGTGCATTATTAAATCATCGATTTATTAATATTGAATACCGTGGCGGCGGGGTCTTAAAATAAGTCGATTTAAATTCTGACTCGAATACGTCCTGCGGAATTCCTCAGACATGATTAGTTCTAAATGAGAAACTTGAAATATGAGGGAATTTATTAGCGTTACTAGTAGGCGAAGGCTTGTAGCAGTTTCCTCTTCCTTTTTAGGTACCTATAAGTATTTCACTATGATACGACATTAAAGTAGCTGACTCCATATAGAAACCAAACATTCATTGATAAATATTGCGGAAATTTACAAAGAAATTTACTTTTAGCATGCATTGAACATTCATTGTGTAGAATTTAAAAAAATGTGTAATCAAGAATTATTATGTGAACCTGATCAACTATAATGCAGTCTAGATCAAGTCCAGTGTGGTTATTTGTCCAGAGTGGGCGTGGCCGCGTGTTGCATGCTTTCGTCGACTGTAGATTAATTTAAGATGTTTTATTTCAAAATGGCTATACAGATCAAGAATTAGTCTACAAATATGACATAAATATAATTTGTCACTTGTATGTAAATCTCGTTACCCTCAAAGACACCAACCGACTCCTAGAAGAGTGCAAAACGCTGCAGGACACCAGTAGAGTAAAGTCAACGTACAAAGGTCGTGTACAAGAAAAAACGCAATGTGTATGAAATAGGAATAGCTTGTTCAAGAAAGCTTAAGCCGCAGTACCCGCAATATTGCACGTGAAATAGTTTAAAAAACTATTGCACTCTTAGCACGAACAAGAATTTGACTGAAAATGATTTTCAACCATATGAAGAATTTTGTCGTGGGTTTCGTTATGTGGCACAACACAGTACTCTTCCCAGACGAATTCTACTTCACAAGACACGGAATACTGACTATTCATAACACTCACTATTGATGTGATCTTACGTTGTTTAGAATTCACGTTTCCAAAAACGATTTTCAGTGGAGTGGTGTGGAGTTTTCGGTGACAACTTATTTGGACCAATCCTTCCTGATTTATTAGATGAAGTTTCGTTACTACCGCGTGCAATCATGATTTTTATGCAAAAGGGTACTATTCCACATGTTTTTCGAATTGTTTGTGACTTTGTATACTCGTTTTCCGCAAAGATGGATAGGAGGTAATGGACCTGTACAGTGGTCAGCGCGAAGTATCGATACGTCGCGGTGCCTTTCAGCAACAGTTTTCAGTGAACATGTGGGTCGGTATAGCTAATGACAATGGATAGGTCGAGACGGCCCAGTTAGATGACCAGCCCTATGTCTATTGTCTCACCTATGACACACTGATGAGGACTAATAAGTCCGAAACCGGTCTGTGCCTGGTGGGTTAAACTGACGAACGATTCTAACTGTTGCACTAAGTGTTACGAGTATAATTCAATGCCGGTAGGGGCATATAGCCCTCGGAGTAGTTGTTTCCCGCAACACTAACAATTAAAAAAATGTGGCAAAAATATTTGGCATAATCATTAACAACCTGTATATTATTTCTAACCGGTAGCAAGAAATAAGAGAACCATTTTTATACAGACAATACAGAAAAAACTATTTTAAGGAATATTAATTAATCAGCATTTCCAAGATTTAAAGAAAATCGGTATAATTTTGTCTGAACCAACAAATTAGGGTTATTAGTAAACCAAAATGTGGAATATATTTGTGCTGTATAGCTTTGACGTTTAAATTTATTCGTCTGGAATTAATTTGATCAGTAATTAATAATTTTGTTGGTAGTTCACTGTAATAATTGGCCATAAACTGTATTTGAGGTACAGTGATATTTCTATTCACGCTTTTGAAATGTATGTTCTCTCTTTCTCTTTATAATTATACAGAATGGTCCTACATTTGTCTCCTAAGATTGTTTTGTGTCTAAAAAAATTAACAAAGACAATTTATTTGAAAGTTACCTTCTTATTAAAAAAATAATAACGGAATTTTCTCATTCGAGGACATTTGAAAGCATATTCTACCCTCTGCCCTTCCTCGGATTCTTCAGCCAGGAAGACAAGTCTTTCGTCGAGGAAAAAGTCGAATCGAGAATTAAAACGCCTGCGAACGCTAACGAGCGTACAAACGGACACCAAACAAATTAAATTAAAAAGAGGACGCGCCAACAAAAGAAAAGTGCAGCGTTTAGAAGCGGTTAGAACTTTGTCTGCGAACCGACTGACAGCTGCATTGTAGGCGAAAATAAAGAAAAGCTACCGGTCTAACCAATTTCCTGATTTATCCGGGATTGTCTGGAAGACCGAACAATAGTTATGCCGGGGACAATTTTGGATTATGAACATAAATTTGTTCAGTAATTGCTGCGAGCGCTCAATAAATAACATTGATCCCGAATTAATTGCGATAAACTACTAGAATTTCAATGGTACGTCTTACTTTAACGGAACTTTAATTCCCGATAATGCATCTGCGAACTATCGCGATTTATTACCCGAATTTGTTTTCGTAGCAAAGTTGTACGCCAAATTCAGATCCTGCGATCATTCCGAACAACAAGGAGTACCGAGACATCTGTATTGTTGTTGATACGAAATTATATGACTGTATGACGGTATTGTATTCCAAAATATCGTATTACTTCAGAGAATTGCGTTTCAAATTTATACACTAAAATACAAGGTATAAGACAGTAAAAAATACACCCACTTAGATGAAGGTACCTTAAAAAATTATGGGTCAAATTTTATATCTCATTTTTTACTTTAAAAGATGCTTCAATAAAATTTAGCATAACATTTTTAATAGCCAAATATGGTTATCAGACATCTGAAACTTTGTGGCGACAATCAAGTAAATAAACAGTAGTACTAGGACTGCTCGCGGACATACAGGGCAGGTATTAGGGTGCCGCTAGATATGTATCGAATAAATTGATCGATGCGAAGCTTCAGATCAGAGGCAGACATGTACAAACTTTACTTTACATACTCCAAAAAAAGTTTAGCATGTCGCTAAAATGCATAGTTGCATAGAAGAATGGATCCTAACTAAGCTTGAGATTCTTGCTAAATTTGTATATTATATATTTAACATTTTTTCAGATTTTGACTAACTTTGCCTCTGCTGAAATATCAGCAACAAAAATAGTCCTTATTAAATAAGAAGTGGTTTCACAAAGCAACATTTAAAAACGCTGACTTTCGAATAGAGGTAAATTGCAACAGAAAACCTTTTTACAGTAAACAAAGCAACATTACGCTCTCACACTGTATATTTTAATACCTACTATTATACGTTTAATCTAAATAAACAGTTAGGTAAACTAATTTCCATTTACCTATTACATTAAAAAAAAATCAAAATAACAATATAAAATAATTGTTTGAATATTGAACATCACGCCCCTCGCCGTTTCCATTGGCCCGGCACTGGATACTGTTACTCCACACGAGTCCCCACCACAGTGAGGCCAGAATTTCTTTGCTTGTAGGCGCGTCACACTTGCCTACAATATGCTAGAGTTCCCCATCCACGCGAGGCGGTTGAAATAACCTGATTTACGAGGTCACGAGTTTTAGTTCGCGGTTAATGTACGCGTCGCATAGTACGCGGGTAGTGTCTGAAGTCAGTGTGAGGGATAGTATAAAGGTTTTAAGGATAAGGACAAGGCAGGTATTAATTTAAAGTAAATAGAAAACAACTTCCTTACAACAAAACAAAGTAAGGCTAAATTTAATATAATTTAATAAATAGTTATTATATTATCAAATACCTACATAGGTAGCTAATAATGAATCTATCTCACATTATTGTTTTATCTCTTGAAACCCTTTTTCAAGACGTAATTACGTAAACTACTACTCTCAACAAATTAAAATCACTAGTCAAAGAATTTCTGAATTAAGAAACGAAGAAAAATTTAAAAATATTTTTAATTATGCGAAAAATTTTACTGGACTACCAAGTAAACGGGGCAAAAGTTGCGACGAATTGAAATATTTTCGAAATATATTTCCCTTTAATTAAGTGCATACCTACTCGTTTTGGGAATTTACATGATTTAAACGTTTTGCTTTAATAGGTTCCTCAAAATTTCCCGAATATGCAAACAAAGGACCCCGCACTTTTCTTATGGGAAGTGGCTTTCGGCCAATTTTTTTGAAACTTCGCGGGTTGATAGTTCTTAACATTTAGATCAATAATCTCAATGGGCACAAAGCCCTAAATCCACCCCTTCCCCCAAAAAACTGCCTCCAAGTAGCGGGGGGATTTAACTGATTTCTGCATGTAAACAATTTATTTTTTTAATCAACCCAACAACAATCCCAAACAACCACATTTTTNAATAGAAAACAACTTCCTTACAACAAAACAAAGTAAGGCTAAATTTAATATAATTTAATAAATAGTTATTATATTATGAAATACCTACATAGGTAGCTAATAATGAATCTATCTCACATTATTGTTTTATCTCTTGAAACACCTTTTTCAAGACGTAATTACGTAAACTACTACTCTCAACAAATTAAAATCACTAGTCAAAGAATTTCTGAATTAAGAAACGAAAAAAAATTTAAAAATATTTTTAATTATGCGAAAAATTTTACTGGACTACCAAGTAAACGGTGCAAAAGTTGCGACGAATTGAAATATTTTCGAAATATATTTCCCTTTAATTAAGTGCATACCTACTCGTTTTGGGAATTTATATGATTTAAACGTTTTGCTTTAATAGGTTCCTCAAAATTTCCCGAATATGCAAACAAAGGACTCCGCACTTTTCTTATGGGAAGTGGCTTTCGGCCAATTTTTTTGAAACTTCGCAGGTTGATAGTTCTTAACATGTAGATCAAAAACCTCAATGGGCACAAAGCCCTAAATCCACCTCTTCCCCCAAAAAACTGCCTCCAAGTAGCGGGGGGATTTAACTGATTTCTGCATATAAAACAATTTATTTTTTTAATCAACCCAACAACGACCCAAACAACCACATTTTTGACTATCAAATTACCGCACTTGACCGCGCCCCCCACACAACTCCCTGCCCCCCACTAATCAGCCTACGGATTTTCCAGATTACTGTATTTTATAGTTGAACGTATTTTTTGCACGTATATTTCTTGCACGCATATTTTTTGCACGTATTTTTTCACGCTGAATTCGAATCTGCAACTCAATTTTACGAAATCGGGTCAGGAAAAATGTTAACTATTTAATTGTTTATATAGCAGTAGAAAGTGTCATTTTATGAAAAAATATTTCTAGTAAAAGTTATTTATTTTGACAAAATCTAAAACAAGTTCTTGTGTTTTTTTCGAAAAAGTAATATTCAAGCTGTAAAACGCTGTTAACACACATGTATATCTATAGCTATCATACGTATACTTTGTGTTAAACTTTGGTGGCGTTTTAAAGCTAAAACATTGAGTTTTCGAAAAAACACAAGAATAGTTTTTTTTAGATTTCATTGAGATAAAAAACTTTTGTTCGAAACTTTTTTTCATAAAACGACAAGTAAACTCCTCGCTACTTGGAGTCAGTTTTTTGGGGGGAGGAGTGGGTTTGGGGCTTTGTGCCCATTGAGACTTTTGATCTACATGTTAAGAACCATCAATCTGCGAAGTTTCAAAAAATTTGCCGAAAGCCACTTCCCATAAGAAAAGTGCGGGGTCCTTTCCCAAAAAATCGTTTGAAGTATACAAGGAATTTAAAATGGTATTTTCGAAAACATACAAATTGTTTTGCCCAGTTTTAACAATTCCTGCAACAAGTGTATCAGTAAAAAGAAACTTTTTATGTCTTAAGTGCATTAAGACTAGGTACCTATTTAAGAAATACGATGACACAAGAACTCTTGAACAACTTATCAGTGATGACAATGGAAATAGGACTATTGCAGATTTAGTGCCAATCCTCAAGGCGTTGTAAGTAAATTTGCAAAATTAAAAGACGGACGAATAAACCTGTTTTATAAAAACATTCACTATGTTTTTAAAATATTTTATTAAAAGTACCTATATATATATATAAATTAGTGCTGGCAACTGAAATCGGTTTTTTGGATAGTCGGTTAACCGGTTTCGGATAATTCGGATTTTTATGAAATCCGAAAACCGGTTATTCGGTTATTCGATTCTTCAAATATCCGAAAACCGGTTATTCGGTTATTCGAATCTTCAAATATCCGATTATTCGATGATATACTTTCTTTTTTTTTAGACAATTTCTCCGGGTCTGTCTTTGTAAAGCACCGATTTTCAGATATCCAGTTTTGGCGATTCAAGTAACGGGTTATTCGAATAACCGGTTTTATCTGAAATCGGTTTTTACGGAACCCGGTTAACCGGTTTCACTTTTTTCCGATTTTTGCCAGCACTAATATAAATAGATAAAATTTTTTTATATTTTTTAATATTCATAAACCAAGTAGGAACAATTTTATTAATTATTAGGTAAATATATCACTGTTTTTTTTCTGTTACTTAATTTTACTGTTCTGATATTATTATTTATAATATAATTTTTTAATTTACGGTTATAGTAATTGGCGAAGATCTCCATAATAAAAAATGACGAGGAAATTTATTACTATTTATTATTTGAGAGCGGATTAATAAAATATCCAAATAGTTGCGTATTGTTTTTTATAAAATCTTAATGAAAATCCTGCTCGTGAACATCAGTTTTTATATAATATTGTAAATGCAACTAAAAATTTCCATATGCATTTAGTCGTCTGACACTGAAAATTTAAAAAAATTTATCAAGGTGAGCTGTACTTATTTATGGTTAAATTAAATATTTAGCGAACTAAACTAGGTATTTTAAAAAATTGCCCGATTTCTAATGATCCTTCTTACAAAAAATGCTTTATGTTAGCTACAATACAATTGTTCTCAAATCTGAAAAAAAAAATGAACAAAATCTTTAAAAATTCAAAGTTTAAAATCTCATCATTATTTACGGTATTCCCAGCAAAAAGTATATTTTTAGTCAAAGGTTTCCTTTCCTTTTGTGCTCTAGTTTTCATTCACGGGATAAAATGGCGAAATTCTCATTTAAGAATTCCTTTATAAGAATTTTAGTTTTATATTTAGAAAATCAAAGGCAGCTCGTTAGTGGAGAAGGTAAAAAAATATATGAAATCGAGTCCACGTTAAAATAGCAAACAAAATAATACGAAATTTAATTTTCGAAGTAGGCAATATTAAAGCAAAACACAGGTCTTGGGTTAAAGTAAACAAAAGCCCTGTTTTTATATTCATGTTAAGAGAATAAGAAAAGCAAATAATTGCCGGAAAGGAAAACGAACCTTCAAATATCCCCAGAGCCTCGTTAGATGGGATTTCATTGACGACTGCCTGCAGACAAGTCAAACATTCAGAAGGCTATTTGCTAACTACGAGTGGGTTAACCAGAAAACTGTCATCTCAAACTTTAAGTTGGTCACTTCGGACGATGGGAAGGGATTTTTTTTAAATAAACCGAGACTAGCACATATCAAGCAGGGCCGGTTATAAAGTTTGGCTCGGAATCAACATTCTTGGCGAACTTTTTACGGGTACGTAGTCTGCCCGGAGACGTTTTAGCTTTATTTGCTTTCGTTCCTCCTCGTCAAATATTCCGGGGTCGGCATACTTTCGGACGAGATAGAGGTCGCCGAAGGGGTTGGGATATCGCTTTATTTTTTCAATCGGCTGAATTGCACAAACAAAAAATAACGAGTCACAGTACAAACATTTGCTGGACATTACGAAAATATTCATATACATATATTAATAATAGTTTATTATACAGGGTGGCCATATGAAAACAAAACAGAGCCATTTTCAGGAACTGCATCAAGATTGTAAAAAAACGCTCAGACCCGTCGATTTTAGATTAAAGGAGGACATTCTTAGCTGGTATTTTTGACTCTGCCACTTTCACCCCCAAGCAAGGGTAAGCGTAAGCATCACCCCAAAATATTTAAATGGCATTGGAGGTTGAGTAATATTTCTTTTGAAAGCTCTTACAATTCTCTTTACAACAGACTTTAAATGTTATAATTCCGCCCAATACTTATTAAGAATTTTGATTTTAAACTTATGTACAAACAATTCGTAACGGTAAAAATGTCAGTCATTCGAGTTAAGTACGCCAATGGTATAAATTTAGTATTTCTTGCGTTGGTTTTTGACGATTTATTATCACTTTCGTAAAAAAAACACAATTGTAAAAAACAGAAATGAATGCTATACACACAATGAACGTCAAATTAGTGGATTCCAAATTATTTTCTAGTATTATTTGGAAGCGTTGGTTGGTAGTTTATTTAATTGTGTTTTTGAAAATTAAACACTATGGTTTATTCCATTGCGGAAAGGGTAGATATCATTTCGCTTTACTTTATGAACAATAAATGTGCGAATAGAACAGCTCAGCTATTTAATGAACAACATCAAGATCGACATGTCAGGAGGAAGTATGTTCTAGAGTTAGTAAAAAAATTTCAAGAGACAGGGAACGTAGCCAATAAAAAACGAGAAATTGAAAAACCTATAGTTAATGAAGCTAGTGAAGTTGCAGTTTTGGGACAAGTTCATCTTGATCCTACATTAAGTACGAGGCAGCTGGCATCTGTGTCTGGGATCAATCGAACTAGCATACAAACCATTTTGAAGAAGAATAAATTCCATCCATACAAAATACATTTAGTCCAGGAACTTCATGAGGATGATTATGACCGCCGTTTGCAATTTTGCGAAATAATGAGTGAGCGAGCAGGGAACGATCCACAGTTCCTTTTTAACATCTGTTTTTCTGATGAATGCAGTTTTTTCTTGAACGGGACGGTAAATCGTCACAATTGCCGCTATTGGTCCGATTCAAACCCAAGAGTTTTTCACGAGGTGCATACACAGCAACCGGAAAAATTAAATGTATGGGCTGGAATTTTCGGTGACCGGCTGGTGGGTCCTTTTTTTCTACCTGGTAATTTGACTGGCCAAATGTATTTGCAATTACTGGAAGACGCTATTGACCCTGCCTTGACTGATATTATTGAAAATGTTCCAGAGTATGATGAAGATCATTTGATTTTTCAACAGGACGGTGCTCCTCCGCATTATGCGTTAATTGTCCGTCAGTATTTGGACCAACGTTTTCTACGGAATTGGATTGGGAGAAGAGGCAGCATTGAGTGGCCTCCACGATCACCGGATTTATCGCCCCTTGATTTCTTTTTGTGGGGATACCTAAAAAGTAAAATCTATAAAACACAGCCAGCGTCGCTGGAAGATTTGCGTCAAAGAATCGTCGACGAATGCCGTCGAATCACTCCGGAAATGCTTCGGAATGTGCGCGAACGTTTCGAACAAAATCTTTATTCTTGTATGGAAGCGGGCGGTCATCAGTTTGAACAATTAATCAACTAAGTAGTAAGTAAGCAACTACATAATTTAAATTTTAAAATGTAAATTTTTTTCAAAGTATTAGGAATTATAAAATTTAAAGTCTGTTGTAAAGAGAATTGTAAGAGCTTTCAAAAGAAATATTACTCAACCCCCAATGCCATTTAAATATTTTGAATATTTTGAGGTGATGTGGGGTGGAGTCAAAAATACCAGCAAATAATGTCCCCCTTTAATCTAAAATTGACGGGTCTGAGCGTTTTTCTACAATCTTGACGCAGTTCCTGAAAATGGCTCTGTTTCGTATTCATTTAACCACCCTGTATAAAGAATGTAATAAATAGGATTGTATCCCACGAGATTGCAATCAATCAGTATAATACTTTTTTTTTGAAAAAACAACCCTTTAAAGACTTTACACCTCTTTTTTTTGTTAGAAAGCCCGATTGACCAGTTCACAGTTGAATTAAATATTTTTGGGTCTTTGTTCATTCAGATTAAACTGTTTGTCATGCTGCCATTACAATACACAACAAAATAATTCCACAGATTAGAGAATAGGGTTTGATTCTATTGTGAAACAGAAGATCTTGATCATTTTGCTTGTCTTTGAAAATTTATTTATCTCAATTCAACTTTTACCTCATAACTAATTAATTGTCATTATTTTACAAAACCATATATTCCTCTTAAAGCTCTAGTTATGCAGGAAGAATCATTTTTCGATACCTTATCGAATACTGATAGTGACAGCAAGTAAAAGAGAAACTTCAACCACTTCCGAAGTAATCCTATTTGAAACTTAAATTTTATTAGCAATATATGTACGATTCTGCCAATAAAGTAGACCAAGTCTTTTGATGAAGTCTGCCTTCATTTGAATCAGCAAACATAGTCACAAAAGAGCGTCTGAAAGAGTGACTTGTATAATCTTTCGAATACGGCGATTTCTTGAAGAGTTTGATATTTTAATAATAACCATTTGATTGACACAGTATTGTCTAATGAAAAATCAACAATGTTTAATAAAGTAAAAACGGAGTCTTTTGGATACAATGTAAATGCGTATGAGTACCTGTTTTTCTGTCAGTCATTTTAATAATAACCACATAACGTTTGTCTTCTATATCTAGTTACAAACTGTTTTTAGAGAAGTATCGGTGGTGTTTGAAAATTAATTTCAGCGTTGCTGTGTTATTGATCACACAAACTATTTTAGAATGTACGTTGGGTTATATGTATACTACGTAAGTGCAATCATATCGAGAGATGGAGCTTGCTCTATCTGCTTGAGCACATCCTAGAGGTATTATTCCTACTTTCAATACCAGTAGAATTAATTATATGTTTTACTTTTACTCTGTATCTATAAATGGAAAGTAAATGTATTATTATTATATTGGCTGTAGTTATTACAAAACAGCTCGTATGTATACAGGGTGTTTCATGATTGGATGTCAATATTGAAGGGTGTTAATCTGTGCGTGATTTTAAGACAAAAAGTTCATATAAACATAGGTCCGTTTTCGCTTTATTTTTGATATACAGGGTGATGAATATCTGTTTGTAAAATTGTTTTTTTTTTTAAAAACTCCGAAACTAAATTAGATAGTTTTATAAAACTTAGTATGTGTAAACTAGGTGCAGAGACACGTCTTTTGCATAATAAACGAATTTTCATTTTTAACCAGTGGCGTCCCAATTAACTTCAACCTCATTATTTTGAATGAAAAAAATGATACGCCACTGCATTTTTGAAAAACAAAAATTATTGTATAAATGGTGCTTTATTTTGTAATAAAAAAGATCTCTTGAGTTTTTTTCTTATCTTGCACTGTTTTTTAGTAAAAAAATAAAGAACAACATACTAACCCACATTGAGCCAAACAGAAAGCATGATATAAAGATTACCTAGTAGGCTGTGGTTGTTGATTACTGTTGTGATTTATTAATTTTGACAGTTCAGTTCATTCAACTCAATTTTGATACTTAAAATACCTGTACAGTGTTATTTGATAATGGTTGAGTTTACTAATCAAGAGTTGGCAGACATTCATTACATGTATGGCTTGGCTGATGGCAGAGCGCCAGAGGCTAAACGATTATATCAAGAGCGTTTCCCGAATAGAGTCACACCAGATAGACGAACATTCTCAAACATACATAGAACGTTGGCTGAAACAGGTACTTTTAAGCCAAATAATCAATTAAAAGGTGCCCATCGGACTACTAGAACTCCAGAAGTTGAAGAAGCAGTTTTAAATTCAATTGATGAAAATCCTAATATTAGCACTAGACAAATTGGAAATAACTTGAATATCTCGCACATTCTAGTTTGGAGAATTCTTCACGATTTTCTGTTATACCCGTATCATATTCAACGGGTCCAAGCCTTACTTCCTCGAGATTTTCCTTTGCGAATCAACTTTTGTCAATGGTTTTTGGAGAAAATTGCGCAAAATCCCTTGTTTGACTGTGAAATAATGTTTACAGACGAAGCTAACTTCTCTAGAAACGCTATAAGAAATTTCCATAACAATCATGTTTGGGCCGAAGAAAACCCGCATGCAATTGTGAACTTTAACAATCAAGAACAATTTTCCGTGAATGTTTGGGTTGGAATTGTTGAAAATCACTTAATTGGACCTTTTTTTCTGCCACAAAGGCTAGACGGCCGTACATATCGTCGGTTTCTAGAGGAGGATTTGCCCGTATTACTTGAAGAAGTGCCACTTTTAACTAGAAATAGAATGTGGTTCATGCATGATGGTGCACCAGCTCATTTCCATCGAGAAGCAAGAGAATATTTAAATCGTACCTTTCATGACCGATGGGTAGGCCGTGGTGGACCCCAACAATGGCCCCCCCAGGTCTCCAGATTTGAATAGTGCGGACTTCTTCTTATGGGGGCATCTGAAAACTCTGGTTTACAACACTCCGGTTAACACTGTAGAAGACCTGAGGAATCGCATAAGAGCTTCCTGTGATGTAATAAGAAACACTGACAAGAAGAGTCCGCACTAATATGAGAAGAAGTGCTGAAGCATGTATCCTTGCAGGTGGAGGGAATTTTCAACAACTGATGTAATTGTTTGTTTCTTTCGTTTCACAAAATTGTTATTTATTGATCGTCAATCATAATTATTAATAATATTATACAATAATGTGTATAAGTTATCTAGTAAAAGAATTATTTCCATGAGATGTGTAAAATGTACTTCATTCCACGTACAGATAATTATTGTTGTTCTTTATTTTTTTACTAAAAAACAGTGCAAGATAAGAAAAAACTCAAGATATCTTTTTTATTACAAAATAAAGCACCATTTATACAATAATTTTTGTTTTTCAAAAATGCAGTGACGTATCATTTTTCTCATTCAAAATAATGAGGTTGAATTGGGACGCCACTGGTTAAAAATGAAAATTCGTTTATTATGCAAAAGACGTGTATCTGCACCTAGTTTACACATACTTAGTTTTATAAAACTAATTTAGTTTCGGAGTTATTAAAAAAACAATTTTACAAACAGATATTCATCACCCTGTATATCAAAAATAAAGCGAAAACGGACCTATGTTTATATGAACTTTTTGTCTTAAAATCACGCACAGATTAACACCCTTCAATATTGACATCCAATTATGAAACACCCTGTATATGTATGTATGCACGTATGCATAACGAGCCTGGTAACCTACGTTGAATGTCATCAAAACGCTGCAGACGCATCTCAATGTTATGGAGAACGGACTTCAATGCTTACAGTTAAGAAGAATATCGTGGAAAACAGGTAAGACAAGCTAGACCGTACCGTATGTTATAATGAAAAAAATAAAAAATATGGAAGGAACATTTGTTACATGACGACCAGTTTTATATACAGCATGTTCAGGATTTACTATGCTAGATCATCCTGCGGTTCTTTAACTTTGTAGTTGACAAGGCGGCGCTCACTAGCAGCTAGTGAAAGATATGTAACCTTTCTACTTCGTAACATTCGACTCAACTTTGTCTTCCAAAAGCGCCTGTTTCAACAACCTTATATAAATGCTACAATAAAGCCATCTTAATCCTTCCGGAACATGCACAGACATAACTCAGCGTACACACGTCAAGCGGGATAATTTGGGTTCTTCAGGATAAGCATTTTATTCCCGCTTGCATAATAAGGACACTATGGAGATTAAGAGGAAACTACAAAGGTGTTAGTCGGGAAATGGAACGTTTGCCTTGGCAGTAATGTTCCCGAGTAGCACAAAAGGATTTGACGATCTGCAAGTTTAACGCTGGAGGGCCACAAGCGGGATTAAATTATTCACTAATATCGCCACGTGTGTGTCGCCTTTAGAACAAATTAATTATGGCGCTGATCCACCTGGGATCCTGCTGAAAGACAGACAAACCCCAGATGAACTGTACAGTAAATTTAATGGGATGTACAGTGAAATATGAACGAAAGGGAGTGTACAATACAAGCCAGACGTATCGCATAATCAACCATCGAAACAAAAAAGAAATAAAACAATGGCTTAACAGAAAAAATTTTATGTTCGACATCGTTTGTTATTATGTATGTTTGATTTGTGATTTTATTTACATTTCATGTACTGCTGGATGCCTGAATTTTTTAGAGATGCCAATCATTTTTTTTTGGAATTTTGTTTCAGGGCCTTTGTTCTATTCCAGTCGTATTTGCAAATTAAAAAAATATATTTGCTTTTACTTTCAAAGTAGTCTTAGAGTGTGACAAATTTCTTTATAACAAAATATAATGCCTGCTCTTTCAATAATTGCAGCATATAGAAAATTCCAGAACAAAATGACTGCAGGTCGTGTTGATGGCATACCAAGCTTTTTTATAAAGGACTGTATACATGTGTAGCGAACCCCTAGGCGTTTGTCTTTAATCTCCAGCTAGATAACTGTATTTTTCTGACACATGAAAGACTGCAAAAGTGTACACAATTTTAAAGAATGGTAATAGTAATCCTGCACCAGTCATTCTTCACGATAAGTGGCCTATTAGACGTTTCAGAGGAATCAAACACAATATTGTGCAAAACCATACTTATTGTATCAACTTCGACGTCACCTGTTACGTGGGTGTTGTATAATAATGAAAACGTAATATTGACAGTTGGTAGAAGGAAGCGCAAAAACAAACGCTTAGGTGGGGATTCTGGAAGAAAGCCTAGTTAGTTGAAGTGAGAACAGTATGGAGATTGGAGTAAGACGATCGGCGCTCAGTGAGGCAAAATTGTGAAAAATCAAAGTGTTTACCCCGTATTAATTAGCAGGTAATATGATCTAAGTACTTTGTTGTTAATTGTTCTATGTAATCTTATGATTGTGATGATTACAGATGTTTAATGATAACAATTATTCTCTGTACGTTTAGCTTCCATTGCTTTATGTTCAATAGCATATATTTTTCTAAGGTAAAATTGTTACAATTATTATTGGTGATTGCTCATTATTTATTACCTGTTAAAATATATATATTGTCGTGACTGCCCAGATATTGCAATAACAACTCCTTTGTTTCACCTTTAACTTGTTTTGTCATGAAAAACAAATAATAAAGCATTTCTTGTGCTCACTTTATGTCATACGCATATAAGAGCCTTGTTGAATTTACTAACATTTTCGCCCGTGAGGAATGAATCTGTAAAAGGAATAATTAAATACAAAAAAGAATTGCTAAAACAGATCATCCGAAATCTCAACTCATAGCTGGATTGCCTCCCGTATGGGACTCCAGTACCTTCCGGCCCTGCCAGCTAATTAACACCAAATCTCTTCAGTTTTACTTGGAAGTGTGTATGTCAAAGTCGAATGAGGTGATATTTAGTGAGACATTAAATAAGTCGGGTGTTATTTAACATTAGCAAAGGATCTTAATTTATGCCTTTTGTTATCGGTTGTATTGTATTTATATTTGGGTAGTTAGAGCAACGATCGTGTGTTTCTCTGCTATGCTCTTTTTCCATAGGAGCTCTAGGTGAGCCTGGCACTCTCATTTTATGTTAAATGGTTGTTATTGTTTTTGTTGTTCTTTCTATTTGTTACATGTTTAATTTGAAGACTGTTGTACGTAAATAATAAAGTTAGGTGTATATTTACTCTGCTTTTGTTTTATAAAATTAAACCATACTTCCCCTCTTTAAAGTTAGTAGCTAGCGCCTTCCGGTCAATTAAAAATAGATGAAAAAATAGAATGAAATGTAAAGTAACCAAAATTTTAAATTATAGTATCCTCTCAAGTTCATACCAAATATTATAAAATTATAATAATGCATTTATTAGTTATTTGAAATTATCTTATTTATTGTCATTGATATTCTTTAAAACCTTTTACAACATTAAAAATTATAGTAATTTTTTTTTATTTATCTTTAATTTATCTTGTCGATAATGCATAATGATATATAGGGTGTTCCATTTATAATAGCAAAGTTGACAGCTACTTCCGGAATAACAGCAAGTGCTACGTTGATGGCATTATTTTCATTGAAGAGAACATATCTGATAACTCCCGTAAACAAAATTTAAGTCATATTGTCTTTGATTCCTCTGAACCGATTAGTAGCTCACTTACCGTGAAGAACCCTGTATATTATATTGAGAATTCCATATAATTGAAGCAAAATTAATTTTACTCAATACAAACGTGTAATATAAAAGCAATATAGCTTTAGAATTAGTGAACTGTGTCGACTGCCTCATAATGAAACTCAGTACTGCCACTCAGTACTGTTAAATTCGCCCAAAGACGGGTTTATCAAATTTTTAATCTATAAGGAAGCTCATTTCTATCCAGATTTGATGAAATGTTTATGCATAAATAGACGGAAACTAAATGCTTTTTTTAAGTTTTTGTTTGTGTTTTGTCTTTTACAATCGTGACATAGAATAATGACATAGACTAATAGAATATTTTCTTGTCCTATAATGTAATTTGTCATGATTTTAATAAAAACAAATGCAAGTGGAAATAAATGATTAACATGATAACTTATTTTTTAAGATCTAGAAATGACATATATATATATACATGACAGATTATATGATTATGATGACGAACTATAAACATAGTTAAAGCGTTACTCTGATGGTTGGTCCTTAGGCAAAACACCCCATAAGCAAATGTTTATCGAAATCGTAATACTGATAATGTTAGTGGAGTTGTAATATGATGTGGACAATAAAAATGTCATCAAGTAGCTTTGGCGTTCCATTTCGACTTATTGCAGACATCGTGAGAGTAGAGAGTAGTGGAACGAGAAGTCCCACTTCTGAAATAAATAGATTGCGGAAAGGAACGACGCGAACTCTGGTTTTTATTAAAAGTCGGCTGGAAGATGGCCGTAATCAAATTATATCTGCCGTTATATTTGCAGAAGGACTGGGTGTGCCTCCAGGTGGGGTCGGGGGCTAATTAAAAGGGAGCAGAAACGTAGGTGGCGGGGTTGTTTTATCTTTATTGTTATTTACGGCTTAATAAAATTAGCCGGGTAAATAAGTTTTCTTGGAATTAAAGAAAAACCGTGGGACGGAGTGGTACTAAGTAAGAAGAATTCGAATCGCGATACACAAAGGGAAATTAATATATTGTTTTAATTAATAAAGAACGGATTTTTTGAGCATTTCGTGAAGAAAACATAAGTCCTCAAAAATCATCTGATACAGATATGACACGAAATATATTTTGTCTATCATAACTACTGGAAAATTATATTATTGAAACAAACATATGGAAAATACAAACAATTTAATTAAATAAAAAAGAAAAAAGGAGAGTACAAGAAAATAGGAAACAAGTTGTGCAAAACCGTACTTATCTTATCAACTTCGACGTCACCTGTTACATGAGTGTTGTATAATAATGAAAAAGTAATATTAACGGTCGGTGGAAGGAAGCACAAAAAACAAGCGCTTAGGTGGGGCAATTCTGGAAGGAAGCCTAGATAGTTGAAGATAGGCAGTTGAAGTGAGAACAGTGTGCAGATGGGTAATAAGACGATCGTCGGGTAGTGTGACAAAGTAGTGGAAAATTAAGTGATTAACCGGTATTAGTTAGCAGGTTATTTTCTTTAAGTACTTTGTTGTTAATTGTTCTATATAATCTTATGATTGTGATGGTTATAGATGTTTCATGATAATAATTCTGTATATGTTTAGCCTTCATTGTCTTACGCTCAGGGGTGTGTATTTTTCTAATATAAAATTGTTACAATTATTATTAAAGATTGCTCATTATTTATTACATGTTAAAATATGTATATTGTCGTGACTGCCCAGATATAGCAATAGCAACTTCTTTGTTTCACATTTAACTTGTTTTATCATGATTAAGTTGTTCTTTGATTTCTTGTGCTCACTTTATGTCATACGTCTATACGAGCCTTGTTGAGTTTACTAACATTTTCGCCCGTGCGGAACGAATCTGGATTAAGCTCGATTGCCTCCCGTATGGGACTCCAGTGTTATGAAGGATCTTCCGAAATCTCAACTATAGCTGGATTGCCTCCCGTATGGGACTCCAGTACCTTCCGGCTCTGCCGGCTAACTAACACCAAACCTCTTCAGTTTTACTTGGAAGTGTGTATGACTAATATGAGGTAACAGATGACATTTAGTGACACATTAAATGAGACAGGTCTTATTTATCATTAGCAAAGGATCTTAATTTATGCCTTTTGTTAGCGGTTGTTTTGTATTTATATTTGGGTAGTTAGAGCAACGATCGTGGGTTTCTCTGCCATGCTCTTTCCCCACAGGAGCTCTAGGTGAGCCTGGCACTCTCATTTTATGTTAAATGATTGTTAATGTTTTTGTTGTTCTTTCTGTTTGTCACATGTTTAATTTGAAGACTGTTGTACGTAAATAATAAAGTTAGGTGTATTTACTCTGCTTTTGTTTTATAAAATTAAACCATACATCCCCTCAAAGAAAGTTAGTAGCCAGCGCCTTCCGGTCAAATAAAAAAATAGATACACACAACGTAGGTATTCCTTATGACGATCACCTATTTTTGGCCACAACTAGTTCCACAACAAGTTTCCTTTTTTTGGAGGTAAATATACAGAACATGGTTAAAAGACAACGACTGTTAATTTTTGAAAATCACTTTCACAGAACATAGTAAAAAAACAGTAACTTGGAAATATCAGGGTCTACCCAATTTCAGAAGACTGGTTACATGATTGATTTAGGAATGCGTAAAGTATTAAAACAGAAAAAAAATCCGCATTTTTAAATCTCCAATACTACAGTGTAATAATTTTATGTCTGTATAGGTATTTAAGTATTAACTACTGGTATTGTTATTAAATTATTGTCTCCTACAGATGTTTTATGTTTGTTCAAATTTGGCAACTAATCTTTTCACATTTGTTTCATTCGAGGCATTCCTTCTACTGAAAATTCCACCTAATTTGCGCACAGTCTCGGCTACAGCTTCTCCGTACTTGGAACGAATTTTCACAATATTCTCTCGCTCATCCATCGTATCGAGCTCCAGTTTGTCTAACTGCGACATATTTTTTACAACACATGACCCTACATAATGCTGCCAACTCTTCGGACAGAAAAAGGTCAGAATTCAAATCCTGTGTTAGTTTTAGGAAATGCTAGATGTGGCACCTTTTCAGTGTACTTCCGCATCTACGTACATACACAGCTCACAATGTCCTTGAAAGAACAACGCATGAAATATTAGTTGATAATAAGCACATGTCTATATGGTAAAAGTCTGCCTTATGTTACGCGTTTATGCGACTAAAATAATTAATTTCGCCAGACCAATTCGTACGAATGACAAGGTATTTGTGAGAAAGAAAACGGATATGGTTTATTTCGTGTGAAATAAGTCATCATAGGACCAAAAATGTAAATAATATCACAATGGCGAACAAACTGAATCGATTTTACTTTACAAAAACTAACAATGAAGTAAAAAATTAACATTCCTAGGCAACAAATTCGTATACTGGATGTGTAACACGTTGAATCATGCTTTTTATCAGCGTTTGGAATTACTAGCAACTTTTTTGCAAATTATATTTATTTTTAAATAACTTAAAAATGGCGTAGCTACAGCCTTTCATAGTTGGAAGAAAATCCATGGCGAGACTTGAAAAAGTTTAAGCCAGTAAGTCGATCGCCCGTATATGCAAAGCAATCGGCAGAGACACCCTATTAATCGATATCGTATTTTTGTGATTGTTTTTATTTTCTTGTATATTCGTGCCAATGTATTTTGACCATTTTTTCATATTATTAATTTATGTACATTGTCCTCAGAATGCCAATGCAGTATCAACTATACGTGGAACATTTTTCCTTAAGACCCAGAGGCATTGGAAAAATGTGCTGTGGAAGGAACACATTTTGATGAGACAAGACAACAAGAACTCGAAAAATTGCACAATTTGAACTAAGCAAAAAAAAAGTTTCATTTCATGTGCAGTTCAAAACTTACAGTCACAAGACCACGACAATAGGGTCCAGTCTTGCAGTTACTCTTACAGGGACGTGGGACGAATCAAAACTTTACCAAAAATATTTTGGTTATGCATAAGGCTATATTTACACGAATTGGAATTAACAGATTTTGTAGTACTTGATGATAATTCTCATGGTTATAGGCAAACAAATATTTGATAGATTTTTTTTGTTGGACCTTTTACCTTGAGTGATCGTTGCGAGGCCAGCCAGGTCGCTAGACCTTAATCATCGCGATTTCTTTTTATAGGGTTGGATAAAAACGCCAGTTAACACAAAGACGCATTGTCCGCGTAGAACAGGCAGCTGATGCAATTTAGGAAAGTTCTAATTTTTAAGTTTTTTGAAAAATAGAATTTGAAAAAAAAATATGATTGTATTTTAACGTGATTTACATGCTACAGAAAGTATTATTCAACTTAGGAATTACCCTGTATAATGTAACGTTCAATTCGGACTAATAGTTTGTTAAGACGTCGTACAAACAGATTTTCGATGAATTTGCATCCTATATATACAAAGTGTACCGTAAAATATGTTACAAACTTTGAATGTTGAACTGTTTTTTTTTGCATTTTTTTTTGTGATGGCATAGCGAATATCACAAGATTTTTTGCACTGTAGGTTCTTCAAGGTATGTACCAGGCTCGGTCTCTAAGCTGCAACTCGGCATTGAAATATTTGAAAAACTTGTTCCCACATTTATTTAGCCATACCCATATACAGATCTGGTCGAACGAAAAGTGCAGGTGGTAGAAATGTATACGCTCAGTTGAAAAATGAGCGTGCGGGCAAAGAGCAATGCGTACTGTTTCTCTGGTCTACTGCGTTGTCAAAATTCAGTTGTCCACTAGTCGCCTAGCAGTGCAGTGCGGGAATGCGGAATTTGGTGTGATTCAGATAATTTTAATTTATTATAGGCACTCTTCTATTAATCATTCATATTACAAATGCGGAGGAGAGAAATAAGAGGGATATTTTGTTTACTAATATTATTACAACATGGCATTTTGGAGACCTTTTGAAATGGAACAAAACGAAATTTACCATCTATATAATAAAATTGTTTGAGGACATAAATAATTAAAATATATTGTTGGTCAAATGAATATATAATAGAAATTCTACACATTATGTATACAAATTATTATAATTTTCTACCTTTAGCAGAAAACTTTTTTAGGGACGCTCATGAAACTTATTAAATTTGATTGCTCGGTTTTTTTATGCATGTTCAGCTGACTTCGGAAGAACTATACTAGTATTCACAAAATTCTTGAAACTAATAGTGTCATAAACCCGCTACACAGGTTGTGGTACAAGATCACTCACACAGGATCAATGAATTTTGAGATTTTTGGAAAAAAAAAATCCAGAAAAATATTTCCATTTGCTTGGGCCATTTTTCCTACCACGAAAGCTTAATGCGTTGCAATATTTAAACTCAACACAATACATGAAAATATTATACAAAAAAATTTGTAAATTCAACGATCTTTCTAAAAATCTTGTTTTGCCACCATAGAGAAAAAAATTTCGCCAAAAAATCAAATAAAATCCAAAAGTACCCTTCCAAACTCTCAGTTCTTTCATATTCATTGGAAATAAAATTAAAATTTCTTTTTCTGAAATTGATAAAGACTACTTTTGTAATAGCACTTTTAAGACCTATAACTAGGAAATGATGCGTTAAAGAAGTTAAGTTTACTAAAACTTTTAGTCATATTTTCAGGCCGATGTTTGTAACATGCTTTACGGGACACCCTGTGTATCAACTGTTTCATTCTATTAGATTACTGGATAAGCAGTTTGTAAAGAGAGAACACTGCTTTAAACCTGTTATATTCATTTTTCTGATAACGCGAGTAAGCGCCTTTTTCCCAGAGAACAATGTAGACATCTTCCAGTCGATAAAGCCACCTTGTCGCACTAACATAAAGCGCCATAAACCGAAATGATGGCCCGCTTTGTTAGCGACGTCAGTTACCCGTCCATCCATCCATAATTTCCAACTCTTTCCCCGAATCCGATGAAAGGAAAACGAAATATTTTGATGCGATTAAAAAACTTCCTGAAAGCCTTTCCAAGACGTATCATTAGTCCCACCCCCACGAGTGTCCTCGCCTAATTAGGGACAGGAAGCGGGCCTTTTTCGGAGCCAACTTTAAATTCACCCTTGTTCCGAATTTACGCGGCAACGGTAATCCCGTCGCAGCGGCTTTTAGTTTGGCGAGCAACAAGTTAAATTAGGCGTAACAACCACATTCGTCCGATATATTCGGGCTTTTACGGACCTCAGAAGCACACGTTCGCGTAAACCTGTCAATAGTGATGGCTTGAAATTGGCCAAACCCGACTCGAGCAAGCAGATTTTTTTGTCCCCCGGAGATATTTTAAGAGCTTTCAGACGTGAGGTGTTACGAAATGAGTTTATTTTGTTGTTGGGTCTCCTCCAGGAAATCGCCGGGGAAAATCTAGCGACGCGAACTTTTCGAATTCTAATTAATGTTTTGCGACGAACTAGTCCTAAAAGTTGCTTAAAATTTGCCGTTGGCGGGAGGAATGGGGCCTGCGATTTTAATTAATTGATTGCAACTCACAATCAGTCGGTTTTATAGAGTGGACAAAATACAATGATAAAGTAATTTGCGATTTCCGTTCATTTATTTATTTACTTACTTAATTATTTATTTATTTAGGCACCAACTCTCCTAAACACTACGCTGAGCTTTGCATCTGATGTGAAATACCTAGGGGTTACACTCGATGCAAAGGTAATATGGAATCTTCACTTTGAAAGAAGATTAAAAAAGGCGTACATATCCTATGAGCAATGCCGCAGAACCCTTGGCAAAACCTGGGGCATGAAACCATACGTGGTTATGTGGATATACACTGCACAAGCTAGCCAGGAGCGCATCGGGCCTCAACATTTTTGGACCCGGTCCGTCCAGTGTGCTTCCGTTGTCGGCACTTGCTGGAATTACTAAGGAAGACACCCACAAAGAATTCATGAAACGGTGGGATGAAACGATTAGCTGTCACATCGCTAAAGAGCTCTTAGTGTATCCTAGCAAAGACACAGCCAAAAAATACCTGGCCATGTCTAAGTCAAATCTTCGCCTGGTGACAGGTATTCAAACTGGACACTGTTGGCTAAGGAAACACCTTTACAATATGGGGAAGTGTGAAACACCTCTTTGTAGGAGCTGTGAACAGGAAGACGAGACAGTATTGCATGTACTATGTGAATGCACTGCCGTCTCGTCAACAAGAGAGTCCATGTTGGGAGAACGCTGGCCTTCAATGGCCTATATTAGAGAGATCCCCCTGAGCAACGTCACCACCTTTTTCACTGTAATAGGCTCGCTGGCGGCTCAGGTGGATTGATCTCTCTAATGGGAAGAAGTACAAGGGTCCCAATGGGGCCTAAGTGCTGTAGCTTTGCTACACTCCCCACAACTCCAGAACTTCAGATTTATTTATTCATTCATTTATTAACAGTGAAGAAGAACAGAATTTGAACAAAAAGCCAGTAACGGAAGTTTACAAACGGACGAAAATACTAACTACTGCAGGCAAGTAAATATAAACTAAAAATGAACAGAAAAAAATAAATAAATTTGATAAAATGAATTAAAAAACAAATCATATGATTAAGGTATTCACAATTTTTATAAAACTGAAGCTCCAGCCAGCATTAAATTACATCCACAATATCTAAGACGATTTACTGAACTAACCATGTTTAGCTTCACCATATCAATAAAAAAATATATATTTACAGGTAACCTTGAAAAATATCTGAAAAAATTGAAACTATAACCCCTACAATGCCTATATCGGTAGTAGAGGGGATAGGCGGGTTCTGGACCAGGAAGTGACGTAGCCAGCATCCATCGAGCTGCAAGGTCACCTCAAGGTCATGTCAAGGTCGTCTGCGGCCAAGGTCACCTCAAGGTCATGCCAAGGTTTCCTGAGGTCAAGGTCACCTCAAGGTCAGCGTCCATCGAGCTTGAGGGTCCGCCTTGTGGTCATTGGCTTCTGGGGTGACTCTGAAGACTTCTTGACATGATCTTGAAGTGACCTTGCAGTTCGATGGACGCTGGCCACGTCACTTCCTAGTCCAGAACCCTCTACTATCGGTGAAAAGAGAATTTGATTTTCTATAATATGATGCAGAAAAATACAGGCTGTTCCATTTAAATTTAAAAAGTTTTGTCGGTTTTAAGTTTTCAAATTGTAAAGTGAAAAATGAGATACTTAGTATAATTTTCTTCAGGTAATTTTTATAGCGGAAGGTAGTGCACCTTATGTTATTTGTGTATTCCGAAAAGCAAGTGAAAGCTCCCAGAACGAAGAAAGATATAAGGAATTTTCGAAACGCTTGCATCTGTCAAATTTTTTGTAAAATGACGATTATCTCGAAAACGGTTAGATTTAGGTACAGAAAAGCTTTAAAATTTTTGATTTATTTTTAATTTATCTTGTCGATAATGTAATAATATATAGGGTGTTCCATTTAAAATAACGAAGTTAACAGCTACTTCCGGTATAACCGGAAGTGCTACGTTGATGGCATTATTTTCATTGAAGAGAACATATCTGATGACCCCCGTAAACAAAATTTCAGTCATTATTGTCTTTGATTCCTCTGAAACGTCTAATAGGCCACTTACCGTTAAGAACCCTGTATATAATATATGTTTTATTATTAGCTAATTATATTAAGTTAATTCAAATGAATTTAAAAAAAAATCGTAAAAAATACCAGATATAATGAAATTGTTAAATAATGCAATCTTTCAAAGAAATATTTTTCTTCCAGCAACAAGTAAAAATAATACTATCTTACTATTTCCAAATTTTTGAAAAAAATACACATAATCAATAATATATACGTCAACAATCATGTTTCAGAAAAACTATCATCGGCTGTTATGATACAAAAGGTGAGAAGAAATAAAAGCTCACATTTAGAAATTTGAAATAATGTTTCTAAAAATGCCCTTGTAGTCTAACACTGCTGATATACGGTGAACGTAGACAAAACGTTGCGGTCGCACAAAGGTATGTCATCAAGTGTTGTAAAAGTTGTGAGCGTGCGAACATTATATGCATATTGAGACACTATTAATAAAATAATATCTTTATTTGTGTTTATAACAGTGAAGTTTTTTAAGCATTATTTAATTATTGCATGGTTTATTTAATATTTTATAGCGCAACTGAATTAGTGTTTTATCCTACGAACTGAATATTTCGAGGAATCCGTAAAATATAATTCTAGTGAAATCTAATTCCGCCAATATTGAAATTCCTGAAAACTAATTGAAAAATTTCGAAACGTCTACCGAGCGGACTCTAAGAAATCGATGTAATGAAGCCCGTCCCGCATCCGAACTGGAACAAAGTACCAGGTGCTAAACGTAAATTAAAGCTGCGAAAATTTAAAGCGGGTTCCATTGATTTATATTTTAAATAGTCCAATTGAAAATAATTTTATGAGATTTATGCAGTAACTGTCATTTACACGGACATTTAAATGATCCATTTGCTTAATTTCAAATTAAAATGCCAATAACAAAGCCATGAAAATTGATTTATTTGCCAAAAAATCGCACGTACAAACGAAATATAAATAGATCAGTCTATTAAATGATTGAAGGCGTGTAAAATATATAGATTATATGATATTTTAATCATTTCAATTAATTTGGGATTCGATTTGCGCAACAAATTATCTGCATTGTATCGTTGAGTGAGGATACTATTTCCTCACTCAACGATTGTATTCATATACATACATATATTTTTTGCAAATTACATCTTCCCGTATATGTTAGTGTTGTTAAAACACAAATGATGTAATAAGTAAAAAAATAAATAAATATATGTTAACCTTAACAGTCCTCATAAGGAAATTAAATCACAGTCAACACACGGAAAAATTTACCTAATACGTATACTAATGCACTGAAAAGTTTAAATTTGCTTCAAGTGTACTTTTATGAATTTACTAATACCATATATTCAATTTAAATGTTTACCTATTCTTGTCATTCATTTATTTACTAATTTCAATACTTTTTCTTTCTCAAAATAAAGTCTAAAATTTAGATTTGCTTTAAGAGATACTAGAATGGTAGGCAAGTCCGCTAAACCAGATTTGAACTTTCTCTCGGGCCTTCGGCCCTCGAGTAGCGCTGCGTGCGGCCCGAGCACGGCTACACGGTGCATTTTCTGTGGGTTAGTAAATAATATATTTTTTTTAACATTTTTGAAAAAAATAATAATAATAAAAAATGCGACCCACCCGCGATTCGAACCCCGGACCTTCGGCTTCGCAGTCGCCAGTTTTCAAAATGTACGGCGATCTAACACTGGGTGGAGCCTACACGGGTTATTTGATACCGTGGGGCTCCGCGAATGTAAACAGAAAATTGAAAATGTTCAAATCAAGTTTTATCGCCAAAATAGCGTCTTAGAAAAATCGGAACCGGTGTCTAACGGCAAAATAACGACCCGCCGTGACCCGATCGGCCGGGATGCATCTCTGTCTAAACATCGAATGTACTTCGGGTATCTCTGTCGCACCGAAAAAATCGACAATCGATTTTCGGCGAGGACTCATTTTAAAGAGAAAATTTCTCTTAGAAGACGCTAAAGAATGGCCTTCAGAATACGGCGTTTGGATAAAGGAAGGACCGAAGGGCGTTTCGCGCCCTTCGGCTCGCCGCTTCGCGGCTCGCGAGGAAAGCCTTTGATAATACCGTACGCCTCTTTTCGCGGCCAAGTATGGGAGCGCGAGTAACCCACAGCTTTTAATATATAAGGCAGAAATATTTTTTATACAGAAATGAATAATCAGAAACAGTGGAAGCGAATTTATACGACCATTGGAAATAATTAGAGATATGCAAGGTTAACAGTTAAGAAACAACTAATTTTAAAGCGAGCGATCGCAACAAAAAGTCGACTAAAGATTCAGTCTAATAACCGATGTTTTTCTTTCATTGTCTGTCTTTCTCTCTTCTCTTAGATCTGATCATAGATTTAGGTAGATATTATACTTAGCATCCATCATTTATGTACTGAGCAAATGAATAAAAATATCTAATCAGTAATTAATACTTTACTATGCATAAATTCCTTAAACTTTTGTTGTACCTACTATACAGATGATTGTATTATGGTATTATATATTCTGTTCTGATACCCTGAATTCGAGTCAGAAGTCTATTAGCTTTATCCCCCTACAGATTCTGCAAAAAAAATGCAAAAAAATTGTCGAAAACGGCAAAAAATCATATTAATGAGAGTGAAAACATTTAGAAAGCGGTTTTCTAGATTGGATCAAGTGTTCTTCTCATAAATGTTGGGTCAAATTTGAATCTAAAGTCTATTGAACCTCATTACTTAAAAAATTTTGCAAACATCGCAAAATATCGCAAAAAAAAAATGGAAATCGTAAATCACCAAAATGTCATGAATATGATTTACTTCCAAATAAATTCGACTGACTGGAACCAGGCTTTCATTGGTGTAGCTTCTACAGTTTTCTTCTCTTGTAGCGAACTCTTTTCTCTTCAGATCAAGCTTCGTCTCATGATGCAGTTTGTCAAAGCTCTAGACAAAGACGGTAGCTGTTTTAAAAATTTAGAAGAGGTTTTCAGCGATAAGTGATGCAAAATTGAAAGAAGGTATTTTTTGATGGTCCTCAAATTCGTACTCTATTTCGAAACGAAAATTTAATTACAAGGATGAATGACACTGAAGAAGCAGCATGGCAGAGTTTCAAGAATATCTCTCGGAAATTTTTAGGAAATGAGAAGACTGGGGATTACGGAAATTTAGTTGAAGAGATGTTGAAAAATTTCAAACAGTTATATTGTTTGATGAATCTTAAATTACAGTTCCTACATTCGCACCTTGACTACATTCCTCAAAACCCTGCATACTACAGTGAAGAACAAGGGGAAAGATTCCATCAAGATATAAATGAAATGGAGAATCGATGCCAAGGAAGACGGAATGTCATGAATGATGGCAGATTTCTGTTGGACCTAAAGAGAGAAACGAATCAGAATAGAGAGAAGAGAAAGAGAAACTAGTTGCATAGGTCATTCGAAGAGAAAAGAGCTCGCTACAAGAGAAGAAAAGTGTAAGAGCAGAATCAAAGAAAGTCTGGCTCGAGTCAGTCGAATTTATTTGGAAGTAATTGATATCCATGACATTTATTCAAAATTTTTTGAGATTCACGATNTATCTATATATATATATATATATATATGCATGGTAATTTTTCAAGATTTTTTGGATTCAAGATTTCCATTTTTTGTTGGCGAAATTTTCCGATTTTTCCCAATTTTTTATTAATGAGGATCAACAGAGTTTAGATTTAAATTCGCCTCGACAAAATTTATTAGAAGAACACTTGATCCAATCTAGAAAACCTCTCTAAATTTTCTCATTCTTATTTTCAGATATATTTTTGCGTTTTTTCGGAAATTATTTGGGGGGTATACTCAATAAACTCCAGACTCGAATTCAGCGGGTCAAAATACATAAGAAACACTTGATCAAGATCAGAAAAAAAATTCCGAATTTTTTTACGCTCACTAACGTGATATTTGGCGATTTTTTGATATTGGCCTATTGGGTCAAATCAAAAGTACAGACCACTTTTTTTGTGTGCGTTGGTGTAATGATGTAGAGTAGAAAATTTTTAATGGTCATACGATATTCCTGTTTACGGTAGAAGTATGTAAAATTCCTAGTGATTCACTCTACAAAATATGTTATAAACTTATTGTCTTCTTGGTTGAGACAATCAAATCAGTATTACGAGCTACACACGACTCACCTGAATTGGGTTCGTTGTCGCTGTTCGGCCTGGCAGATGGCGCTCCGTCCCTGGCCTCGATCTCCAGCGCGTAGGCGCCCTGTTTCTCCCTATCGAACACGATCTTTGTGAACACCTCCCCGGTCTCCTTGTTGATCTCGAAGAAGTCTTTACCCTCGTTACGAGGCGAGTCCACGATGTAGTAGTACACCTGCGACGATTAACGGTTAATTAGGGTTGAGGGTGCATTTAGTGGAGCGCGGGTGGCCGTTAGGGTTGGATTTTATGATGGAGGGTTTTACGAGGCGGCCCATTCGTTTGTTTTCCATTCACTTAAATGCAATTGTTCCGCAAATGGCGTTCGCTGAGAGGGCCGAGTTGATGGATGGTGACCGGGCGGGATAATTTGAAACAGTGATAAAGTGGCGCCGATCTTCAGAATGGGCGGTAATATCAGGGATAATAAGATAAAAACTATTTATTATAAATTCTATAAAACTTCAGGAAAATGCAATTTTTTTATACAAATTGTTGATGAAATTAATTTGAAAGTAGCATACTACTTGGTCCTTCGAACTGGATATTTTATACACACGAATTCATACATCGGTTGCGATATTTAACCAATTTTCAAAAAATCACTTTCCAAAGACGCCAATTTTATTTATTTGAGTACGAATCGTCAACAAGATTGATTTGAAAGAAGTGATTTACTATTTGGTCCTTCGACCTTGATATTTAAAATCCATTGCAATGTTTAGCTAACATTCAAATGGTTGAATGCTAGTTGCCCAAAGACCCTACAACAAATTTAAAATTATCAAATCTCGAATTATTGATGATGCACCTTTCATCAAACTTAATGACTATATTAGCGTCTAGTTTTTTTTCCTAACGACACATCCGAAAGTTTTTCACTTAACGTTTAAGCACAGCTTGCATAAAACCGCCCAGCGAGATCCTATGCAAATCAATCAAGTCGTTAATCGCATTACGCCTAATGACACGTCCACCAATAAAATCCATCCCCCCATCAATATCCATTTGCACACAGCGGCATCACCCGGCGACACGTCGCGTCGACGAGTTAAACTAGTTATACTCACTTGATTATTAGGGAACGTTCCGTCTTTGTCGATGGCGTTCACTTGGGTGACTTTTGTGCCGATGGGCTCGCCTTCCAGCACGGTTTCCTGTTCTCTTTCGGTAAACAATGGGATCTCGTCGTTGACGTCTTCTAATTGGATGTACACGGTAGCCTCCGACGCCAGTTGTTGGGCGCCGTTGTTCTGCAAAGTCGACGTTTAGCAGGAGAAGGAAGAGAATTTAGCGACAGGGATGCTTGGCGTTACGTAGATTTGTGTCAGGTACAAAATTTTAAAATTTGTTAATCAAATGTAAAACGATTAACTTCAGTTAAATTGAACATTTCTTGCTAACATGATTCTTCAAGGTACATCATTTATATTGACAGTTCAGTTAAACTGGACAATGTTTTCCTTAATCAGATTTACAAATTCAATGGCTCTGTTTGTGAATGACGTACACTGGAAAAAGTAAAGGTATAACTTTATAAAATTTTCATATTCTGTAAATTCTTCATTTAATTTACTGAAAAATTCATTTTTTAGAAAAAATTGTGTGAGAATTTGCAGAAATAAAGTAAATATTCTTTAAGTCTGTTTATTTTCATTATATTTTTATACAGTAGTAAATATTTAAAAATAAAATCTGTTTTTTATATCCGCAGTAATTTTTCAGCGATCCGATAACTTTCAGTTCATTAGTTGGAATTTTCCTCCATAAGTCATACGTCATCATAAATCGGCCATGTTAGATATTATTTTCCTTGCTTATGTATCAAGATACCGGCAAGCGGCATATTGATTGTGTTCATTCCTTTTTTTGTGAATAATTAGCTGTATTTTGTCTTTTGTTGAATGTGATATAGAGAAACGCTTCTATATGTATAAACATTACATGTTAAATTTAAACATAACCTTTGTGTAAATATTTCAACTTATAAAATAAGTCGTTTTGAGTTACATAGCTCTTGTAACGTTTAAAATTTTAGGGCACTACTTGTTATGACAAATCCAGTTCAGTTGAACGAAGTCCTACCACATTTTTTTCATCAAATTTAATTTATTTCAATCAGTTTCAAATGAACTTTTCCCTAGTTAAAGGGTTCTCTTGTTTCAGAAGTTCCAGGTTCTTGGAGGCATCAAATAAGAGCCGATTAGTTCAGGGGAAGGAGTATTTTTCACAATTCTATTACAATTCAGTTGCTTAGTTGTAATAAAGTGGCATCTATATGGGAGTATTAGTGTACCTAATTTCAGTAAGGCATTTCAGTTATTTAAAAAAAAAGTTAAAAAAAACAATAAATTCTTTTTTGTCAAATTTGATGCCCTCTAGCGTCTAAATACGAAGCAATTTGTATAACACGAAAGTCAGCCATTGCAAAATTTGAGTAAGCATTGAAGTGAAGTTAGAATATCTGAGAACAAAAAGTTCTTACTACTCAAATCGTTTATATATGCAATATGCATACAAGAAGAAAACAATAGTAAGTATGCTCCTAAGCATTATGTTATTATACAGTTTTAGAGCGACATATAAGATTGGAAATATTAAATATAAGGTTTTTCATACTTGCTACAATATTTCTTAATATTGCTCGTCATTTTACTATGAAATTTGCTACATTTTAGGAAATTTGTATCGGGTGTCCCAAAATCCACGAAATACTTTAGTGTTGTAAAGCGTTGCAAACGAAAAAGAAAAGACAGTGTAACATCGGACAGTTCAGGGTTATTAAAAATGGAGCGCGAAAAAAAGCAATTTCATTGTTGAGCAATATTTTGAAAATAATGAAGGTTTGGTAGCTACAGTTTCAAATTTTCGTACAAAATATGGTTGAAACTGTGATTTAACATCAGCTCTGAAGAGATGAATTGAAAAATTGAGGGAGACGAAATCAATTAGTGACCTTAAACACTGTATATCCTTCAACAAGTCGCAACAACATAAAACATTGAAACAATTCGTGAGAGTGTTGCTGAAAGTCCAGAACATCAATTCGGCACCGCGATCAAGAATTGTACATTTCGAAACGCTCTCTACGGCTTATTCTCAAGAAAGATTTGTATCTTCATGCTTATGAGTGATTTGACTCAAGAATTGAAGCCTACTGACCACGCAGAACGAAGAAAGTTCATTGAATGGATTATATGTAGAACAAATGGATGCGATTTTCAAACAAAATTATCTTCAGCGATGAGGCTCATTTTCATATCGATGGCTTCGTTAATTGACGAAATTGTCGCATTTGGAGTTAAAAAAATCCACAAATGATTGCTGCGAAATGCATCCTCAACGTATCACTGTTTGATACGGATTTTGGGCTGGAGGCATCATCGGACCATTCTTCTTCTAAAATGTGACTGGTCAAGCAACAACAGATAATGGTGTTCGCTATCGCGACATGATAAGCCAGTTTGTGCCTAAATTTCAAGAAATGGATGGAAAAGACATGTGGTTTCAGAAGATAACAGCGCATGCCATACAGCCCGAGAAGCAATTCAATTACTGCATGAGTCATTTCCTGGTCGTGTAATTTCCCGTTTTTGCTGCCCAAATCATACGATTTTGTGCCGTTGAACATTTTTTAGATTTTTTTGGTGTCTAAGGTTTATTCCAACAGGTCCATGACCACTTACGCCTTGAAGGAGCGAATTGAGCTATGTATCAACGAAATTCAGCTGTATTTATGTGAAACGGTTATGGAAAATTTCGACAAAAGAGTGCGTATGTGCCAATAAAGGCGTGGAAGCCATTTACCAGATATGATATTCCATACTTAACCCTAAAGGTACTGTAACTGCAAATTTACAATTTTCATTAATTAAAACCTCTGTTTTCTATCAAAATTACTTCTTGCGGGACACCCTTTGTTGCCGGATTCACTAGCTTTTACATGTCTAAGGTACTTTGATTTTTTTTTAAATTTCGAAAAGTGTATTTTCTGTTAATTTAACCAATTATTTGATTGCATTTTGTGACTTTGATAAATCATCACAACGCCAAGAATCCTCGTCTACCACTTAATTTGCAGCCATACCTCAACACGGATTGTCAGGTTATACTCCTTGATGGTTTCATAGTCCAGAGGGTGGTTCACCTTGATATCGGCCCAAGTGAAGCCATTATCTGGCCTCTGTTGCAGGTAAAAAGTGTGGAACTTGTTGGTCTGCGCTGTGGAACCAGGCATCAACCGGTAGAAAACCGTTGGGTTGTTTTCGATACCCGAGCTAAGCAGAAAAAATTGAGGAAAAACGTGCCGCGTGATAACACAGCGTTCCTAAACGCTATGAAAAACTATCACGTGAATGGCGATCAAAAAGCAAAAATTGTTGGTCTCAAAATACCATGGCTTACAAAAATTTGGATCAGCCACATGCAAAACTCGCGAGAGGGTCCTGACACTTTCACAAACTCCTAATATTTTATCACAGGAGCATTAAGGAGATAAAAATTAGACGGATCTTTGAATTACCGAAAAATTTAACAAAAACGATTTGTCAAAAATACGATCAACAAGTATCTAGTGTCCTGACCCTAAAAAAAATATGTAATTGACATGCAGCCATCAAAAGAACTATTCTATAGACACGAGGCATCCGAAATTTGTATCTTAAACTTAAAAATATTCGTCTAAAAATCTACAGACGACCATGCAGTAAAATATTATCACGGATGCCGAAGTGTCGATCTTTGAATACCTCCACAGTATGAAAAATTTAGTATTCTTGTGTATTACTTGCCAATTATTAGTTGGTAGCTCTATCATATGCCATCTAGAGCAACCAGTGCCATCTATGCAAAGTCAGGGGAACTAAACGCGGCTACAAAATCAATACCCCAACCCCAACTTTAGAGTATACGGGCACCGTTACGTAGCCGCGCTCAGAACCGCTGATTGTGTGGTTAGAAATGCAGTAGTTACTCGGTAGAGGGCTCAAAAAGATTATTTTCGGTCGATTGATAAAATACTAAAACCTAAATAATGATGGAGTGAGACATGGGTGGGGTGAAAGTCGCTGAATGCTGTTAAAGGTGTTGCTTCGACCCTTAGCCCCAAGCTTCGTGAGTTAATGCGTGTGGTGCAAGCTTCAACAACATTCAGCAGCGTTGGGAGTCGGGTTGGTCGGGAGGACTACACACCCAGAGCTACGGGACTAGGATAGACAAATTTCATGATGATGACGTATTTAATCTTTTCTCAAGTTCCTTCAAAATCATTCGGGAAATGGTCTGTGCGATTCGTTGGTTTTATCGTACACCTTCCAAATCTAATTATATCCACGACATAATAGACGTTCCAATAAATTATACTTAAAATAATTATTCAATCTACTACTCTCATTCCTTTTCTGAAAAATTAACCTTTGTTGAACGTAAAATTTGATATTACGAGTGTCTGATTATTGAAGAGTCGGTTTTTAGGCATACTTTCCTTGACGCAACACGTCTGTCGTGTTGCAACCACAAACTCTTTCATTTTGATTTTATTAACCGAATAGTACAGCACAGAGTCAAATAAGCGATTTAGAACCAATAAACATTACGTCCTGAAGTATTCAGGATTCTGGTATTCAGTTAGAATATGTAGTACGTTATTTTTTGTGCAATTTGTAGTTTTTTCTGAAATGATAGCATTAAAAGACGTTTCAAGATCGGTTTAAGGAATACTTGTCATGATTTTGAAGGAAGTTGTTCTGGTATCTGAATGGTCCCAGGGCGCGTGCAGGCCCTGCTTATATTTTTTTGGAAAAAGCGTGCACAAACAGACGAGATGTGCCGTGTAGCTGCGTGCTGCTACACGGTCAGCACCACACTGATTTTATTTAATACTGATAGACGTAGGAGTACGACAGTGGTACTGAGGCACAGACCTTGCCTTCACCGACACCACCTTAGCCCCAACCGGGAAGTTTTCCCGGATGAAGATGGGGCCGTAAACTGTGTGATCCCAGACGGGAGGGTTGTTAGCGCGGTCCACAACGTCTATCTGGACTTCCACGGATCGGGACAGGGGAGGGTAGCCTTTGTCTTGGGCGGTGGCCTCCAGCTTGTAGGTCTCACGCTGGAGAACGCGCGGGAACAGTACACCAAAGTTACGAATCAAGTGGATACTCAAAATAGACAGTGCCTGACTCATCTAGCACCGCCAAGACGCTCGCAACCCCAACGCAATACCATGGAACACCGCGTCGATTTCCTGGTAAAAATCGGCGCGGTGTTCCACGACGGCCTACGGAACGTGGTGGCTAAAAAAGCGCCGTTTAAAAAATACATCCAAGACCGTAGCGTAACTGGGATGGACGCGTTTTGGCTGTGATACACGAGAAGAGACACCTGGTGAGCGTACAAACAACATGGAATAGTGGGTCATGGGCTGGTAGTATTATGGACTTCCTATGACGGACCGCGGTCCCGAGCCGTGCCCCCACGCGGCCCCCCACCCTCGAGCCGCGGGACTGCGGTCTTCGCCCGTCGGCGCTTCCTCGACGATACCAACCTGGCCTTCACAGAAGTCACTACAGTACCCACTGTGACATTTTCTCTGATGTGAATGGGGCCGTACGTGGCATCATCCCATAGTGGTGGCTTATTGTTTCTGTCAACGACGTCTAACTCAATGTCCACGTCCGCGTAGGATGGTGGGGTGCCTCTATCAGAAGCGCGCACGCGCAGACGGTACCTGTCTCGCTATGCAACAACACGAGCACGGTCAGGTCAGGTACAATGGGACAAACCAAACAGAACACACTCAATCAACGAAATTAGCGAACCAAAAAAATATATAACTGTAACTCAATCACACAACAGAACAACTCAAGAGCAAAAAATTTTCGAGGGGTTGCGGCCACCTAATCGGGTTTAATGTGGCGGACGGCGGTCTGCATTTCAGACTGTGTTTTGGTTGAAACTGACGCATAAACACCTAGACATAAAAAAATATATATTTACCTTCCTGATTTTGCTGAAAGAAATTTGTTTATAATTTAACACAATGAAGGTACCTCGAAGAGCGACCAATGTAGCTGTCCTGCATGGAATAAATTTTTATCAAATGTAACACAACACATCATAATTTAAAAAAGAAGATTTTGTACTAAATTATGTGCCAATGTAACTTCGCTACTTTTTGTTTATGTACATCATCCATTAATGCTTAAAATAAAAGATAAAAGCCAAATCTGAAGCGTATTAGCGGAACCAAAACCAAAAGAGAGATAGGGAGAATGTTTCCTAAATCATATTTACATAGAGTTCGACGTGTTGGACGTAAGCAAAAAGGAAAACCAACAAAAATAAAATGAAACTTGTCTTCAGTGCCTTTGCGTAAATAATCTGCCAAAACACAGTCTAAATAAAAACATACTCGGTGTCAACAAAACACTTTTAAAAAATTATTCTTTACAAATTTGTTGCCACCGGTTCAGATCAGGGGCTGTCAGAACTACAGCGTTACTACTATTTGTCGTACCGTTGCGGGTACTGGGTACGAATTTACTTACTGGGTAACATCCCTGTTTCCATTGGACGGTGGTTACGGTGAATAACAGAAAAAAGTGCAATTAAATAAAAACAAATCAAAATAAACGACACCCGTCAGTAGGCCAAAACTAAAGTATTAATTTTGTTAATCTGATTAGTATGGGAGGGTCCTAGTTTGAAACAAAAAACTGCAGGTGTCAGTCAGTAGCACTGGGAGGAGTTGTAATATTTGCCGAGGAGACTCATCCAGTTTTTTGCTAGCAATCACAAGTTACAGTAAAATATGTGAAATAATGCATTGCACGTCCTTACACGTAACAATTTTTTAAAAAGAACCAATGTAAAAATTTGGAATCGAATAAAATTTTGTGCGTTCCAATGGGTGTAATGATATTTGCAGGCCACCTGACTAGATGTACATATAACAATATATGAAACAAAACTTTTTAAGCAGGCAATATCATGCAAAAAAAGTTTCAAAAAACACGTGGGGGCGGGGCGGGAGCAAGGATGTGCAAAAAGTCTGAATCTCCTTTTTGGTAAACGACCCTCAAAAAACGATGGACGTTTAAGTTAGTATTTTTTTTTCTGTGGTTAGTACGCCGCCCCATACACAGGTTAAAAATGTCACAATGTCTCGTCGGAGTGCCGCAAGAGGTCGCGTCGCCCCCCCGGGTTTCAAAAACCGCCCTCCTGCGACACCCCCGGACCAAAATTGCATTAATAAACAATATATCGGTTAGTTTCGATCCACCTGCAAAAAAATCACTCAAAAATCACATCACAGGCTCAAAAATCATCAATCTCAAAAAAAGACCACCATATTTGTGTGTGTGTGTGCGAAAAAATCATGTCCGGATAGCGGCAAAAAGTCGGCCCAAGTAGCACCTGGCTTCAAAAATAAAACAGCGCTCCTTGCTACTCCAAAATATATAGTAAAAGGGTAACTGAGTATGTGCAAGGCGCGGAGATGTCTCGGGATCATGAAAGGCGGGTGATTTGGCGCGCTATTTGAATATTTTTCAGAAACAGAAACTTAAATAAAATTTATAAATAGAATAGATACAAACTATGTATTCATAGAGGTTAAGTGGAATTGGCAAGGGAAGGGAGGCACTATAATTTAGTTAAAACTACTAATGTAGGTACTGATGTAGTTATAGAGTGTTCTACAAGGAAGCACTGAAACTGTAAAACATTCCTCAGGTATTAATAAACCAAAAAAGCGACCTTGGTCCAGAAATGTGTTATTACCGAAATATATACTTTCAAAATGTAATTTTTTTGCAAATTTGTTCTAACAAAGTATACAAAGATGGGGAAGTATAACAAAGTGCTACATACATGAATGGTCACTGATACTGATAAAGAGCAACCCGCCATTTCACAGGTACTGTGAGAGCAGGACCTGTATTGCTACTAGCAGAAACAAATTTAAAGAAATGATATACCACTCCAGAAAGCATTGGATTATACTGCAATATCTAGGAACAACAAGTAGCATTGGTCGGCAGAACCACCAGTCATATACCGGTTTGGAATTTATTAATAACACAGCCACACAGAAAAAAAAGTTGTCTGTACTTTTCATGCGACATATGTTATCCGTAGTATTTTTGCCTCCTGATCACGAATCCGGTGTCAGAATTAAGCTATAACATCACAGGAACTTCCTAACCTCAAAAAAACAGGTCAAAAATAGCAAAAATTCACGAAAAAGTGGTAGGAAAAGTACAAAATTTTTTTCTATATTCAAATGTTTATTTGTATGGTTAAGACCCCGCCGAACGTGAATCCGCGGTTAGAATTGATCTGTTTCTAACCTAAAAAAAAAACTGGTCAATTAAGGTCAGATATCACAAATTTTCAAAAAATAACAGATTCACGCCAAATTTGGTATACGGGGGTTTTCGGGATCGCTGATCACGGATCCGAGGTCAATTTTGCAAAATTCAAGATGTCGGATCCAAGATGGCCGATCAAATTTTCAAGAAATAACACAATCTCGCCAAATTTGGTATACGGCGGTTTTCGGGGTCACTGATCACGAATCCGAGATCAGATTTACAAAATTCGTTTTCAAAAATTTAATCAATTACCTATGTACTTTAAGAAGGTTAAAACAGGATTTGGTACTGAGGTTATAAAGTAAACAAAAATATTACAAAATGAATTTCGCAATTCTAACCTTGAATTCGTAATCAGCGATCCAAAAAACCCCCGTATACTAAATTTGACACGAGTGTTATTTTTTGAAAATTTGGTCGGCCGTTTTAAATCCGCCATCTTGAATTTTGCAAAATTGACCTCGTATCCGTGATCAGCGACTCTGAAAACCCCAGGATACTAAATTTGGCGTGAATGGGTTATTTTTTGAAAATCTGGTCGGTCATCTTGGATCCGCCATTTTGAATTTTGCAAAATTGACCTTGGATCCGTGATCAGCGACCCCAAAAACCCCCGTATACCAAATTTGGTGCGAATCTGTTATTTTTTGAAAATTCGTGATATCTGACCCGTTTTTCAATTCTGACCACGGATTCATGTTCAGTGGTGTCTTAACCATATAAATGAACATTTGAATATAAAAAAACCTATTTTTTGTATTTTTCCTAGCACTGAATTTTTGCTATTTTTACCTGTTTTTTGAGGTTAGGAAATTCCTGTGATGTGATGGTTTAATTCTGACATCGGGTTTGTGATCAGGGGGCAAAAATACTACGGATAACATATGTCGCATGAAAAGTAGACAACTTTTTTTTGTGTGGCTGTGTAATCATTAATATACCAAAGATGAGAAACAAAACATAATCTAGTTGTTTTTGATGTCTGTCATGGATTGACTATGACTGGGATATAACAAGTCACTGTTACTCAGAGGGACAAAACCGACAGAGAGGCAGATGTAGCACCTCGTTATATCTCACTCATACTCACGCCATGCCTGTAGTTGTGACATCAAAAACAGCTCAATCATTCATCAGTTATCTCACTTACGTCATACTGATGAGAATTGATACGTTCAAAATCGGTATATGTCTGATGGTTCAGCTGACGAATAATCCCAGCGGCTTACTAGCTCCGACAGGTATAATTCAATGCTGGTCGGGGCATTAGTCCACAGAGCAGTTATTTCGCGCAATATCAGCAGTTAAAAAGTATACAGTTGTTAAAAATATTGCGTAAACGTAAAAGTAATGCTGACCTGTTAGACCAACCTTAAGATTGGTTTTGAAAGAATTGAAAGGAGAAATTACTTTACTAAATTGTGTAAATCGATCATTAATAATTTATAAAGTATTAAAAATGTTTTTTTTTGTTTTTTCTATAAACTTGAAGAAAATTACACATTTCTTGAATAACGTTGTTACATTCTTTTGTTTTTTAAGCTAATGAATGTCGTGATAAAATTTCTGCACTTCCTCTTAGGACACTCTCTGGAGAACAATCTAAATGAGTTGAATTGGATTATTGAATAAATAATAATGGACGTTACACATAGTTGTATACACCTACGGAAAGTAATTTGAATTCATTATATTTTTTTTCGAAACTTATTTTGTATGTTTATCGTATTTTTGTTTTTCCCGCCTTTCAACAAAAACCAAAACAATCCGGAGACGTCCCCGCGCCCGGTGTATCGTAAAACAAACTGAAACACAGTTAAATATTGATGTTTATGCAAGGTGTGCCGTATAAACAAACTGATTGAATAAAAGTTGATAGATTAGTGCAATCGATCCGATACACAGATCGACCAGAGCAACTGAAAGTAAGGTGCGCTGAAAATGAGGAAAGAAGCAGCTATGTCCAGTCGTACCTAGTCGAGCGGGCTCGAATCCGGCCTGCCGGGGGGATGCTGAAACGGCAAATCGCACTCGCACGCCCACTCACACATTTTTCTGTCTAGCTTTTCCTACCGCGCCTCGCGACTGCCAATGCATACTTACGTCCAGGGGTTTCTTCAGCACTATCCAACCCGACTCGGGCTGGATCTCGAAATATTCGAGGTCGGCCGCGTTGGAACCGGCGTTCAGCGTGTACACTATGGCGCCGTTGTTGTCGGCGTCCTCGTCGGAGGCGGACACGCGGAGGATGTTCGTGCCTATGCTGGCGTCTTGCTTCACGTTTTCCACGTATTTCTTGAAATAAAAATATTGACACAGTGACATAACACAATTTATTCTCAACTCACAAATATTCCTGGCCTAATGAGGTACATACAGTTTTATCGTTTGGCAGATGTTTTGCTGTTCTAGAGCTATAAAACTGAAAACTTTCGTAGATACACATCGTAACAATGTGACGTCGTTGTTCACAAAACTGCTAATTAAAGAATCTTCGGAGGAAATGCATCGAAAGGTCATAATAGAAGACCAAGATGAGAATTGCAAATGCAATCGGCAAAAGTGTGCAGCAGCAGCTTCTTAAAGAGTTAATCCCTATCCCCAATTCTGATAATTACCTACATGAAAGCCTTCAAATTAATAACTTTAAAGTGTTGGGGTACGAAACATTTATCATTTACTACGTTGTATACAATTTAGACGTCAGCTTTACCACAAAGTTGGAAAGAAACAGTACTTTTCCATTAGTAATATCTTGTCAAGGAAACAAGATGGCACCCTAGGAGGCGTTTACAGAGAGCCAACCACATTACCATCCGGTTCATGTGCAAGGTATCGTTGTCAATGCATTAGGGCATCGAGCATTTGCAATAAGAGCACACCAAATGACAACCTCTCGCTGGTAAATATCGCTGCGGGCGAACAGATGACGATGTCCGAAGTTCAAGTTGCACAAACATCATTTTCACTCCTTAGTCAAGCTCCGCAACAATATATACTTCCCGACCAATGTATGAGTCATTTACTATGGTGCATCTCATTAACTATGAGAGAAAATAAATAAACTAACAGAAATATAGAAGGCTATCCAAAAGCAACGAAAAAGAGGAATGTCTGGTAGCAACCTATCTGTCCTACAAACAAGGATGCTTTGACAAGGCCGTTTTTTAAAAATACAGAATAATAATACCCTCCATAATATCTCAAGAAGCATCTCAGCTTTACACAAGACAAGCTGCAAGAATAATGCACTAAGGGTGATAAATCGCAAAGAAAATGAGCAATTGTTATTAAGCAACTGATAGCTAAATGCCTCTGTTTTCGAGAAAATTAATTAGAAAAATTAACCATAAATGCAAGCCGACACTGTGCATCTTGTGCAAGTGCGTTGTGTTGCATTATTACTTAGCCGGCATATAAAACTAACAGTATCGTATGGCGTGTACTACGGGAACAATTATTACACCCCTATCATGTACAAAGGGTTCAGATATTAAATGACAATGATTTTCATCCCCGTGTGGAATTTTGCCAGTGGTTTCGACATCAAATAACACAACATCCGGATTTTACAAACAAGGTGCTTTTTACGGATGAATATTGTTTTACTAGAGACGGCATACAAAATTTTCACAACATTCACTCATGAACTGGTGCAAATCCTCACGTTGTACAGAGTTCTTTCAGTGAATGTGTGGTGTGGTGTTTTTGGTGACAGAATTTTGACCGTCGGTTGAAAGCATGTTTATTAGCACATGGAAACAATTTGAACAATTTTTGTAAAGCATATGGTCTATTGGTCAGTAATTCGTTTATTCGCTTAACTTTTGTGTTACTTTTGAACGAGATTTTAATGAATTTCAGTTTTACATAAACTACAACAACACCGTATGGAAATCAGCAGTTGCGGAAGCACAAGGCAACGATAGGACCTTAAAGACCTAAGTCATATCAAAGTGTGAAAGAGAGAAGATTTTGACCAAAGCTACAGAAAAACATACAAAACTATTCACTTGCTTTAAACCATGCACTAAAATGACATGGCATACAATACATGCAGTAAACTTGAAAATCCAGAAAACTTAACCTGTCAAAATGTCTACTGAAAAAAAAAACTGACAACATGGCGACCAACCCAATTATCGTAAGAAATAACTCATAACTTCAAAACCATCACCAAATGGAAAACTAAGCAGCAGCAGAAATATTTTTAGTACCTATTTCCAGACCAAGTTACAAGAAGATATTATAGAATAAATTTGATAACAGATATTATATTTTAGATCTACAAACAAAGCCTCTAAATTAAAAAAATTTACTCCATGAACGTAGTTCATTTGTTTATATCCCGAAACTGATCAATTATTTATGTTAATTGGTAACATGTGGTAGATACATTGTATTAGCATTCCAAATGATGCCCAATTGACCTAATTCACTTCATCTGTCCAGATTCTACAGCATTTCCAATAACGTTTTGTTGTCACAAAAATACTGCGCAAATTAATTTCGCCCATAATAATGAACATTGGTGGACATACAAAGTTAACATTGAAACATGAAAGAGATGAGAAACAACAAATTGGAATTTTATGAGACAATATGAATGAATAGGTGATAGAGTTGATAACGATAAAAGAGAGTATACTCCGATTACTCGATAAATTACTCAAGTAATTTTTTTCTTGAAATCCAAATATTTATTTGGACTAAATTTTAGCAAAGGTCTTCACACCGATCACAAAAAACTTTTGATAAAGGCGAGACGGCTTCAAAAGCGATTATGTAAAAAAAATAAAAGAAGTAAATAAAATCGATTTGGATTTAAATATCTAAATTGAATTTCACCAGTTTTTATGCCTTTTCAATAGAAGCCAACAAATTTGATCCACATCGATGATCTCTAATTATTCTCTAAAATCAAGTAATACTAAACATCTGCCAAAGAGTTATGTCCTAGAACAAAATCTCTAAAAATAGAAAACATAATATTTCAACTTACCTGTCTGTCGAAAAGAGGGGGATTATCATTCACGTCCGTAATTTCCACAGTAAAAGAACAGACTCCTTCTAACGACGGTTCGCCTTGATCTGTAGCTTTAACAGTAACAGACACAAACTTTCCATCATCGCCTTCCCTGTCAAACACCTTATTGGTGGACACCTCCCCAGTTTCCTCGTCCACGGTAAATTTGGTCCCTTTCTGGTTAGGCTGTTGGACAATGGAATACTTCACTTGCCCATTGACACCCTTGTCTTCGTCTGTGGCGTGAACTTTGATAACAGGGGAACCATTGGGAGCGCCTTCTTCCACTTTTGGATAGTAAGTCCCGCAGTCCTTAAAAATTGGCTTATTATCGTTTACGTCGGTGATAAAGACGACGACCACGGCGGTGCTGGTGTGGATCGTCGCGTCACCGTTGACGCAACACGCGCCGTCGTCCATAGCTGTTACGTTTAACTCGTATTTGTCCCGTTCTAGAGATATGGCTTTGCTGTGCAAACGGATCACACCTGTAATTTCCTCTATCACGAACTGTCCAGAACTGGTGCCGCCTCCCACAAAACCAAATCTCACATTATCACCGTCTTTGTCAGAAGCAACCACGGTCGTAACCAAAGTGTTCGGACCAGCGTTCTCGTCGACGTTAGGCGTGTACACTTGCTGCGAGAACTTCGGTTCTTCGTCGTTTTTATTCTTCGTGTAAACCCGTACGGTAGCGGTACCCGTTTTGGCTGGTTCCCCTTTGTCTTTCGCAGTCACCACAAATTCGTAGTAAGCGTTGTTGTTATCCGCATCTAACTGTTTGTTGTTGGAAATGATTCCACTCGGATCCACACTGAAATGATCGTCTGATACCATGTACTCTATCTCTGCGTTGGTGCCACTATCGGCATCCATGGCCTTCACCTTAAGGATACTAGTACCAGCTGGGATGTCTTCATCCACATTGTGGGCTTGGTAGTCTGGTAACTCGAACTTTGGGGCGTTGTCGTTGACGTCGGTCACTCGAATTGTCAGCTAAAACGAATCAAAGTTAAATAAAGGCCAGAAACAAGTCTGGTTGTACCAAGATTTACCTCTACTGATGTTGAGAATCCGCCTGAGTCTTCAGTAGCAGTGACCACGAGTGAGTAAACATGGGGCTGTCTCAAATCCTCGAAGTCTAATTCTTTGGCTAGCTTGACTATGCCGGACGTGGGACCGATGTTAAAAGTTCCAGCACCCTGTCCCTGAGCCTTCAACGTGTATCTAATTTCTCGATCAGCAAAGGACTTGGCTTTCACCGATATGATGCTGTAAAGAAAATAGGTCAGGGTATGTTTCTTGGAGAAAACTCTTATTTATTATACATTTAAAAGTTTTGTTCCGAACTACTTCCTGAAGGAATAGTCAGTCATATATTACAGCCAGATAAAATTTCCCAGTTTTATCGGGGAAACTTTCTTATACTTCAAGTTGCGCGATATTTCCATAAGATTATTAAGGGGCCATTAAAACTAGAAACATTTTGCGGTTAATTTTCCATATTAGTAAAACTTTGCATGAATTGCAAGCGTATTTAATACGGCGTTCATGATTCTGGCAGCTAATTATAACTTAGCCGCCTTAATTGTATTGCTACGTTAACGAAACTAATTTTCCTACAAAATAGTTGCATATTCTTATGCGCAGTCGGGTTCAAGTGCAGCTTAGTTTATTTCTCTCCGAAATGCAGCAAGTGTGTTATAGTCAGGAGTAACTCAATGTAATATCTACTTATGAAGTAGATATCACATTAGAGAAAAGAGGATGCTAGGACTCGAAAATGGAAAATAAAAAATGATGTCAAATCTGAATTGCGCTGTATTCTGTTCATTATGCTTCAAAGTTTTTAGAGGCAACAAGTACGCAATAAATTCCTTTATAGAAGAGATTCTCTAATTCCTACAACTCTTTTCTCGAGTCATTTAATGGCAGAAAAAAAGAACGCTAAAGACAAGTACTATTGTCTAAAGTTATTTTCAACAATTTTTGTCTTTTGTCTATAGTTCTATTTCCATCCTTAAATTTAGTAGATCCAAAGCTAGTTGCTACGGTAAATACGCTGTTAAACGTGAAACAGGGACTAGAAAAACAGATAGTTTACATAATCTTAGCATATCATACATAGCTAAAGTGGCTTTGTGTTTGTTTATGTGGCGTTACTCGAGGCAGAAGATTATTTATCATTTTCAACTTCCATTAACATTAAATATACGAAACCGCCTATTATCTCTGATAAATTATTCACCGCTTTATTCCTCATATCGTGGATTATTATTACCCATTTCTTGAGTAGATTTCACTTACTTCGAGTAACTATCAATTTACGTCGCGAAACCAAACGAAACAAAAGACATAAATTTTACAATCAAATCAAACCATGCCTCACAGTAATGGCCGGCTGTAGTAACAGACCGGTACAATTATTTCCCGCCTATGACTTTTTGTAACTCATTGATCTGTTTGCTTTTAAATGATGATTTATGGTCGTGGCGCTTTTGTTTCGATATTTTTCTAGCTGGCATTCTTTCAGCACTACCACAGAGAATAAATGGTAGTCATACGGATGTGACAGTCATGTCAAATGTATAAATTAATAAGGAAAAGCAGCAATATTTCAAATTTGAAAAAGTAGGTGTGTGAAGGATTACCGTAAAAGCTTTTCGAATTTTTCTGCGAAACAAGAAATGCTTGCTATATATCATAGGAATAGTTGCATTAGTGGAAAATATTACAGGACTGACTACTTTTTGACTTATACGGGAAAATAAATCGAACACAGACATGTGTTAAAGATTGTAACCCAAAAATTATATTACAAATGGTCTGATACTGCTATAGATATATTTTCTGTTCAATATTGTAGATTGACAATTTGCTGTAATTATATATAATAAGTACCTATATCTATTATTCAGAAATTGTTATTGTCAAAACATTGAGTGACGGTAAGAAATGTTTTTAATTTTTTAATGAATCGACCCGATTTTTACTTTTCTATAAATATTTTTACTTTTCTATAAAACACAGTTAATGTGATAGTTAATATAATCTTAATATTATTCTGTAACTGGATTTAGAAATACGATTACTAGTCCAGTAATGACCATTTTCATTTTTCACGAATAATTTTGCCAAACAGCACCGATTTCATAAAAATTTGGATTTAGGTTCTACTTACCCTCTACTTCAAAGTTGACCTTGTTTTTACCCTGAGGGTGGATGTCACCCCTTCTCGAGGGTGGACAATGTTTAATTGAAAATCAGCTCCTAATTACCACCCCAATTGAAAATAAACGTTACCACTTTACAATTTACTTTGTTTATGTACTTGTAATATGCTCTAGAAGTTTGACCCGTTTAAAGTGCTTAGTTTTGAAGAAAGTTGAGCTGGAAGTGAAAAGAGAATTTTTGTATTTTTGGAAAAATAGATTTTTCTTCAAAATAACTGAAAAACTATTAATGATAAGCAAAATTGTGTAGAGTACAAAATTGTAGGTTTTGCTTTTTTGAAAATTTTGTTTTTTTTTTTCTATAGGATAAAAATTAAGTAAGATATGGCCGTTTAAAGTTTGCATATGTTCGTAAATAGCAACTTGTTCAAGCCCTTTCAGCTCAAACCCTTACAAAAATAAGGGCTGAATGAAAATTTAACTTATTTGATCTTATAGCCTTTGAAAAAACCTACAAAATGGTTTTTGGAAAAGCTTGATAGCATAAAAACTAAGCGAGTTATGGGTAAAAAACTAATCACATATTTTTACAGATATCAGAACACGTACAGGGTCGGAAAGTCCCCATGGTTCATCAGCCGTTACGTGAGAGCGATAAAGTAAGTCATAGAAATCCGTGCGATAGAGAAAGATGGCTATAATGAGAGCGTCTAATAGTCACCGCCCATTTCGCCCTTCCACAAATAAGATCCACTTCTTATTTGTGGAAGGGCGAAATCGGGGGTGACTATTTGACGCCATCATTATAGCCATCTTTCTCTATCGCACGTATTTCTATGACTTACTTTATCGCTCTCACGTAACGGCCGATGAACCATGGGGACTTTCCGACCCTGTATATTGAAGCATTGATGAATGGAAATAAAAATAGGAATTTTAGGAATAGAATAGAAAAAGAAGACGAGTGAAGAGGATTTTTGATTATTTATGTTATTTGTAATAAAAAAAAATTGTTACAAAAATAAAAAAATTAAAATCCATATAAAAATAAAATTCTTATTCTCCCTATTTTTGATTGCAAATTTTAATCAGTAGGGTTTTTTTTTAAAGTTTGGTAAAATAAATACATTACATTTTAAACAATAAAAAGATTGTATTATTTTTGAACTAAAAAAATTTTTTAACTATAATTGCTCGATTTTTTTTTTGCAAGGGGTGGTTTTTATAAGGGTTGAAACTTATAAATAACTAATAAAAAATTAAAACAGTAAAGAAATCCTAATTTAATGTCACTATGTGATTAAATTTTTCCAAGTTGCTGAATAATATTTTTTAACATTATTTTTTACTGTCTAGGGGGCAGTTTTTAGGGATTGACAAATTTCAGTTCATCATAATTACTTATTTAAAGATGATTTCAACCTATTACACGCTCGAATCTACAATTCTATAATTATTTTCGAATAGGGGTAGTTTTCACTCTTAAAAAATCAAAAGGAACCCCCGGCACAGGATCAACTTTGAAGTAGAGGGTATGTAGAACCTAAATCCAAATTTTGGTGCAAATCGGTGCTGTTTGGGTAAATTATACAGTAACGCCGTATTTTACCTTGAATGACTGGACTATACCATAAATCAAAATCGTAATCAGATTCTTCGTAATCAGATGGATTGTGTCTGTTATCTGAAGTAATGGGACTAAATGTAATTTTGCCAAACGAAAGGATACATTTGAAGGTGATTATCTTATTTTTGGGCTGTTATAAGAATTCTATGCATCTTTTGTAGACCAATACCAAACAGTTTATGAGACCACTTAATCTAAAAAACATGGTTTATTTATTTCTAGACCTACATTTCTGTAGACATACAATCTTTAATCGGACTTGTTTTTACCTACTGTGATAAGGTGATACCAATATAGATTTATGAGTTCAACTACCTCAAATCTAATTTCGATATAACGATTTTTCTAAAGCATTCGATCGGTTTGATCACAATTTATTAACATTGAAATGGGAATCATATGCCCTGTTAGCATTGTTTAAATATTATTTTAGTAATAGATTCAAGTTTGTACAGTATAATGGCGTTCCTCAAGGATCAATCGTGGGGCCACTGCTATTTGTAAATTTTATTAATGATCTAAGTTCGTTATGTACTCTATGCGGACGATCTTACGTTGTTCTTGGAAGTTAAATGTTCTACTGATTGTAGGTACTAGATTACAAGATCATCTTGATAGGTGTTCAAATAAAAATCTACCTTTGAATGTAAGCAATGTAAAATTATGACTTATAGTTATAAAATTCGTGAATCTTTTCTAAATAGAACTATGTAATTTACTGACCTTGGTATTATATTTTGATGAGCATATTAGTTTAGTAACCAAATCTTATTTTAAAAATTTAGGCTTTATCTAAATATATTGTACGTAGCATTTGTGCATTGTAAACTAGCATATGCATCCATTGTTTCGTATTTCATTTATAATGTTCACAATCTTTAATTAGACAAAGTACAATGAAGATATTTAAAGACTATTCATTTTATTAATTATGGAATTTATCCTCCTCGTGGAGGTGTACACCTCAAGAATTATTGTTTTCTTGTTTTAATTTTAATAGTATATGTCGTAGGCGAATTGTTTTCAATTATATAAATTTTTATAATTATAAATAATACTTTAGATCATAATAAATAAATAAAAACGACATTGGTTGCAAACTGCATGTTTGTATCATTTACCATCTTCTGCAAAATTTTTATTACAAAAATGAAAAGAAATTTACTATTGAGCTCCTATATTAAATGTCTATTATGCTTCAAAATATTGTTTAATTAATTCATCATACTTACTCTGAGTCCTTCTTCTGATTCTCGGGTATCTCGGCTTCGTAACTGGGCATATAGAACTGTGGTGCCCTCTTCCCGCCCACTATAGACAGCCTTTCCTCCGGAGTAGACTGGTATCTCCGATCATCCACCCTTCCGTTCTGATCCTCGGCCTTGACGTACAAAACGTACTCCATGTCAAGCTGAAATAGGTCAGTCCCTCTGGTCCTAACCACCCCCGACCGCTCGTCCACCTCAAATCGCCCCCCAGTGCGGTCCCTCACTATGAAATAGTGGATGCTGTGGTCCGTGTCGGGATCGCGAGCCTGGAGCGTGAATACGGGGGTGTTGGGGGGAGCGTTTAGTTGCACGACGGCCTGCATGGGTAGAGGCCTGTTTATGAAGTAAGGGGGTTCGTCGTTCACGTCCCTCACGTGGATGATGACGCGCTGATTGTCGGTATCTGGAAGAAAATGTCTTCGGTTATACGCGAGGTGTGACAGGAGAGATACGAATCTGCCGTAGATGTTAAAGGTGAATAGACGTATTTTAGCTGATTACACGGGCCAAGTTGTCAGCGCTGTAAAGCAAACCATGTCATTCTTATATCAGAAGTCACCACAAACTCATAAACTGAAGGAATCTATAACCCCATGACCCATAACCATATGAGACAGGGAGTCCAGTGAACAGAACCAAGCAACTCAAATCTGTTCAATACATTCCTAGTCTCATAAGGTTGCCTTTATGGTACTTTCTGGTATAGAGCTACGGAATTATAGAGTTTCTTGAATCTTGGTTCCAAGGTTAGTCAACCAGAAATATCGTGGTCATTTGAATTATTTGGTTCTGTTCAATCCGTTCCCAATTTCATAGAGCTATGGGGTTATTGGGCTCATGAGGTTCAGATTCAGTGATTCATATGTTATAATACCATGGTCTGCCTTAAGGCGTAGACAATTTTTTTTGTAAGCCTGTGTTAACGACATCTGCAAAGTGCATGCCAAGTCATGCGTCCTGACGAGTCCAAAAATCGTGCTTTATTACTAAATCAATATTTTAAGTGGAAAATTAAAAATGAGCATCTAAATCTAGTTAAAGTAAATGATAGAAATGTAAAGCCTTAAAATAGGAAGCCTTGTTAAAAATATTGTTTTGATAGATGAAGTCAAATGTATGGGTTCAAGTCAGGTGTTGATAGCACTGACCAATTTTTCTCTTACTGTTCGTTGTCTTAACAGAAGAGACCGATAACTGATTTGGTAGTCAACACAACAGAGAAAAAGATACAAATAGAGTCATCACCAAATAATCTTCTAGTGGACTGTAACATCGTCGGGTATTTGAGAAAACTAAAATATAGTTTTGTTTGCTAATTTTTTATGAAGAACAAATTTCTTTTGTAAAAAAAACTATTAAGTATGTCATTCCACAGACATAGATATCATCTTTGTTTTTCCTTTTGAAAGTCTGAATATTTCTGCATATAATAGTATGTTTCTTCAGGATTACAGACATCTAAAGTTTCCCTTGTGTTAAAGATTATACACTGCTCAAAATAATTAGAGGAACACATATTTAAATCTCAATAACTTTTTTTTTGTATTACTATATAAATCTAATAATGCATATCTTAAAGACTAACATTTTGTTCGAATAAATTTACGAAAATAAGACAAATTTACATAATCACTCTTGAGACAACAGCGCCAATTCAAAAAAACTACAAGAAATAAAGTGAAGAGTCTGTCATCCTGTCTGTATAACATAAAGGTCCTGGTGAGATTTGGTTCACTAATATCGTGTAAGTCTTCCATTATCACGAATTACTGCTTGACACCTCCGTGGTAAGCTTCGGATGAGCCTACGAATGTCTTCTTGTGGTATATTCTCCCATTCTTCGATTAGGGCATTAGTTAACTGTTGGAGAGTGTGAGGTGGGTCTGGGCGCCTCCGATCACGCCTATCTAACAAATCCCAAAGATGTTCGATGGGGTTTAGATCAGGACTTAGCGGAGGCCAATCCTTGGATTGAATCCCGTGACGTTGAAGGTGATAATCGCCTTGCGTTATCTTGCATAAACAGAAAATTTTGACCTATACCATAAGCGGCTGGGATAACATGATCTTCTAGAATGAGATCAATGTACCGTTCAGCGGTTAGAGTCCCTGGAACTATGACAAAATCGGTTCTTTCATCAAGACTAATTCCGCCCCAAACCATCACTGACCCACCACCAAATCTTTCGACTTCTTGTATGGTAGCTGAAGAATGGCGTTCATGTGGACGTCGGTATACACGTACTCGACCATCACAACGACTTAAACGAAATCGTGACTCATCTGTGAAGAGTACTGGTTTCCAATATCGAAGTTGCCATGCCACATGCTCACGTGCAAAATGTAAATAAGACCTTATGTAATACGGATTTAAAATAGGTTTTCGCACGGGTCTTCTTGGTCTCAAGTTTGCTTCTCTCAGTCTATTCCTAACTGTCTCTTTGAAGGTATTTTGCTGTGGATGTACGAGAAGGCAAGGAGGATAGGACTAAAAACCTGTCCTAAATTCGGTTTGTTTTCCTCTTAGGACCTTGTCCAATGCATCTTTTATATCCTCCAGTTTTTAAGTAACGATTCCACACGCGATGGATGACAAAAGGGCTTTCGTTAAAATCTCTTGCAACCTGTCGAATACTGGTGCCATACTCTGTACTAGCAACAACACGAACGACTTCAACTTCACTTAGATGCTTAATTTTTCACAATTTATGCTGAACTGTCAACATTGTTTACTATTCCAAGGCACAGCATATTTCTAAATTGAAATTTTGATTTTCACTTTATTTCTTGTAGTTTTTTTGAATTGGTACTATTGTCTCAAGAATGATTATGTAAATTTGTTTTATTTTCATAAATATATTCGAACAAAATGTTAGTCTTTAAGATATGCATTATTAGATTTATATAGTATTACAAATAAAAAAGTTATTGAGATTTAAATAAGTTTAATTATTTTGAGCATTGTAGTTAGATGTTAAACGACCAATTATTGCAAAGAAATATTTGCCTAATATAGGTACCTATGCTTATGGCACATTGTTTGTGTCATATCTCTATTAATATTGAAGATACTCGTAGACCTATTAAACTTCATAACTGAAAAAATAATATTTAATACAATGTGACTGATAAGTATCTAACTATACAATAACACTACGACTAGGACAAAGAAGTATCTAAAAATTTACGTTTTGACTTTGTACATTTTGATAAAATTTTGACACAGTATATTACATATAGGGCTTAATGATTTAATGTTAAAATTAGTCTTTTACTATTAAAAGGTGTCCAGAAATAGACTGATCTCAACACGTGTTTTTGTTTAAAAGAACATGTTTGTTTCAAACTGAAAATATATCAAAAAACCAAAAAACTTTTTTTTGAACTCTTATCTTTCAAATATTTATTTATCGCAAGTAGCTTCGTGACACTAATTTTTGCGACATTAATTTTTGTCACATCTTCAAGATTCAAAATCTACACAATCATATTAAATAAATGCTTAAAATAATATAAAATGTGTAAAACTTACGCATTATAATGTATGTATATTTGTCAAATTAGTATAATATAATATATAACAAATGGAAGTATGTCAAAGAATATTTTTTTCAAAAGGATTAATATTATCAATAACAGTTTTGAATTAAATAACTAACAAAACTTTGTAGATTATGTACAAAAAATAAGCTGATATCGAAAAAATCTTTTCAAAACTACACCAAGAAAACACCTAATTAAAATAATAATTTTTGACATAAATTATGTTATTTATTTAGTTGTGACTTATAACTAAATGAAAAACATAATAGTTAAATAATCAACTGCTTGGGGTGGCAAATATTACAATATAGTCAAACTGTGTTTGTAAATTTAATAAATTGGGAAGCTTGCAACGACTTGTATTTAGAAATATTTGTTGGAGCCAGTAAAGACCAGTTTTAACATCAAATGATAGACAATTATCTGTGATACACTACGCCAAAAGATGCAAGGTGTTTTTAAAGTTAGAAATCAATAATATGTAAATTTCTGGATACCCCTTGTTAGAAGGAACATCAGGAAAAAAAATCATAGACAGTAGTACTATTATTTTGACTTTCCTTGTATTCTTCCGCGCGATAAGTAGACACTTACTAGACATCAGGCATATCGAAATATACAGGGGCTTCATAATTTATATCTCTGGAATGCGATACTAATTTGATTTTCTAGTTTTTCTTAACCAAAATACGCTTTTCCGTACTACTTGGTGTGCGTAAAATAGATAATTTCTTACAAACACGATGAAAAAGTGACATAAGCGTACCACAAAGACTTTTCTGGATGGTTCTATCCATTACTTGGTCTAAATATATACACAAAGCGTTAGTTCGTTAGAAAATAGCTATTTTCTGTACTTACACAATATAATTTTACAACACAATATAATTTTTTTAATGAGATTCCTTCCTATTGAAAAATTCGCATTCCAACATTTTTGTATGATGACCTATTTTGGGTTTCAAATGAGCAAATTTTGAATAACTGATATTTTTTGTATCTGAATAACCAGCTGATCTCTTTTTTGTATTTATATCCATCGCTAACATAAAACAGACTACTCCAAAGGGAACCATTAACGCAACCGTATTTTTTAACGTCATCTTTTCGTTTGAAAGTGAAATTTTACCACCCCGGTCATTATTTATAGTCTTTCGAGGGCTTAGCAAGCTGCCTATACCAGGATTTTCGTTGCTTCTCGCTCGGCTGGTTCAGTATAAATCGGAGGGTGGTCGTATCAATCGATAAAAGGGAAGGTAATTGCGAGTTAGATTTATGCAAGGTCGAACCTGTTCCATGCTGTGGCACGTGCTGGATGCAGGTAGGCCGGTGGGTTCGAAAAATGTCGTCGCACCGGTTCGACGACAGTTATGAATGCAAGAACGCGTGCCCCTGGTATTAATTATTTAAATTGAGGTAGATCGAGCATTGAAAGATAGGATACAAAAATAATATATGAAACCAGTCACGAATACAGGGCGTTTTATGATTAACTGAGCATACTGTAAGGTAGAGTGGGACAACTTAGTAGAGTACAAAAGTAAGTAAAATAGTTATTGTCAAAATTTTAGGATTTACAGGATGGTTCAAGAATTTTCACTAAAACTAACTTTGGCTATATCTTTTGAACCATTTTTGGGAAATAACTTATTTTTGGCATCCCCCGTATATCACTGAACGTCAATAGATACACTTGACATCACAACTCCAAAATTTCAGGAGCTAATTCCCATTTTATTGTGACCACTAAAAATACCTCCAAATTTTTTTTACTAGAGATTGATTCGATAATAATGATACACATCTTAAGGAAAGATTGCTGACGTCAAATTATGACAATTGATCAAAATACATTTATTTCTTATTCGATTATAGCTCCTTTTCGTTCAACAAGATGTTAAGTCAAAAAAATGCTTTCGATTTTTTGTAATATTTTCAGTATCTCTGGCAGGATTACACAGATTTTAAAACCATCAACATGAATATACTTTCCCAAAGGATTTTTGTGTGCTGGATTCGAATCCGAGGTCCAAATTTTTCATTTGGTTCTGGTTTTCGAGACTAACCTAAAAGTGCCAAAATCGCGATTTCTTACATATTTGAGATTATGTTAATTGAAAGGTAAATTTTTTTGCTGAAACCATTAAAGGGTGAAAAAACAGAATAACACGCCGCTTTATTTAAAAAAGAATATTCAGAAAGCATAGGCTTACAAAAAAAAATAGGAGGTCCATAGGTACTGCAACCCCCTCGCCTCTGTTCGCGCTTTGATGCTTTAAACCAAAATTACACAAAAAGTGTGCCGACTTAGGATCAAAATATATTCTAAATTTCAAATAAATATCTCTACAATCACCGGAGTTATCAATAAAAATCATTTTTTTAATTTTAATTTTGACACCCCGTATTTTGAAAATGGGGCTTCGAAATGAAAAGTAGCATAAGAAAAGTCCCCTTAAGTCCAAAGAATATGTGATTAACGGGTTGACCTACTAATTTGTAACACCCTGTATAATGCGTAAAATAAAGGCCAGATTTGTGGACCTTTTTAAAGTTTACTGCAAAATTTTTGACGTGATAGAGTATTTTGAAGTTCAGATTCATGACCAGCAACTCCAAAAACATATAAGATCCCTACTTCCGGTTGCCGATGAATTTAAAGAATTGGAAATTCAGATTTTTGAGTTGAATATACATACACTGTTACCATATTCGTGTTTAAGTTTAAGTGTCACCTTAAAAACCATGGATTTCTAAATTTTAATAATCAAAATATAAAAAAAAATAGGAAATAAGTATATTTTTGTCTATAACACCCTGTAGAACGAAAAGGAGCAATATTCGAATAAGGCACATTGAGTTCAATTTTCGTAATTTGATTTCAACAGTTTTCCTTCAAATGTGTACCATTATTAATGAATCGCCCTGTATATCATGAAAAATATCTGCTTGAGCCAATGACAAAAATTATGCATTTGATTTTTTTTGTCACGTTTTCCACGATTTTTGATTAACAAAGAAATTCTGGTAATACATTTTTCTGATCAGCTTTCGCATACTCGTATTATTTTAGCAATAAGGACTAGAGCCCATATCTTTGAACATCAATTTGTTATTAATAATACGACTTCTAAATGCACAAAAAAAAGAAAATATTTTGTTTATTAATAAACTGAGGGGAAGAAAAACAAAAAAATCAAATGCATAAATTCACAAAATTGTTTCTAAAATCGTGACATAAACAATTTCTTTGAAAATTCGACATTTACATAATTATTTTTATAAATGTGAAATTGTTTCCAACAAATTGTATATTTTCTCAAATTTTCAGACAATATTGATAGTCTGATAAAATTTGTTCCTGTCACGATTTTAGGAACATTTGTAGGAATTTTCATGAAGTGATCAGTGAGATTTTTGTGTGACGACAAAAAGTCAGTCTTCTAGTCTGTTGCTTTGAAAGTAGTAGTAGTTAAAACAAATAACAGTGAAAATTGCATGAATCACATTTTATATCCCCAAATTTATTGACTCAGGACTTTCTCAAGTAGTCCTTCCGTCTCTTCCACATCAAAGGATGCAAGCTTTGTCAAGAAACATCCTGTGCAGGTTCGTAACATTTTCAAAATTGCAAAAATGTTTAAAATATTTTAAAAAAATACCTATTTTATCTGAGTTTTTTACTTATATATTGGAACCTATGCATTTTGGAAGAATATTGAAGAGGAAAAAGTTTTAAAATTGAATTTTGCACAATATACCAAAGTTAAAAATGTTTAAATTTGTTACCGATGTTGCAAAATAGCAATAATTGATGAAGAAAAGGCAAAATAATCAAGTTTTTTGGATAATTTTTTTTAAATATCTTAATTGCTCCAAGGGCATTCTAATTTTGGTAAAAAAAACTTTTAAAGTATAATAAAACAACTATTATTTTACTAAAACTATCGAATCAATTTTAATGAAATTTGGTGTTATTATATTATACTCCTAAGTTCTTTTTACCAAAATTAGAATGCTCTTGGAGCAATTAAAATATTTTTAAAAAATTATCCAAAAAACTTAATTATTTTGCCTTTTTTTCATTTTTCATCAATTATTGCTATTTTGCAACATCGGTAATAAATTTAAACATTTTTAACTTACAGTATATTGTGCAAAATTCTAAAACTTTATTTCCTCTTCAATATTCTTCCAAAATGCATAGGTTCCAAGATATAAGTAAAAAACTCAGATAAAATACATATATTTTTAAATTTTTTAAACATTTTTGCAATTTTGAAAATGTTCCGATCCTCGCCCAGATCTAGAGATCTACACTTTTATTATGTGAATATTATTGTACTGAAGAGAAGGTATTCCAGCAAAAATTAGCTTGCCCCCTCTTACATCCAAGAAGTCGAACATTTCGAAGATCTACCCTGGTCTAATAGAGCATCACAAAGACGTTGTCAATCTCCGATGCAAAATATGGGTTTAGAGGTACTAAATAGTGACAGATTAAATAATTATCCAGAAACACATAAAGCTTGTTGTATAGCCACTTTGGTGCCGTTGGAACAAGACACAGCCATGGACATTGAGGTTACTTTGACATGCAAAAAGAACTAATTCATAAAGCATATTTTAAAACCTAGTCATTGACATAACAAATATTTCCTAATAACTAGCGTTTTATTTCAAATGACGATCTATTTTGTTCTTAAAAAAAACTTATGTTAGATTAAATGTTATTCAGTTTACATTAATATTTGATGCACACCTCAAACTCTAATAAAAAAAAATCATGCCCTGCTTAACACCAGTCAAAATAACCACATTATACTTACACTTTAGTCCTGAAGAAAGGCAGCGTGAAAAAGAAAAAAAAAATCATTAGCAGTGCTACAAAATTTACATAGTCATTTTTAATTCAGCGCGAGTTCAGATAAAATCGCATCTAAAGTAACATAATACGCGCCGCCCCTAGGGGTGCCTTAGCGAATGCCCTCGGTCCCATTCCGACCCGCTCGTGTGTGTATGTGTGTGTACTAGACCTTAAATTTCAACCCGGTGTATCGCTAAACGGGATCTAGAAGGGGGAGAACATTAATTATATTTTATCCCGGTGCGATCGCAAGAAAATTGTTCGTACAATGAAATTAATGTTGGTTTTCGTACCTTATCAGCCTTTCCGAAATAATACTCGAGAAGGTGCTCTTGCAAGGAAATACAATTTGCGACGTATAGCCGCGTTCTGTTCTATTAAGCTTGGAGCTGGGTTCCAGTGTGTATGTATACCTTTTGTGTTGAATAATGAAATCTAATAGGGAGGTAACAAAGCCTGTGTACAAAGATTTGGGTCAAATGAACCAAGTATTTTTCTTAAATCGGTCGTAAAAGTTTGATACAGTTGTTTTGGCTAACCAAGCGTAGCAGTCATTAAAAAGTAATTATTTAATCATCAAAATGTTGTGAAGTTAATAAAAAGAGTATGGAATATTATGTAATATTTTCGTGACCCGACTTGATGGTAACAGCTTTGTTCATTATATCGGAAACAATCAGTTTTCAAAGTAAAAGTCAATAATTACTGATTTAAAAAATAGATAAAGTCAGTTTCAGTATATAAATTAGTACTAAGTTGTGCCATGCTTCAAGTGACTTTTTGTTTATACTTAAGAATATAGAAACATCATCAGCGTTACAAGCAGTGGCAGTTCTTGACTTCCATACCGAGGACGGAAAAATTTAGGTACTAAGTTTTGAAAAAAAATTAAATATAATGGGGCAGTGTTATTTTAAGTACTATTGGGGGAAGTACAGGGTGATCGATTTAACCGAAGAAATGAGTTTTTCTGGGAAACGGCCGAGAAAAATAAATTATCTTAGAAACTATTTCATTTTTGCTTACTTTTACTAGAAGTTAGGGAAGAAATACCGAAATTATTTTTACGGCGCTAAGCGTCGCGGCGCTTCAAAAATTTTTTTCCAGCAACATACATTTTTTAATACCTATGTCACGATAAAGATCCCTTAATTTTGAATATTTTTTCTATACAACATTTTTTTATGTTCCCATTATTTAAAAAGTTACGGGCAATTCTCTAGTGAATTTCTCTATCTCATAATTATTATTGCAACGACGTAGTCAGCGATATAGATCTGTTTCAATGCTCTTGCTGGTTCAATATATCAATAACTATGGTTCTATTTACAATTAAAAAAGTATTCACTGTAAACAATTTAATAACACAACTGTATATACAACAATTACATTAATTTGTAAGAATTGCAAACCCACCTATCATATAAGGGAGAGCACAACAATATAAAGAATATCAACTGAAATAAATAAACATAAAAATAAATAAACACAATACTTAATGATTTAATAGGTGTTTAATGTGAGCACCATTATTATTTAAACACAATTCGTAACGTTTTCTTAGTTCAGTGGACGTTACTTTTTTTAAAATATTGCCACGTATTTCAGCACAAGCAGCAGTGATTTTCTGCTTCAAATGATCAATACTGTTTACTGTATAGTTGATCTACGTTATACGTAAATGCTGCAAAACTAAGGGCAACGGTTCTCGATAAGTTTTCTATCAAGCGATTATTTAAAAATTTGATGAAAATATGGCCAACGACATCTGATTAGAATGGATCTGAAGGGTTTTATTTGAAAATTAATTAGTTAACTGGGTATATGATGTTAAAAAAAACTGTGCTTCTTGGAATTTTTTGTAAAACACACGGTTATCGAGTAAAAGTCCAAAAACAATAACATGACATTAAGCGCTCGTCAGCAGCGACTTTTATATAAGTATCATAAAAGTCAATTAAAAGTAGGTCTCTTCTAAAATGAGCAATAATTTAATTGAGGCGACGCTCAACTTTTCTCACAAATACACAATACCCAAAAAATACCGTAATAGACACGATAGATATCCAGATTTATTCGAAGATATGCTAATATATTCATATATGGGCGTCTTCAAGCGCCCGCTCGACAGGGGAGTTAAAATATCATCTATTAATACCCCTAAATTGTTGCGAGCGTGCCGATACCGCTGACCGCGTCCGCGTACGGTCAGATGAAATTTATAGCCGATTAATAATTCTATCAATTATGGTATTACTTTAACCGTTCCTGTTACAGACGACGGGGAAAATCTACTCTGACGGTTTCACACAACGAGTTAAAATATTCATTAATCCGATAATTGGTTTGCGGTTTGATTGGGTTCGCAATGGGTAATGCTAGACATTATCTATGTATGGGCGTGTATTAAAGATTTAGAATTTTAGAGTTAAATAACGTTTATATTTGATGATTGGCAAAGTGGAAAACGATTAGCGTGTATTCGTTCTACGGCAGCAGCGTACAATATCCTTTTTCTTTTCAATTAAACCTTTTCTATTGAGAATTCCTAATCCTTCTCCAGTTGCTTTGATTAATATGCATATACTTCGAATATCCAAACGAACACGCTTTGAATTGTTCAAAGCGCCATCTATGCCGGTGTATAAATAGTGAAGAACGAACAACCACAGTGTCTTTGGCTTCTACTATTCTTGGGATTCTGCAAACTTCTACTAGTCGCGAGAATATACAAATTTTTAAGAAAATTTCTAGCTTATTTTTAATATATGACTACGTCCTATTGTAACGGCCCCATCTTTATTATTTTCTCTTAATTTGTGGCTAATCTAATTCATGAGAGGAATACCATCTTTTCCGTCCCAAAAACACACTACAAGCGAAGCAGATTTAATAATTTTAAGGTCAGCGATTGAAGCAAAAAACAACTAACGAAACATTCGATAGTGTTAGGTAATGAAAAAAAACATCAGTTTGCTTCAAATGTTGGACTAAATATTAACAGTTAGAAGCATGCGGCAAAACAAAAATAATAATTTTTCTGCTATCTCTAGAGAACTTTTAGTGAGGCAAGTTTTTAGCAATCTGCTCCTTTGATCAAAAATAAATCTCCAAATAAATGTATTTTTGATTCAAGATTATTAAAATTCTTCAGGCGGGAAAAAAGCATTGAAAAATCCAAAAAAGTTATCTAATCTTCCTGTTTCCGACAGAATCTAATTTCTTATCGCGTTAAAGCGTAGACGAACGCTTCCCGCATTATATCAGCCTCTCCTCAAAACGGAATCGCGAGCAAAACCGTCGGGGTCAAATTGGCAAGCCTCACACGATCGTCTGGAGTTGAAAACTTTTTTAACCGTCGAGATAAAGCTGCAAATAAATCCGAGCGCATCGGAACACACAAAACTTACAGAACAGAAACGATAAAAAGACGACGCGTACGACGCGCCGTTCTTTTGAACCGGGGCCAGAACCTATAAAGACAATGTTTCCCGTCTATTGTCGAGGACCGCTAGATCTGACTTATGACGCGGAATTTCCATATGTGTGGCACAAGTTGATTACGCATTGCAAATTTATATGGATAATAGCCGTCTCAACTTCGTGCATTTTAAATTTTAGGGGATTGCACAATGAATTCGTAATAATGTCCGAGTTTATTAGTTGGCGCAGTGTATGGAACGGCGTTAAATTATGCTGGGAGTTGGGAGTTATCGTGATGTATAATTTTCACTTGCGCGGATTTTTCAACGTAGAGATAAATGGATTCTCTGGATTACGTCTCGACTCAGATATGAGTGCCGAGAGCTTTTAAGGTTAGAATAATATTATGCATATGAAGGGAACATTATTTATGTGGGATAAAATATGAAAATGCGTAGATATTAGCAAGACGCCACTGTATTGAATTAGTTTTTTGTAAGAGGTGAGCTATAAGAAAGCATTTAGAATACACACTGACGTTTCAAACGTCTCTAGTATTTGAAATTTTGAATCTATAAAAAGAAAGGTAATTTTTACAGTTATCACACAGAGAAAATTGCTATTCCATCATAGTCTGCGATACAATAACTACTGAGGATTTAGTTTTATGTTATATATTATTATATAGATGATAAAATGGAAGATTTTCGCAGGAACATCAGAAATTATACGCTATTTCAGAATCTGAAGTCAAAAACATTATTTCTCTCAAATTAACAAAGTTGACCTTTAAATGACCTTGACCTTGACGTGTAAGGGTCATAGGAACTACGGATTCATGATCAGCGCACCCGAAAACATATTTTGTAAGGGTCATTACCTCGATATTCGCAAACCACGACAAGTTACTAGATGCAGAAGTTCTAAAGCGTGTTTTTGACCTTCATGTGCCCTCTAGAGGTCACTGGGAAACGTGGGTCAAATTATATCCGAACGTAAAATTTCCCCTATTAGCTCACCGAAAACGTATTTTGTAAGAGTCGTTACCTTGATTATCTCAAACCGCGACAAGCTACTAGGTTCAGAAGTTCTAAAGAATATTTTTAATCTTGATATGACATCTAGAGGTCACTGGGACCCGTAGGTCAAACTATATCCGAACGTAAAATTTCTCGCTTTCAGAATCTGAAGTCAAAAATATATCGCTCAAATTAACGAAGTTGACCTTTAAGGTCAAGGTCAACCTTGACATGTAGGAGTCACTGTTTTGTAAGGGTCATTACCTCGATATTCGCAAACTATGACAAGCTGCTAGGTTCAGAAATTCTAAAGAATGTTTTTGACCTTCATGTGACCTCTGGAGGTCACCGAGACTCGTGAGTGGAAAGTTTCTCGCTATTTCAGACTCTGAGGTCAAAAATATATCTCTCGAATGAACGAAGTTGACCTTCGAATGAACTTGATCATGACGTGTAGGAATTCGTTATCAGGGCACCCGAAAACGTACTTGGTTTGGTTGGAGGACTTTTCCGATTTAATTTTATGGTTCTGTGTAATCAAAGAGGATGTGAGTATACCAGGAAGGTATTATTTCACCGACCTTCACTGGTACAAAATGCATTACATTGTAAAATATTTCTGTAGGTATAAAATTATCTGAATAGAAAATTATATAAAAAATTTGGATCCCTGGAACTTGGTAATTTCTTTAAACTGACAACTATCGGTCACAAAATTCTCATTTTTTCTCGTCACCGATATCCTCTTAATTGCAATGGTTATTGATAATTGAGCCCTATGTACCCACGTGTAGATACATCGAAATACGATTCCCACTTATAAATTTCACGAACAATCGATTGCAGTGAGCGTATGAAATGTCAAAGTTGATCGAGTACCCAAAACTTCACGGGGAAAACTCCACCTTACACTGCGGTCTACGAGAGTTGTTTGACGTATCGTGAAACATTACAGTGCCACTGCTAATGATTATCAAAGTTTCGGATTAATATTCCTAGCGATGTCGGTACATAATTACCTTGTTAGATAAAGTCTAACTGAATCAGTTAAAATTGAATCCAACTTGAAAGTTGCTTAATTTCGCTCAGTTATATTGTCGCTTTCGAGGAGTTAAAAGGGGTACCGTGGGGCAAGTTATTGGTTTGGAAATCAGTCGATTCCATGTTTAATGCAGCGTGAAGAAAATAAAAGTAGGGCTCCATCTAATTCGGCGAAGGTCTGCAGAAGACAGAACATGCAAATTAACGTCAACGTCTTTGACAAAAAAAGCTAATTTAAATTATATATCGGTGACATTCCGTGGATTACAAAAAGCGTGTCTGGGTCTCGAGAACAAAAAAAAACTCATTAACGTAAGAGGCAAATGATTTCACACTTTTCATGAAATTTTAATGNCCCACTTAGGGGGTTGAAGATTTTGGTATGCTTTTTGAGCCAAAAGTTGTCCCCCTCAGAAACAAATTTGACCTGTTTTTGGATTTTGCCGAAAAGTTCTTTACTACCCTGTAATGCCTTGCGGTACATTTTCGATGGGCTACCCTGTATAAGTAGATAATAAAATGGAAGATTTTCGCAGGAATCTGAAGTCAAAAACATTATTTCTCTCAAATTAACAAAGTTGACCTTTAAATGACCTTGACTTTGACGTATAAGGGTCATAGGAACTACGGATTCATGATCAGCGCACCCGAAAACATATTTTGTTCTAGAAATTCTAAATCGTGTTTTTGACCTTCATGTGCCCTCTAGAGGTCACTGGGATCCGTGGGTCAAACTATATCCGAACGTAAAATTTCACCTATTTCTGAATCTGAGGTCAAAAAGATGATTTATCTTGAATTAACGTAGTTGACCTTCAAATAACCTTTAACTTAGCGTATAGGGGTCATAGGGACTACGGATTCGTGGTTAGCTCACCGAAAACGTATTTTGTTCAGAAGATCTAAAGAATGTTTTTAATCTTGATATGACATCTAGAGGTCACTGGGACCCGTAGGTCAAATTATATCCGAACGTAAAATTTCTCGCTTTCAGAATCTGAAGTCAAAAATATATCGCTCAAATTAACGAAGTTGACCTTTAAGGTCAAGGTCAACCTTGACATGTAGGAGTCACTGTTTTGTAAGGGTCATTACCTCGATATTCGCAAACTATGACAAGCTGCTAGGTTCAGAAATTCTAAAGAATGTTTTTGACCTTCATGTGACCTCTGGAGGTCACCGAGACTCGTGAGTGGAAAGTTTCTCGCTATTTCAGACTCTGAGGTCAAAAATATATCTCTCGAATGAACGAAGTTGACCTTCGAATGAACTTGATCATGACGTGTAGGAATTCGTTATCAGGGCACCCGAAAACGTACTTGGTTTGGTTGGAGGACTTTTCCGATTTAATTTTATGGTTCTGTGTAATCAAAGAGGATGTGAGTATACCAGGAAGGTATTATTTCACCGACCTTCACTGGTACAAAATGCATTACATTGTAAAATATTTCTGTAGGTATAAAATTATCTGAATAGAAAATTATATAAAAAATTTGGATCCCTGGAACTTGGTAATTTCTTTAAACTGACAACTATCGGTCACAAAATTCTCATTTTTTCTCGTCACCGATATCCTCTTAATTGCAATGGTTATTGATAATTGAGCCCTATGTACCCACGTGTAGATACATCGAAATACGATTCCCACTTATAAATTTCACGAACAATCGATTGCAGTGAGCGTATGAAATGTCAAAGTTGATCGAGTACCCAAAACTTCACGGGGAAAACTCCACCTTACACTGCGGTCTACGAGAGTTGTTTGACGTATCGTGAAACATTACAGTGCCACTGCTAATGATTATCAAAGTTTCGGATTAATATTCCTAGCGATGTCGGTACATAATTACCTTGTTAGATAAAGTCTAACTGAATCAGTTAAAATTGAATCCAACTTGAAAGTTGCTTAATTTCGCTCAGTTATATTGTCGCTTTCGAGGAGTTAAAAGGGGTACCGTGGGGCAAGTTATTGGTTTGGAAATCAGTCGATTCCATGTTTAATGCAGCGTGAAGAAAATAAAAGTAGGGCTCCATCTAATTCGGCGAAGGTCTGCAGAAGACAGAACATGCAAATTAACGTCAACGTCTTTGACAAAAAAAGCTAATTTAAATTATATATCGGTGACATTCCGTGGATTACAAAAAGCGTGTCTGGGTCTCGAGAACAAAAAAAAACTCATTAACGTAAGAGGCAAATGATTTCACACTTTTCATGAAATTTTAATGTACGAGTAATTATATAAAATGTTTTTTTAAATTGGAATTTTCGTTTTAAGGTGATATAGAACTCAAGAAAGCAATAACATTTTTTTTTCAAATGAAAATTAAAAGGTAGTTATGTAATTTATATGAGTTTGGTCTTGGCTAAAGAGGATGATCGAAGCTTTCGTTCACACAAGCTATCACTAGGCTTACCTACATCATAGTGCATGCTGTTAGAATCGAGAATTTTCTCAGAATTATTTCCTATACATTTTCTATGCATTCGCGTAATTCCTACACTGAGTGAAGTCAATAAATGAACTTCTTATATAACCCCACATGTAAAAATCACATAGATTATAATCTGGCGACCTTGCAGGCCATGGTAATGCTCTATTGCGGTCTATTCACTCATGGGAAAATTTATTATTTGGTAAATCCGAACTTCAAGTCTGTGAGTTGGAGAACCCTAGTATAGAAGCCAGATAAATTGTCCTACTGCAAATGAATAAGCGACTTTAAACATCGCATTTAAGTATCAAATATGGATTAAACCAAAATCGCCACTACTTTTATGAAAAATAAGTATCGTATAAAAGCAAAAATTTTGAATTACATATTGTTGGCCTCTTCTGTTAACAAAGCAATTTAAGCAACATCTCTCGCTCTTCAGTATGGTATTAAAAGCATTTGATTTCACAAAATAGAGGTATATTTAGCAGTTCAACGAAGCAAAGCAAACTAGATACTTACGCGGTTTTAGGTTGATGACATATAAATTCACAATAAAAATTTATGTCCCTTTTGAATTGGTTCAAATGCCTGGTTTGTGAACTAAATCCAGACTTTAAAAAGAAACGACTAGGTATTTCTAGAAGCACGATACAATCTTTAATGCTACTCTGCATTTTTTAGATATTCTTCGCGTCACCGATACCACTTATGCCTCGCAGAACATGATTTCGCTTAGCAAGCAGGAACAGATCCGATAGAATCTATTATGCAATTCTTTGGAAAATTGCACAGTACGATACCGCCGACTCGGTTATTACAATATTTCTCACGATATCCAGACCGATTTATTCCAGGATATACCTGCGAGTAATAGCGAGAGCACATTTATGTTCATTCGATTCGAAATATGATACGGAGGGACATTCTTATATCCAAATTTCAGTTCAGTGAACTCGTAATTAACTGGTGTTTCTATTATTTTACGTAAATAAGCAATATTGTTACTTTATTTGGTATATTACTGATGAAACACCACTTTATCTAACTGTACCATAGTAATGTACAATATTTTAGTTCTTTTGGTGCATATGTAACTATTTATATGAATTAAAAGTGTTTTGCCAAACTGTTTTGGCTCAACCAATTAAATAACGTATTTTCACGCCAGTTCGTGTCACTTTTCATGTGACTTGACTTGATAAGTATACAGTCTGCAAGTTTACAGGCCTAATGTAATTTTATTTGTACATGTTGGTGGCTGTCTTAAGTGTAAATTTCCAAATGAATAACACTTTACTGGCAAAACTATGGATAATGTTCGTAAACATTAGAATTTCACCAATTGAAAATATTTTTTTGTACATTTTGATAACATATTTTTAGCTTTAGCTGTACTACAGGAGAACACATGTTCTCCTGTAGTACAGATTATAAGTTACAATTCAAGTTTCCAAGTCACATTACAATTATCCGGTTGTCACAATATTGCTATTATTTTTCAAATCCACAGTAGCTACTAAAGGTAATTTCCAAGTTAAGTATATATGATTCAGAGTGGATCTATAATACTACTTACGTCATTTGACGTAAATTTTAAGTAATTTTAATGTTGTGGTTACTACATCAAAACTGTCGAAGTATTTTCTTGCCCAATAGGTTTATAGTCTTATTCTCTACAGGAATAATAATAATAATAAGAGCTTTATTGCTTAACAGTTACCCCATTTACAGAACAATTTTATTTTACTTCTAAAAATTATAAATAATTACTTAATCTAAATACAGATACAATACAAACTTAGTACATTAATTACGAAACAATTAGGTCAAAAAAAAAAAATACAAAGATAATCCACATATCATCAAAAGATACGTTCCTGACTTAGTAATTGTATAGCAACAACCAATATACGTTCAAAATTATCAAAATGAATGTCACACAAGTGGCATAATTTATTAAAGTTTCAACACATTACATATAAAGGTGATTTTAAAGTAAGATTCGTTCTAGGAATGTTAAGAAAAAAGGTTATTCGTATGTCTTGAGTGTTCTCTGGGTGTATTAAATTGAATTTGAGACAGAAAAACAGAGCAATCAATACTATTATGTAACATTTTGTATAAAAAAGACAGTGAAGAACATTTTCTTCTTACGTCTAAACTGGTAATATCAAACCTTAGCAACGTATTGTATTGAGTATCAAATTCTGGATAATTTCCAACGTCTTTAAAATACAAAAATTTTAAAAACTTTCTCTGAATTCTTTCAATATTGATTTTATAACACTGATAATATGGATTCCAAATGACGCAACTATATTCTAATTTAGACCTGACAAATATATATATAATATAATGTTTTTAAAGTTTTAATGTTGCTAAAGTTTCTACAGTTTCTTAATATGAAGCCATACGATTTTGCTGCCTCATTTATTTTAGTTAATATGTGTTCCCGAAAAGATAAACTATAATCAAAAAGTACATCAAGGTCCTTAACGGTTTCATAGCGAGAAAGTGCAATGTCAGTAATAACATAATCAAAAATAATAGGTAGTCTATTCTTGGTATAAGAAACAATTTTACATTTGGGTATATTAAGATGCAATTTATTATTTGAACACCAAGTTTGCGAATTGGTTAAAAACTTCTGTAATTTTAAGCAATCACCTATGGAATAAATCGATGTAAAGATTTTCATATCATCAGCAAATAATAGCTTATTGCAGTCAACTACTTGACAAATGTCATTAATAAAAATAATTAGAAATAATAAAGGCCCTAGGTTTGAGCCCTGAGGGACTCCTGAAGTTGCAAAGTAATTCGGTGACACAAACCCATTATATGAAACAAATTGGACTCTATTATTTAAGTATGATTTAGATAGTGATAACGCGTTGCTATTGAAGCCAAATTCGACAAGTTTCTTTAAAAGGATTTGGTGATCAAGTCTGTCAAATGCCTTTGCAAAATCTGTATAAATGGTGTCCACTTGACCGCCTTTATCTAATGTATCAGATACAAATTGAGTAAATACTATCAAATTTGTAACAGTGGACATGTTCATCATAAAACCGTACTGTTCCACCACTATCTGACCTCTAATAACATTGTATATACGGCTATACAGTATAATATCAAAAATTTTAGAAAAGTTGGAAAGGATAGACAGTGTAGGAAAGTACCGATAGTCTATCAGAAGTTACGTGAGAACGATAAAGTAAGCCATAGAAATCCATGTGATAGACAAGGATGGCTATAATGAAGGCGTCTAATAGTCACCGCCCATTTCGCCCTCCCACAAATAAGATCCACTTCTTATTTGTGGAAGGGCGAAATGGGCGTTGACTATTAGACGCCTTCATTATAGCCATCCTTGTCTATCACATGGATTTCTATGGCTAACTTTATCACTCTCACGTAACTTCTGATAGACCATCGGTACTTTCCTACACTGGATATAGGACGATAATTTTCAATATTCACTTTGTTGCCATTCTTAAGAATTGGACACACCTTTGCTTGTTTCCAATCAAGTGGAAATATATTTGTCTTCAAACATAAGTTAAATAATATTTTTAAAGGAACAACGAACACAGATATACAATCTTTTATAATGAATGAGGGTAATTTATCTGGCCCAGATGTCATCTTATTTTTTAATTTTTTGGAAGCTAATAAAATTTCAGATTCAGATATTGGTTCAAAATTGATTAATGCTGAGTTATTTTATGAATTATTAGAAATATTGAGTTCAGAAGTAGATGGAATAAAAACACTTTCAAAAAATTTTGCAAAAGCGTTGACGATGTCTTGAGAATTATCTAAACAAAGATTTCCATCCCTCATTTTGCCGGGTATTCTAGTACATCTATTTTTTGAATGAATAAAAGACCAAAACTTTTGAGGATTGGATAAAATTGAATTTTGAACATTGTCTAGATACTTCTTATAAGCTTCCTTAATCTGATCTTTTATTAACCTTCGCAAATGTTTAAATTTATTTAAAATGTGTGAGCTCTGACGTTCTTTATGCTTTTTAAAAAGTTTAGCCTTAGTTTTGATATTTTTTATAATTTCAGGAGTATACCAAGCTGGATATGTATGACTATAGTTTCTATATAAAGGCACATGGATATCAAATATTTCATACAAACGTTCATAAAAATTCCTAACTATAAGTTACATTGACTTTAATACTACTATTTTAAAAGAGTCTAAGATAACCAATATTCGATTACGTAATTTACATAAAATTTGTATCCCTCCTATCAAACTAGAGATTTCAGAAAATAAACATCTGAAAATAAAAAGACAACAAGACGGTGTCACTTTAGAATATTCAATAAATATAGGTTTCAATTCGAATAACATATTGAAGTAGTTGCATTCGAGAAACAGAAACAAATTCAACACGATCCATTTTACCACTCTTCCGAAAATTACATGCCGCGTTATGCCGCAGGCTCGGTTATTACGGTATTTCTCACGATACCCCGTCCATATTTTCGCGCGGTACAGCACGAAAATCGTTCCCCTGTTTAGTCGCGTTGATCTATGGGAAAGCGATAAATTCTATTATCCGGCCAATGTTTTACATGCATCATACTGCAATTGAACGTTCGGAACACGAAATGTGTGTACGTGGACTCGTGTACAGCGTCCCGCCGTCCGCATTATGTGATCACCGGAATTTTTACTTTTTGCTCGATGCATTCTGTCCATATGTCGAGCACGAAGGGCGCATTTTGCTGCAGTGGGCGGAATGTAAGGGGGGCTAACGGATGTCAGGTACATACAGTACGAGAAAAGGGAAATACTTTTGTCAATACTCACAGTGATAATACTACTACACCAATTGTTATCTAAACAAGTATTGTCAAAACATTTGATTGATTGATACTTTGCAAAAAGGAATACTGTAAAATTACAATAATGTATTTTTGTGGAATGCCAGCTGAATTCACTGTTATACTTGAAGTTTCTAATGTTCCGTAAAATTTCCTTCTATGTTAATGAAATTACGGTTTCAATGTACATATAAATTTTTATGAATGAAAAATTATAGGAAAATTACATTAAACTTACGAAAAAAAGTATGTTCTCTCCAAATCATTATTAAAATAGAGCCGCAAAATGGTAATTGTAAAATTGCAAGAAAATTACATTAAATATCAGAAAATTGTATTACTGAAAAACTTAGACAACAGTCTAAATGTAAAATTAAAAAAAATACATTAACTAAAAATTTCAATATTGTTATAAATTTGGAAGTCAGAGATATACAGTAGTAGTAGTATAAATTTACAGAAAAATATATGACTCATAAGCTCCAACTTTATGGAAATTATTATTAGAAATCTAGAACCCAGAGTTATACACTGTAGTCTAAGTATCAAACTACAAAAAAATACATTAAACTTATAAGAAAATCCAAGTCAAGGTTTTAGTGGGATAAAGATCAATAAATAAAAGAACAGTATATTTTAAATCATTGCCAACGTTTCGGTGTTATTTTACACCATCCTCAGGGCTCTAAAATACAAACAATGTTTTTTAAGGGCCCCATATTCTTTAAATAGTGTTTTCCGCAAAGACAAATAATTTCAAACATTTAATAACTGAATAATCTAAAGCTTATCAAATAATAGGAATGTTATGTCATGCCATCTGGGTATTTTCAAAGACGCCGCAGTAAAACGAATAAATATGTGCAAAAAACGATCAAACCATCAATGTTTTAGGTACTGAAATCTATGAAAATACTAACTTTTTTATATATAACTCAACATGTAAATATTCTTATAACATTTACTTGCTTAGTCCTACATATAAAATTGTTTACTTTTATTTATAAGTACGTGAATATAATTCTTAAAATGTGGGGTTAGGATAACAGAAAACGCATGTTTTACAAACGCTTTTTGTTTAGTTATTATTTTATTTGGGTAAATTTAAATGGTAACAATGAATAAACAAAACATCAAGGATTTTATTTTTGTGCTTACTTTTGTTCTACACGTTTTACTTTTCAAGATTTCAGTACCTAAAAATGCCAGAAATTTCACCATTTCTCGGCCAGGGATATGGCCACCTTAATAAAATTATGTTAAGGTATTAAAATAAAAAACAAATACATTTACAATAATTCTAAAAAATTGTTCCTGTCACAATTACCATAAACAGCAGGAACAATTTTTTAGAATTATTGTAAATGTATTTGTTTTTTATTTTAATACTTTAACAAATTTTATTAAAAAACATTGTTTGTATTTTAGAGCCCTGAGGATGGTGTAAAATAACACCGAAACGTTGGCAATGATTTAAAATATAGTGTTCTTTTATTTATTGATCTTTATCCCACTATAACCTTGACTTGGATATCTAATCAAGATCGCAAAACAGTGGAAACGTAATTATAAGAAAATGTCGAACCTCCATAAATTTCGATTCAATTGATACTATCAGAAACTTAGAAGTAAGAACTATACACTGCACTTAGTAGTAAGTGTAAAATTACAAGGAATTTACATAAACATTAAGGAAAATTACATTAAACGAATAGAAAAATATATGACCGCTGTAAATTTACAATTTAATAGAAAGTATTATTAAAAATCCATAACCCAGATACATATAAAGTAGCAGTGAGTGTAAAATTGCAAGAAAATTACATTATACTCGCAGGAAAAATGTACGAAGGTTGTAAATTTTCAAATAATAGAAATTTCATTACTATAATTATATTTATATCTGTGACATAAACGTATAATTACTGTATTTCTCCAAAAAAACATTGCTAATATTCCGTAGACCCTAGTAATGTTTGATTAAGAAAGTGTAAAAGTAACGATTCTACTATTCAAATTAAATACTTAGGAACAATCCCTATTTTTAGAATAAATAACTCAGCGGCAATAACTCGTATGAATTATGCATTCCACTTGTTAAAATAGCTTTATGTATTTACGTAGCAATTTGAATATTTATAATGGGGGTTCCCTTATTTGCATGTGCTTTATGATAGAAACTTGTTATCGGAGCAGGTATTTGTTACCCGTTCAAAATTCCTGCTGAAATTCTCACCAGGTAAGAGCTTTTAAGAAGAAATAATTTAAAAAATATTGGCTTTTAGAACAACAGCGTTTTTACGAATTTTCGAAAGTGACAGATAAAAAATTATATCGACATGTTAATTCACATAAGAGATACAACGGTTTTTATTTCTAGTCTCTCAACATCACCAGTCAGGTCTATTTTCTCTGTTCCCTTGTCCCATTCCATCGAATCTCAACACTCAACCCCGACGTCAACAATTTATTTCAGTGCAACGAGAAACTCTGGGAAACTCAAAGTATTTGTATTAACGATTATATTCAAAGTGTAGAACTGAGCAAGGTAAATTACTCCTATAACAAAAATATAATACTACATTATACTAATCAGTGTGGTCTTCTTTAATACAATATTTCCAATTTCATCAAAGATCTTATATCGGACGCTGTGGACCAACACCTTGGCCTGCACGGTTACCCGACTTGTCCCCATTAGATTCCTTCTTATGGGGATACCTAAAGCAAAAACTGTATTTAAACGATTTTGACGATAACATTGATTTACTTAAGTAAAACGTTTAGGAAGTTGTTGGCACCTTCATCGAAGAAATGATATCGTCTGTGTACAAAGCATTTAAAAAAAGATTAGAAAAATGTGTATTACTTGGAGGTTTACAAGTTAAATAGGACTTGCATCGTTGTTGTTGTTAATTCCTATATTTCCTATAATTTGTTATTTCTATTTTTTAATTAGAAAAACTACTTTTATTTGGTTTGCAGGCGATGGAACTGGCAGAACAATTTCCAGGTCGGTTGCCACGTCATCCATTTAGGTTTCTTGACGTTGCGAGAGACATATCGCTCTTTTCAAAAACTTGGACACTGTCAGAGTTACTTCTGAAGAAGAGAGCGATATGTCTCTCGAAACGTCAAGAAACCTAAACCAACCACTTGGCAGCCAACCCGGAAATTATATCATATTAAATTTAAAATAAAATAGTACTTATTTTTTACAATTTCTGTCTTCCTTAAGTAAGTAAGATAGTTAAAAATCGCGTATTCTTTTTTGCGAAATGTGATTATTCTTCATTTCTGACTAAACTCTATTTAAGCATTTCTTGAGTTCTCGAACAACATTGTTAAATACAGTTTTTAACGAAAACAAAAATCAAAGGAACTTTGGGGAAAATTTCACATTTTGAAATTTTTTGGACGCCCTGTATGTTTTATCATATATTTAATTACTGACCATGGCTTCCCAAAATAAACAAAACTTTTTATAAAAAATAGCTTTTTCTGGAAAAATCAACAATAAAAAGTTTACAAGAGTGTGGTACCCTATCCGGGACACACTGTATAATAAAATCAATATAGCGAGACACTAAACACCAAATAATCAACATGACAATGAGATGAAGCACTGTTTGTTTAGCATCTATAGTGATAAATTCAGCTTGTCGAAACAAAAAGTCGCGAAATGGTCATTTCCCAGCTCTTTTTCTTGGCCTAACTTGACACGTTGCCGCTGTAGTGTTATACCCTGTAAAATCCGTTGGGAATTAGCGACCAATTTGTACTTCAAACCAACCGTTTTTCTCGCTAAACAAATACGCTTCGCGAAAATTACAATTCTCCGAATTTAAAACCGCCCCCAAACAGAAACCGAAATATTTAAATCACAAAACGAAATTCGCTGAAGCTTTTATCAAGTAGTCCGGGTATTAATTATATTCCATTTATTACACGGCGCGGTGGTCGTGGAGTCGACAATGTCGCCCACGAACCCTCTCAGTATTTGGGTATAATTGACTGTCGGGAAGGGCGGAGGCAGTCTTTGTGCGGCAGCATCTGTCATAATAACGGTCTAAAGCCTCACTCACGCACCTTTCTTCTTTGAGGCTTAGGACGCCCGCGGCCCCACGAAGCGGCGAAAATTAATTAATTTCGGGGGCTCTCCGTGAGGGCGACGAATCGCGCACAACAACCGGCAGGCGTGATTCAGGGTACGCGAACAGCTTAATCGGGTTGACTTTAACTTAAGCGCACACTATTTTTTAGAATTAGATTGTAACAAAAAAACTATACAGGCTGTTACAAATTCCCTTCTCACTACAGGGATCTCGAAAACGGTAAGAGATACAAATTAGCTTAAATGGGGACAAAGTTGCATAATCAGGGGACCAACATTATGCCTCTAAAAAATCAAGGCTAACATGATTAGTTTTCGAAATATTAAAAAAAACAAAATTTTGGAAATCCGTTTTTGTTTCATTTCAACCTTGTTTGAGGTTATATTGAAAAAAGAAGAACACTTTTCTCATGGCCACTTTTTGCCCTTTATCGAATGGCATAATGGCTTGCAAAAATGTAATAAAATTTCCAGGGTCGTATTTAAAAAAATGAAGTTGATGATGGTCCTGGAGAGACGAAACGTTACATATAAAAATTGATAATGCCATTCGATAGAGGGCAAGAAAGTGTTCTTCTTTTTTCATTATCACCTCAAACAAAGCTGAAATGAAACAAAAACGGATTTCCAAAATTTCGATTTTTCTCAAATATTTCGAAAACTAATCATGTTAGCCTTGATTTTTTAGAGGCATAATGTTGGTCCCCTGATGACGCAACTTTGCCTCCATTTAAGCTACTTCGTACCTCTTACCGTTTCCGAGATCCCTGTAGCGAGAAGCGAATTTGTAACAGCCTGTAGAGAGTAACGTAAATTTTCAAAAACCAGTAAGTTTTATGACATTTATCTGTTTTTTTGTTTATTAATTTATATGGGGATTTTGCCACATATGAAGAAGTAATAAACTAAAAACAAATGAATAAATAAACCAAGAAATAGCTAAAAGTATTCCACAATTAAAAAACCTCATCAATGTATTGAGATTTATTTATTTTTCAAAGTTTTCAATATGGAAAACCTGGGAAACATGGAATTATCAGGATATTTCATAAATTTGGAAATAACAGGGAATTTGTCTAATTTTCATGGAATATTTTAAAATTCTAATTGCATGAGCATGAATTTACGAGGTACTGGATGTTATGTGCTATACCACCAGCTGCGTTGTCCTAAAAATCTTCCAAAAGGGAAAGTTGCGTCCCTGCTAATTTATACCAGTCCAAAATCTTTTACCAGCAGACCTTTCAGGTACATTACAGTTTGCGTATTTTAAGGGCACTCAGCAAAACATCAACCGTGAATTTTTAATAATGCGCTATTTATAGATGAAGCTACCTTTACTCGTCAAGGATTTTTCAATTTTAGTAACAAGCATGTATGGGATAGTGAAAACCCTTATGTAGTCACTGAGCTTTACTTTCATCGAGAATACAAGATAAATGTTTGGTGTGGAACTATAGGAAACCACCTTCTGGGTCCACATGAACTTCCTCCGAATTTTAACGGTGACTTGTATTTAGATTTCCTGCAGTACCATTTAGTTAATTACCTGGATTTTTACCATCAAATTTACGGCAGAATCTACTTCATGCAAGATAGGGCCCCCTCATTTTTCTATCCAAGGACGAAACCATCTTAATCAAACTTTTCCGGATGGTTGGATAGGTCGTGGGAGTCGAATGTCATGGTCTCCTCGCACTTCTGATTTTTAGCCCATGAACTTTTGTTTGTGGGGTTACATGAAATCAGTTGTTCATAGAGAAACTATAAATACCCGGTACGAATTTTAGCAGCAGGTTTTAAATGCAACGGAATCATTTCGCGATAAGGATTTATACTCGGATATACAGGGTGTTAATTAAGTATGTACAATAAATTCAACAGACGATTATTTGAGTGTTTTAAGACAAAAAGTTCATATAAACATTGGTCCGCATATGCTTCGTTTTGAAAAAAGATTTTGTAATAAAAATTGCTATTTCGTAAATATCTTAAATACCTTTCCACTGTTTTGCGATCTTGATTAGTTATCCAAGTCAAGGTTTTAGAGGGATAAAGATCAGTAAATAAAAGAACACTATATTTTAAATCATTGCCAACCCTAACTTGATTAAATTTATTAAGTCCAGTGGCGTTCCGAGCGGTTCCTTAACGAATATTTTTGATAAAAATATGTATGTCACTGACTTTTTTGAAATTTTTATATTTTTTGAATTAAGCAACTAAGAATTATAAAAAAAATTATAATATTTTATTAATAACATCTAAATAACATAAAGTACAAATAACACTGCCAAATTACAACAAAACTGGGTAAAGATATTTACGAAATTGCAATTTTTTTTTACAAAAGTATACCCTGTATCTTGAAAACGAAACATCTGCGGACCAATGTTTATATGAACTTTTTGTCTTAAAATCACACAAATAATCGTCTGTTGAATTTACTGTACATACTTAATACTTTAAAATAAAACAATTTATTAATAGACGTGTTGATAAATGTACTGAAATTAAAGGTGGACAATTTGAACAATCAAAAAGGCATATTTTTTATTAAGTTTACTATTTTACTGTTCATTGCAACTTTTAATTCTAAATAAATCCTCGTTTCTGACATTTCTAAATTATTTTAATTATTTCATCTATTAGCATTGGAAGTTTTAAAGCCAGATATCTTGAAGTCGGTGCGAGACAGCTACTTTCATAAAGTATACCTTATTTGTGTAAAAAAGTTGGAAAATAAGAATTTGATACCAAATATTATATATCTTAAAGTATAAAAAAGTTATGTCGTTTTTAATACATTCAATCTACTTCAGCTACCGCCCTCTATGAACTATTACCAAAATGTTAACATATTTCAATACCTCGACCGAAAGAACCCCAAACACCAAATTTTGCGTGGATATTTGCATTTATTAAGAAATAAATGAAAATAAACTAAATAGTATTTTACTTTTAACACTCTGTATCTCTTTAACTATCAACTTTTGGATTAAGGTAAGTTCGGCTAAATCGCAATATTTTTGTTTCGGGAATCTACCCATGGATTTTGGCCCATTACCTCGGGACCATCCTGTATATATTTACTTTGCAATTAATACAATATTTAATATGAATTCTAGACAACTAATAACTCATCAAAGTAGTAGGCAAATATCAGTAGCGGCAATCGCATGGCATGAGATTGCTTTCTTAAACTTGTTGTTTAGTTAAATTTTGCAATTTGTGAAAGTGTTTGAACGCAAAATTGTTAAATATTTGCAAATTCACATTCCTCAAAAAAAAAAAAAAAGAAGAAAAACTTTTTCAATCCATAACGACGTAATAATTTTCCTGTGATTATTTGTTAAAGAATATGAGTTATATTCTTTAACAAATAATTATAATGAATGTAAAAGTTCAAATATAAATACAAAAACATAATTTTTGAATAGAACCAGATCGAAAAATCCATGTACCTATCGGTGTAAAAATGTAAAAATGATTTTCTTTTCGCTAAAGAAATATCGAATTTATAGTTCCCCGCTCAATATAAGCGAATTATTCCCGCCTCAAGCGCAATATGCGCGATCCACAAAATGCATACATTATCTCGTCCTTCCCTCTGAGAAAAACTCCGGGCGAGCCAGCTGCTCGAGCGCGATTTCTTACCGGAATATCCTCCACAGCGGCGCTCCGGGATAAATAGTTTATTATTCGGTCTCCCCCTAATTACAAAAGAAAACGTTTTAAGTAATAGCCCCGTCCCGAGCGTCGTTATTTTCTTGCTCGTTAGAGTGCACCAGCCGCGACTCGGGTAATTATACAGGACATGATTTAGCCAACTTGATATTAATGATATTAAATACAAACCGGAGGATATTGCGGCGAGTCAGGGAAGCCTCTGCAGTGCCGTCGGTTTGGGGTTAACGCTAATAACTCCATTTCCTGGAGGACCTTCATTTCCTGCCACCGATACCGCCAGATTAATTTAATTCTATGAATTGAAAGCGCATCCCGATCGTATTAGAGAAGTGACCAGTAACGTGGCGAAGAGCTGTATCTTTGCGAGACTTAATATTGTTTTTATCGATAGTATGTTCGGTGGACCCGACAAATACTTTTTGACGAATAAAAACAACGTATTTAAGTTTACAAACTTGTAGTTCAAAATAACTTACTGGAAGTAAGAAGTGTTTTTTTTATGGTAAATAAATATGCTGCTTGTTCAATTGTTTAGGTTTTTTACCTATGTTTCCATTGTGGAAAAAATTATTAGTGAACAAATGTTTAACTGGGCATTCACTTTTTTGGATTTTTACTTTTAATTGCGTTTTCTCTTTGTGAAAAAACATATTAAAATGATAAGCTTTTGATGGAGTCAGTGGTTCCAAAAATGTTTCTGCATTAGACGATATTTAAGAGTCAAATAATATCAACAAATATTAAAATGAATTTCATTAATTTATTATTGTGGCTTCATACTATTCAGTTGACAATTCACATTTTCTGAAACAGATTTAACCATTTCTGGGGGGTTCTAGTGCCTTTGACGAAAGTATATTTCCAAATTTGGTAAGTAGGCCATGAAAGCACACGTCTCTTGATTCTTCTGTGAGAGTGAGAACTTATGACGCAAACGTTAAACAACCCTCGCCAAACATTTACTTTCCACATTGTTGGAAATTGGTTTCAAAGACCGAGGGAGCTTATCCCAACACAAATAATTACTGCAATTTGCAACACCCATAGCACCATTGTTATGGAAACACGACTCATCCGCAAAACCCGATTAAGGAAGTTTGGGCCCTTAAATGATCCCTTTGTTGCAATATATTTTGTTTTATTGCCCTGCTTTCAACGTTATTGGTTCATTCTTTTTAATTTTAAGTATTTATTTTTTATGAAATCGACTGAATACTCTGAAGAGACTATGCACATACACCTCACATCAAAATGGGTCCCTTTGTCAGTTCCAAAGCTGATTTTCTCATGGTTAGTCTGTTCTGTGTTGCGGATTATAGATAAGAAAATTTTATGCAGCGTATCTCAAGAAGAAATATGCAGTCATCATTGATTTTTTTAATGTAACACCCTGTATATTATGGCATTTCTCAGTTGTACGGTAATTTCTGAACACTTTTTGTATAAATGTCTCTAAAATCAGCGGTTTTCATAATAATGAAGTTTGATATGTGATAAATGGAAAAAAATGTTTAATCATAAAATATTATTTAAATAACATTTGCTTTATAATAAATGTCCGTTTACTTCAATACATTTTTGTAGTCGAAGGATTGTTTTCCGTTGAACGTTTTCAATTACCTCTACTGGAATAAGCCTTATTTCCTGGTGATTCTCTGTTTCAGGTCATCCAGATTACTTGGTCTATTCACATAAACTTTAGATTTCAAATAACCCCATAAGAAGAAATCTAAAGGGGTTAAATCTGGGGACCTTGGTGGCCACTCATTAGAACCTCTGCGTCCAATCCATTTATTAGGAAAAATTAAGTCAAGAAATTGGCCACCAGCAATTGCAAAATGAGGAGGTGCCCCATCGTGTTGGAACCATAAGTCATTATGAAGAATATCTGGATCTTGCAGATTAGCAGCTTAAGCTGAATGAGTTCAAACTGAAGAGAGTCTAAGTAGCGTTCTCCATTTAAATTTTAATATCCAAGAATCTGGTTTTCGACAATACCTGCCCAAACATTTATTTTTTGACGTGCTGTGTGTGACAGACTTGTGCCCAACGAGGATTTTCAGTTGCCCAGTACCTGCAGTTTTGTCTGTTTTCGTATCCATTTAAAATAAAGTTAACCTCATCAAAAAAAAAAATCTTTCTGGTGGAATCTTAAGTTTTGATTATTCATCTCAATTATCTGCTCATAAAACTGCGTGCTTCGGTCAAAATCTTCTAATAGTTCATGTATCAATTGAACCTTATAAGGATAATATTTATTTTTTTCGGAGTATTTGTGACAGATCCCGATGACAAATTACAATTCCTGGAAATTGTCCTAACGGCTACATGGAGATTATTTAGTTTCTAGTATAACGTCTAGCTTAGAATCTTCTGATACTTCTGCTGGTCTATCTTTAGGTAAATCTCTAATGTGGCCGTGCTCAGCAAACTTCAATTTTACTGACAGTAGATCTAGTAATTGGAAGTCGACCAGGATGAGTTACATTAAATAAATTACACACTCTGTCTCCAAACCAATCATCATAAGTACTTCAATACGTTCTTTCTCGGACAAATGCATTTTTAAAATGAAACTGACAATCGAAACGTCGGTGATAGTTTGGATTTTATTGTTACAAAAATACTACATCAAAATGGTCTAGGGGTCAAAGAATGAAAACGATTAATACGGAAAAAATGTTCAGAATTTACCGTAAAGTTCAAATATAGCATAATATACCTGAATTTTAAACGAATTTGTTCCTTGAACTCACTGTAAATAACTTAACTTAATAAAATAACATTGAGAGAGAAGGAAAATTATAAAAATATATAAAAATTACTTAATTTAAAAAAGGCACAAACAGGAACTATCGCAATGTTCTACTCATGTAATATTAATAACAGTAACAGCAATTACAAATGTTCGTTCCGTTTTCTGTAATTTTTTTTGTGTCGGCTTGACACAAGCCGTATAAATAATTTTGCAGCTAAACCGCTTCCGCTTGCTCACATCCTTATTAAATTTTGCCGAATTTAATAAACTTATTATTGTGCGCAACATTTTATTTAAAGGTTAATGCGAGGAGTTTTCAAGAGCAGCGGTCTGACAAATTGAAAATTTAATTGCTGCATGTTATGTACGTTTATTAACATAATATGCAAATATCCTGCCGCTAAATGAACTAAATAGATGACCACGCATAATTAGGGGTCCTACCTACATTGAACCAATTTTAAAATGAGCGCAATTTCGTTGAAAAAAATGAGGACGTTAAATAATTCTTCGTAAATTATTTCAATATTAAAAAAACATGTCTAGTCTTCTCAAAGCATGAAATGGTATATCTGCCTGTACAATACTTCTTTATTTTCTAGAGTTGTTTCATTCTTCTCATATTATAACTTTCAACAGCGAAATATATGTCTATACTTTCTGGAATTACATGAAAAAAGTTCTATGGCCTACTTGTGCCAGTAATACACCTGTGAAGAATATAAATTTCCTAGATAATTTACTTACGGTACTTTATAAAATAGGGTTTTATTAACTATGTTCTTTAAAAGCGTAAGCCTTCTTAAGGAAGTTCCTGCTAAGGCAAATTTTGCTGCCGGTCGCGGCAAGCAATGTCATGTTTGCTAAAACCTTAAACCCTTTTAAACATTTCGGGTAGGGAACTTTTAGAACCTTTGAATAGTACTTGTATCTTAGGACAGGAAAATAAGCTGGGAAATTACCATTTCGCGACTTTTTGTTTCGGCAAGCTGAATTTATCACTATGCATGCTAAATATTATGTATAATAACATATTAGTTTCCACAGTCATAAAAATGGGAGAAAGATTGTTTACAGGGTGGTTATTCCTATAATTTTTACGTAAATTCACGTTTTTCGCTTATAACTTTTTCCGTTCATTTCCACGAGAAAACAGTAGAGTACATTTTTTTTTGTCTTCAAAAGACCTACAAAATTAGCCCTCGAGCGTAAAAAAGTATTGATTAGATCAAAAGTTTTAAACAGAAGTAGTTTATTTGTGACTTTGAATTAAACATTTATAATCTGCGTTATTATTACCAGAACGTTTTGGCATCGCATCCTCTCATGCCTTATCAGTGTTCCTAATAACTCACACGAAATCTGGACTCGGTAAGTTGAATAGTTACAAATTATGGCCTTATAAACAAATTAACTAATTATTAGTCTGGACGATCCAGAGCATCTTCCACAATTGCACTGATTTTTTTCCTTGTCATTTTTTTCAATGACAGATTTCATAATAATACGTTGAAATCTGTCATTTTTTTTTTAATTTCAAATTTGCAACCTGGAATTTGTTTATTTTTTAGCCTTAGTTGCAGAATGAAATATACGACGCACGGGCGTGATATAGTTATATCTACATACATATTCGGAAAGCTTATGAAATGAACTCTAAGTTAAAAAAAAATCGTCAAGATTCGTTGAAAAACAACGGAGTTACAGACTGTCAAAGTTGAAGGCCGATTGTTTCGGCGAGCCGTGGCGCGGCGGAAGGGTGGGGGAAGCGAACGACAGCGAGAGAAAATGACGATAATATTCATAGTCCTGCCGTTAAAAAAGCGAAGTTCGCTTGATAATAATATATTTGAAAGCCTGTAACTCCGTTCTTTTTCAACGAATCTTGACGATTTTTTTTTTAACTTAGAGTTCATTTCATAAGCTTTCCGAATATGTAATAATATATAACTATATCACGAGTGTGCGTCGTATATTTCATTTTGCAACTAAGGCTAAAAAATTTAAAAAATTTCCAGGTTGCGAATTTGAAATTAAAAAAAAATTATAGACTTCAATGTATTATTATGAAATCTACCATGAAAAAAATCAGTGCGATTGTGGAAGAAGCTCGGGATCGTCCAAACTAATAATAAGTTAATTTGTTTATAAGGCCATAACTTGTAAACTATTCAAGTTACCGATTCCAGATTTCGTGTGAGTTATTAGACAGTGATAAGGAATGAGAGGATGCGATGCCAAAACGTAATAACGCAGTTTATAAATGTTTAATTCAAAAGTCATAAATAAACTTCTTCTGTTTATAACTTTTGTTCGAATCAATATTTTTTTATGCTCGAGGGCTAATTTTGTAGGTCTTTTGAACACGAAAAAAAAAGGACTTTACTTTTTTCTCGTGGAAATGAACGGAAAAAGTTATAAGCGAAAAACGTGAATTTACGTAAAAATTATACAATTAACCACCCTGTAAACAATCTTCCCCCTATTTTTATGACTGTGGAAACTAATATGTTATTGTACATAATATTTAGCATCTATAGTGATAAATTCAGCTTGCTGAAACAAAAAGTCGCGAAATGGTCATTTCCCAGCTCTTTTTCCTGGCCTATCGATGGAGTCAGCGGTTCCAAAAATGTTTATGCGAATTAGTGAGGTAAGTCAGTAGATCTCTGATCGTTTGTATACATATAGTCAAATGCACAATATTGATCAACCATATTAAGGTATTTGTAACTACCACTTCAGTTTGCAGTCATTTCTGCTTATTTGGAATGAAATATTAGGCAATCGCAGCACCCACCACCATGTATGGCTTTCCAATACCAAATCGCAGACTCCTTACCGCTCCTATTACTCCTAATTTCTGTTTTACTTCAAGTCTACGACTTCGAGTGCGCATTACTTCCTCCACGGTGGATAAGAAAGGAGAATTTATATTTTCCCGAGCTGGATTCCATCCACCGTCTTATTAACTTCCTTCTGCAAATACCTTTTATTTTCGCTATTGGATTCCGAACGGTAAATATTAGATTAGCCGGGCCGCGGAACAGCTCGCATACCTGGGGCGGATTCTTCTTTTTCCTTTTCACCCTCGACTTCGCTCTGATTAATGAAAAATGTATTTAATATTCAGGTTGGGCGCCCGTTTTATCGCCAAAGGGCCGCGGTCGTTAGTTTTTTTCTATTCGTCCTTGTCGCGCACTCCTCGGAAGTGTTTGTTTTGGGGTAAATTTGGTAAATTCTTTAAACTAATCGAACCGACAACAGTGTTTGATAATTTTGTCGGTTCGTTCGCAATTATTAAACTGTTTTTTGCACAATCCTATTAAATTACACTTCAATTAAAACAATTTAACTTCGACAATTCCATTCATATATAAAAAAAATCCCATTTACGAACGCAAAACTCGTGGTTAGCTATCGGCTAAATAGGAGGGAAGAGTAATGCAACTGGATAAAAAAAGCGGATATATTATGTTACCATAGCAACTCTGTTATTTTATTTATTAAACGTAGCGTCAGTTTAAAACTGTTAAATGTAATAACTGTTATATATAAGTCAAAATCAAAAATTTATCGGCTTGTGTCGACTTAGCAATACGTGTGAAGAAGAAATGGTAAATTAAATCGAAAATTGTATCCCTAAAAATACGAAAAAAAAGCCAATCATCAATTTGGAACCATTTTAGAATATTTTGTAAAGTAAGAAATTTTAATTTGGACACACAACAGGGTACTGAGGTTGTGGCAAGGATATTAATGGATTGGGGTTTCAACGTGAAAAAGAAAAATGAAGAAGATTATGAAGGGTACGTTGTGAAAACAATGTGGAGTACTACCGCAGAAATGCTGCAAAATATGTATTTTGAAAAATTTAATGCTGTTTTCAACTCATTCACCGATTCTGCCTTCAAGAAAGCCCGCGACGCAAGCGATTCTAGACGAAAGAAGTTGTAAAGTAATTTCGGAAAACGCAAATAAAGTTCTGTTGCAATATCGCAAAGTAAGATAATTAAAATGGCGACAATATGGGATGAAAATACACCCATAGGCCTTTTGAAAAAAAAGCACCTAAATGGTTAATGAAAAATACAGAAAATTCTGATATGTGTCCAGTAAGACTATTTTATAAAATTTTATCACACAGAACAGATTATATTCAACTGACAGACTTTTTCCAACTCCCAATCCTTTTTGGAAAAATTATACTTACATCAAAAGGTTGGTCCAAAAATATTCCTATAAGAATCAACGAAATTCTTAAGAAAAATTAAAAAATTTCTAATCATACACATCCCTCCAGCTAAAGTAGGTGTGAATGAACAAGAATTAATTAAAATAACTGCACATTCTTCAGCAAATTCTATAAAACCTTATTCGACAGCGATCATCGCCCAAATCTTGTAACAAATCTTCGAAATAAACCTTTGAATAACGAGTCAGTTTCAACAACATGCAAAATCAGCGATGCAATCACCATCTACAAGCGAATCATTAATGAAATCAATGTCAATAGGGCAACTTATTTACAATAAATGTGTTTTGTTGTTCACTTTAAAACAATATTCTGTTTATTACTTGGTTTATTATTAATACGCGTTCACTGTTTTGTGCTTCTGCACATTTAAATAAAGTTTTAATTTAATTTTAGCATTATTCTATCCATGAAATTGTCTTAGCAAATACCATTTGAGCTTAGATTTTGAGTTTGATATATTTTTTTTTTCTCGTACTTTCGTAGGTTATTTAACTACAGCTGTAAGTACTAGAAAACAAACAAAACAAATATATGGCTAAAGGTGAGCTCTTATATATTACTCCCGACTAACTCTACAAAATGTCAAAAATGACATTTATGTTTTGTGGCCAAATAAGATCCACTTCTTATTTGTGGAAGGGCGAAATGGGCGTTGACTATTAGACGCCTTCATTATAGCCATCCTTGTTTATCACATGGATTTCTATGGCTTACTTTATCGCTCTCACGTAACTTCTGATAGACCATCAGTACTTTCCTACACTGTAGACCATCGGTACTTTCCTACCCTGTAGGATTTACAATCATAATTTAATACAAAAATTGTTTAAAATTGTTCTAGAAAAACTGTTCAAAATTGTTACCATTTGTTTACCATTTATGTTTTTACAAGGCAGTCGTCGAAAATGACAATAAATCAGGTTTGTATTACAAAGTATTTAAATTTCAATTTTTTTAAATAATTGTTAATAATTGCTTTATGTATCAACTTTTATATAAACGATTTTTGATAAATCGACGTTTTTACGAGTTCTACCAGCTGTTAAAATAAATGACTCAACTTTGAGAACACCCGATATATATTTTCTATTAGGTACTTTTTTCGTGCGCACCCCGTACTTGGCAATTTTAACCGGGTAAACAAAAAAATTTCCAGGTCGGCCGGGACCGTAACCTAAAAGGCATCCTAAGCAGCGTGGAAATGCCAGAATGTACCTTTACAAATTGCGGGTCAAAACACACGAAAGCCCGCCATTAAGGCCATTCTTTCTCGACGGTGTCAGAACGGCGATAGCGATAAATGAAAGTTAACGGATCACAAAACAGGGATCAGACAACACGGAGGCATCCTGAATAGCCGGAACGGATCTCATTATGCGGATAAAAAGATAAAATCCGTGCCCGGACAGGTTACGTTGATTAAGTCTGCTAAACCGGCTGGTAGCGGGCGAGGATATTTCACGACGTCGGTCGGCCCGGTGGGTGATTTTATCAGCAATGTTATCGGAGGATAATTTGTAGCAGATAGAGACTTTGTGTTTTCCTTCTCTGTTCACTTTATCTTTGCTTTAATAGAAATAATCTAAGTTCCACAAATATACTTTAGAAGAACATTTAATCAATTGTTAACTTTTAATGTTCAAAATAAAGGCCGATTCTCACTTGCGTGCAAGGCATGTGCTCGGCACAGGCAAAGCACCGGCTCGGCAAAATATCTTAACCATTGTATCTTATGGGTTTTAAGGGGTGAAATTCACACTACCTATACGTGCAGCGTCTCGGCTAGCAACAGACTTTGCACGCGACGTTCTTCCGAAAGAATATTTGCAGGGTATGTGCCGTGCATGTTCCGGCAAGTGTGAATACTCTCCAAGCAGTCAACTCAACGTTTTTAGTTGAGTTTCGTCAGAACAAGATGAAATTCTTATTGAATATATCAGCGAAAATGGGGTTATTTACGATTTTTCTCGCAAAAAATACTCAGACAGTGTCTACAAAAACATGACATGGAAAAAAATTGGCGAGAAATTGCAACAAGGTAGGTATATTTATTAAACATGTATTAATCTATACAGATATATTAAAACAAACACAATTTAAAGAAACGTCTTTTTCTTTTTCGGGAATTTTTATTTTCTTGCTCTTCTTCATCTAAGATTAGAACAATTTTTACCAAAATGGAAGTCGCGAACATTATTTCGCAAAGCTAGGGAACTACTACCTGCGGCATGCCTGTCGCAGTGTGAATTGTCTCTGAAAACTCGGCCCATGCCGAGTATGTGCCCTGCCGTTGCCGATCCGGTTTCTTGCTCGTCTAATGAGAATCGGCCTTAAGCATTTTCAGTAATTAAAATCGTTGAAATTACATTAGGGCATTAAAAATTAATAATCAAAATTCTCAAAACTTATTGAGAACCTCTGGAATCGTTCCCGTGTCACATACTACATAAAAACAAGTGAATATTGGTGGCCTTCAATGACATAACGTCCGCTTCTTGTGTGTACTAACGGATATGGCGATAACATGGAAATTCTGATGAAAATTAACTGCACAATTTTATGTTTAATAAGATTGCCCCGATACTTGTGAACAGAGGCAGAGTTATCGGTAGCGTCAGCAGTTCTAAAATGTTTTTATCGTAATAATGTGATCAGCAGGTGTTAGAAAAAAAATATTATTTTGAAATTTTATTTAGGTATGTACTTTTTAAATATTCTCTTCAAAATTTTATATTTAAAAAAAATCAAATACTCATTTTTTAAACACTGGGTACAAAATTACTATTTTACTAGATAAAACATCTGCATATTTTTGTACAATTTACAAGAGTTTAAAAAACATGAACATTTGAAACTATCGAGTAAACTATACAAAACAAACTGATGACGTTTAAAGAAAACAACTACTCTGTGAACTAATGCCACGGTCAATATTGAATTATACCAATATTTAGTAAACAGATGGAATCTTTCGTCAACAGAACCATCAGACATCGGTTTCATACTTGTTAACTTTCATCGGTATGCCATAGGAGGTACAACCTGAATATTGGTGTTACTAAAAGCGAACATACTGAGAACTGTTGGCGTCGATAGGGCATTCTCATATGACACAACACAGTGTTCGATGTTGCCATTTCTTTTACCAATGCTCAAGCCAAATTGTCGAATTAAAAATCAAGTACATTTGCAAAATACGCCCTGCTGTTATCTAATTGCCTCTGTTGCACTTTCAATCTAAATTGACAGTTTTTTAACACTATTGATATCCCTACTGTACATGAAATTATATAAATATTACTATTACTACTAAATATTACTAGAAACTAATGCCACAACACAGCGAAATGAAAAATCACCGCGAACATTCTTTCTGCGGTCACAGCGTTTTGTCTACATTCACCGTATCACCAATTCGTTCCATTACTGTAATTATGCCTCATCCACTGTAAAGGATTACATTTAAGAATCAACTAATCTTAAAGATGTGTCGAAACGAAAAACAATGAACGGTAATTAATCGGTATTTTTCATTCACCTTTGCTATTTATGCTTACATTTTTTGATACTGTATTGATATTGCTATCATTAAAAACTATATTTAATTTCCAACCCTTGAAGAATCATAGAGCTTTTTGGAATAATTTTAGGTTTTGACAAGAGAAATCGGTCTTGAAAAGTCGCAACGCCACAGTTGGGTGCCAGGGCACAAAGGCATTTATGGAAATGAGAAAGCGGATGAACTTGCTAGGAAGGGATCCGTGTGGTCAGGCGGGCTCTGGGCAAATGGATTGAGACAGAACACAGGAAATACTGGACTTCAAGGCCAGGACATAACCATTCTAAGGAGTTCATGGAGTATCCTTCGAAGGAAAGAACGAATGATCTACTGAGCTTGAACAGTATCCGGCTCAGGAGAGTGACAGGACTCATAACGGGACACTGTCACTTTAGAAAACATCTATATAAGTTAAAGCTTGTAGACAGTCCGGTCTGCCGAGGATGTGAATCGGCGGATGAAACTAGTCTGCATATCCTGGGCGAGTGCCCGGAATTTGCACGTAGCAGAATGGCGCTCCTTAGTAGACCCTATTTGGAACCCAAGGAACTGAGAGAAGTGTCAGCAAGGAAGCTTTTGGACTTTGTAAAAAGGACAAATCTACTTGCTGAATAGGACTAGTAGTGGGACGCACAATAGGCCTAATTAGGCCGTAGTGCTATGGGACTTATTAGGATCAACCACTAGATGAAGATGAAGAGAAGATGAACGCCACAGTTACAAGTTTGTCAATAAATTTCTCTCGTATGAGCTTTGCCAACCGTCACGATTTTTGCTGAATTTCTCGATTTTTGGTCATTCTTTTCTAGTCCCGCTTAGCCCCTTAACGATTTTGGTAGTTTCGGAAGATTATTACATTATCGGCGATATCGCTACTGCCACCTTTTTAAGGGTAACCTTTTTAACGCGATTAAATCATTTTCAAAGGTAGCAACAATATATTATGCATACAGTAAAATTTTTTTGTTACTTATAACGTCAATTACGAATTTACAGTTTAATTTTATTGTGTACACGTTTTTCTATATTTTTGTACGAGCAAAATGTTAAGAATTTTTTATTTAAATTGAATAAATACTATTCAGAACCAATGTCCCGATTTTTTTTATAAAATTTCCGCTTTTTTCTCAAAGTCGTCCTAATAGTCACAAAGTACAGTTGACTACCCCACATATGACTGTATCTTAGCGTACCTACCGCAACACTGAAACATTGAAAAGGTCGGTAAAGAACTTCCAGAGCATACGCTCCCCGCCTGACAGGGTGAAATTTACATTCACTGAAGCCGTGAAACGCGATCCCTTTAAATTACCAGCGAGGCGAAGTGCCACTGCACGGGGGCTCAGAATGTAATCCTTTTAGTGGCGACCACTTAGCGTACTTTTAAATTAGCAGTCGCATGAAAACTGGACGGGACGAGCTTATTATAATTACTTGTGGCACTGTTGGGGTTACGGCAGCTGCATGACTCAGGCGGCGGTAATCTGATTAGGGACCCTCTTGACCTATGCCGCTCGCGACGGCCGGGAAGCTGGCAGGCCCCTTGTAATTTGTATCGCCATTTCCCGGGCGCGCAATGACGTTACAAGTGTTCCTTAACATCCACTTGTAGAAAAAAAAGTCCTAAAATTAAACACTGCAATCTCTTATTGTTAGAAGCCGATGGTGACATCGATTTTATTGTCCGGTTAACAGGACTAAGTGATCGAAATGTCCTCCGTTTTTACGAATACAAAAACGTATTCTTATTTGTAATGAAAACAATGTATTTTTCAAAGGTTCTGAATCGTCTTTTAGATGGTTGAAAACATCAACAATATTTTGCCTCAGATGTTCTGCTGAATTTATTTCTGTTTCATAAACCTCTTGTTTGGCATAGTTCCAAACTACATAATCAAGGGGATTAAGGTCTGGTGAATTCGGGGGCCAGTGAATCGGAGCATCTGCACCTCGACCAATCCATCGTTCAGGAAGAATTTTCATGAAGCCATTCTCTGCACACTCGAGTAATGTGGTGGAATAATAATTATTTCTTGCTAATAATGGAACATCATCTTCAATAAATTTATTAAACAGATAATTTATTAAAAAATCTAAATACTTGGTGCTATTTAAATTACCATCCACAATGTGGTATCCTATTAACTGATTCCTCATAGTGGCAGCCCAAACAATTACCAAACGGTCAAATTTTAGCACTTCTTACAAGGGTACCTTTTTTGTTTACAATAAAATTTGCAATAAAAGGAAGTGACAAAAATATTAACCTAAAAAAAAAGTTAGGGCCTAAAATGTTCCCGCAGAGTACTGCACTGAACGCCCTGTATGGTATAGCCAAAAATTAATAATTCCAGAGTATTTAGCATCGCCAGAAACCCCACATAACAAAATTTCAGTTCATTCAGTAGAATTTTGTGGAAGATAGGACCGAAAGCAGATTCTAAAAAATTATTTTCAACGCCCTATATTTTGAAAACAGGAAAAGATACGCCCCTGATTCATAAGAACAAATTGTAATATTTTTGGAAATTCTATCAGGCCTTGATATGCTAGTGCTTTTCAGAATACCCTGTAAACGTGTAAATATTATACATAAGAAAGCATGATCACTAATTTTTGTAATAATACTTGCGAAATGAGAAGGAAAAAGTAAAAGCAGGAAGGGAGAAAATTAAGTGCATTTACAATGCTTGAAACGCAAGACAAACAGGATGCTGCTTTCTCATCTCATGGAAGATGAAATGAAATTCTACTTCTATAAGTCTATCGACATTGATATTATATTTAAATGGAATAGAAGGACTAAAATGGAGAATTAAGTGAAATTAATCCACAAAATATAGAGTAGTCGTGAGACCCACCTAAGATGTTGTGCGGCCTTACGCATAAAGTAGCTAACATTTAAAATAAATTGCAATTTGAGATTTGAACCAAACAAAATATAAATAGCATGTAAAGTGAAAATTATCCAATATACTTAAGACCACCACAATCACTTACATTTTATGTGCTCTCAAAATTTCTTATCATATCCTGACAACGTTATGCGGACTCCTTAACTGTAATTCATTGATGACTTTTCTTGAATTTTAGTAGTTTGAAATATCTAGGCACGATACAGACCACAAAGGAAAATGTATACAGACAACTTGTTAAATGTAGTTCATATAAAATAATTGTTACGGCTCGGTTACCTCTCTCAGGCAGAGGATCATTCATCTTGACTTTTTCCTCCGTTTAGAACTCGAGGAAAAAATCTACAAATCGAATTTGTATTCAAATTCAATCCATATCTTAGTTGTAGAAAGTGTTTACGAAGCATTAAACATAATTAATTTGAGTAAGCTGTAATATCTACTCATGATATCCCTGATCCTGAAACTTAACAGATTAATTTTCCGAATACACAATTCATAATCTAGCCACTTTTAGTATGTACCTGGTAACAATTAACGTTAAAAAACAAATGAACGACTGTCAGTACCTCTACTTGATCCGATAGCATTCAATGAATGTCAATACGCTGCCACGAATGTACATATGCAGGTTCCACTAACAGTATTTAGTCGTATTCGGGACGAGTTTCTTCCCTAGCAAATTTACCCACTAATGTAATTACAGTTTCCCACAATCCCGCATCTACCATAGATAATAATTAATTTTTGGGCTTCTATGGGAATAGGGAAGCCGGCAAAGGGGTCCGCCCGCCTGATCACGTTAAGTTACGTTGTTAAGCAAATTAAACTTGGGAGTTTTAATTGCAAGGTCATGGACGAAGTGGTCTTAAATCTTAGTTAAAGTCCGTTTCCGTTGCTGTTTGGGTCCTCCAGAGTTTATCAACCAAGTAACATATTCTACTACCAGTTTGTTGCTCTTGACTTACCAGTACAATATAGGATGGATTATTTTCTAAAATAATATTGTATGATCATTTATATGTATGGCAAACAGTACTGGCCCCGATACGGATCCTTGTGGAACACTAGGAAAAGTATGCAACAGAATCTTTTCCCGCAGCATTCTGGCAACAATCTGCTGTTGTATTTATTGCAACATTGCGGAACGTGTCCGGCCACATTGCCCCAAATCAATATGGAATGTGACTGATGACGTGCTTCCACCCTAATTACTAATTAGTGTACTACATTCGCAACGATACCGCCTGAGGTATTTGTGGACACTAACGTAATATTTATGACGCTGGCGTGGTCAAAACGTTCCTATAATGTGTATCGGAACACACATACGGACAGTGACTAAGTAGGGGACATTTGGATCCGTTTGTATTTAAACTGCGAGGGATGGAGAAAATTAAATTTTTTGTGTGCGTCACGTTTATTTGCCTTTCGAAGCGAAGTAAAAGGTTTTTGTTGTACGGCCGATAGTGTGTACATAAGCGTATCTCTTAGATTAGTATCTTAGATGCTTTCAGTACAGTCCAATCTCTACTTGAGGGAATAAATCGTATCTGCATTATCTTCTAAATATGTCACTATAACCAATGATAATAATAATTCTTTTATTTAAAAAATGTTAAATCACATAGCGAAGTTGAGCTTTTGGCTTTACTTAAACTTATGGAGATTTAAAAAAATTATTAGTGTAATTAGCAATGTATATTAAATCTTTATTTATTTTAATAGAAGCATCTCTAGCTTCATCGGGAAAAAATTGAAATTACAAATTGGTACAGTCAACATGCCATAATATCGCCCAGGTATATAATATAACAAATATAAATCAGGAACAAAAGAGGACCTGAAAACGATCCTTGAGGTACTCCGGAACTTCATAATCTTCAAAACAAGTTATGTATTACAATATACAGGGTGGTTTTAAATAAAGTAGCAAAAATGGTACCAGTGAATGTAGAACCAAAAATATGAATTGAAGTAAAAATACCTTATATGAAATTTGCACCCCTGAGGCGATATACCCTCTTAGAGGAGGGGATTGAAATTCACATTTTAATTTTTTGAGGAATGCTAGAGACACGAAACATGGTATGAGCATCCTACTAATAAAGAGACAACTTTTCAATATTTGTTTGGACATTGGCGTATTTTATATTATAAAGGAGTAAAGTCAACATGCATTGCATACATTGCAATATTTTATTAGAATTTTTTTTTATATGAAGCAAATTATTTATTTAAAAATATTTATTGGGAAGACTGATTTATTGCGCAACTTTTTTACTTCTTGTAATTTTTCGATAAAACCGATAGTTTTGTAGTAAAAAAAATTAGTTGCGTCATCATTTACTAAAGGGGTAATTGCGAATATTTGTAAAAATAAAGTAGGCGGATGTCATAACAAATAAATTGTTATTTATCATATTAATAAATTGACACTTTATTGGTCATCATTAGTACCAATTGATTAATTTATTATCAGAATACTTATGGCAAATATGTCGACATGCTCCAAGTGTTTTTCGAACCCAGAAAAAAATAGTAACGCTGCAGTAAGATTATACCACCAAAGATATCCAAACCGACCAATTCCTCATAGACAAACATTGGCCTCGGTGAAAAGAAGGCTTCGCGAAACTGGTAAAATTCAGCCCAATCGTGAGGGTGCCGGAAGAAGGCGTAATGTCCGAACTGTTGAAACTGAAGAAGCTATACTGGAACATCTAGAACAAGACTGTGGTACAAGCACAAGGTGTCCAGGCAACTGCAAGTTTCTCACAGTCTTTTGTGGAATGTAGCTCATGAAAATCTTTTATACCCTTTTCACCATCAACCCGTGCAAAAATTGAATGACCCTGATTTACCTAACGGCGTGGATTTTTGTCAATGGTACATTAATATTTCCAGGCATGACTTAAATATCCTAATGAATATACTTTTCACCGATGAAGCAAATTTTCCTATAGTAGGTGCAGTAAACCTTCATAAATGTAAATTATTTCGAGGATTTTCTTTAAATTTAATTTTGCATTTCTTGTTTTTCGTTTCTATTAAATTTTATTTCAGATAAATAACTTTACCTAATACATATCCCATAGTCATAAGTTATCAAACATTTTTCATTAATTAATAGCAAATTATTCTTAATGTTATTATTAAATTACCATCTTATTGACAGAATGTGTCAATTTATTAATATGATAAATAACATTTTATTTGTTATGACATCCGCCTACTTTATTTTTACAAATTTTCGCAATCATCCCTTTAGTGAACGATGACGCATTTATTTTTTTTACTAGAAAACTATAGGTTTTATCGAAAAATTACAAGAGATAAAAATGTTACGCAAAAAATCAGTCTTCCCAATAAATATTTTTAAATAGATAATTTGCTTCATTTAAAAATTTTCTAATAAAATATTACAATGGGGTCGACTGTTTCACTCCTTTATAAAATACGCCAATGATCGAAAAAATATTGAAAAGTTGTCTCTTTATTGGTAGGATGCTCATACCTCGTGTCTCTAGCATTCCCCATGTTAAAGAGAAAAATTAAAATGTAAATTTCAATCCCCTCGCCTTTAAGAGAGTATCGTATCGCCTTAAGGGTGCAAGTTTCATATAAGATATTTTTACTTCAATCCTCTTATTTTTGGCTCTACATTTTTATCATTACTTTTTATCACTGGCAGAATTTGAAAATTAAGCTTCAAAATTCTGCAATATGACGTCATGTCATATTTCTAGGGTTGCAACATCTAATTAATTAACATGTTAAGTATAATCCCAATTATTGTAATGTCATTTTAACATAACGATNCCTCTTGTAATTTTTCGATAAAACCGATAGTTTTGTAGTAAAAAAAATTAGTTGCGTCATCATTTACTAAAGGGGTAATTGCGAATATTTGTAAAAATAAAGTAGGCGGATGTCATAACAAATAAATTGTTATTTATCATATTAATAAATTGACACTTTCTTGGTCATCATTAGTACCAATTGATTAATTTATTATCAGAATAATTATGGCAAATATGTCGACATGCTCCAAGTGTTTTTCGAACCCAGAAAAAATAGTAACGCTGCAGTAAGATTATACCACCAAAGATATCGAAACCGATCGATTCCTAATAGACAAACATTGACATCGGTGAAAAGAAGGCTTCGCAAAACAGGTAAAATTCAGCCCAATCGTGAGGGTGCCGGAAGAAGGCGTAATGTCCGAACTGTTGAAACTGAGGAAGCTATACTGGAACATCTAGAACAAGACTGTGGTACAAGCACAGGACAGATGTCCAGGCAACTGCAAGTTTCTCACAGTCTTGTGTGGAATGTAGCTCCTGAAAATCTTTTATATCATTTTCACCATCAACCCGTGCAAGAATTGAATGACCCTGATTTACCTAACGGCGTGGATTTTTGTCAATGATACACTAATATTTCCAGGCATGACTTAAATTTCCTAATGAATATACTTTTCACCGATGAAGCAAATTTTTCTAGAGTAGGTGCAGTAAACCTTTATAATGTTCATGTTCATCAAAATACTCATGAAATATTTGTTTCAAGATGTCAACATAATTTCAGTTTAAACGTTTGGATGGGAATTGTAGGAAATACTCTAGTAGGTCCTTTTATTCTTCTACACAGACTTGGAGCGTCCGAGTATCTTAGATTTTTGAACGAAAATTTTCCAACTTTACTTGAGGATGTACCGCTTGCTAGACGTCAGGTGATGTGGTATATGTATAATGAGGCTCCTGCACATAGTACACTTGCCGTTAGAGAATGGTTAAATTTTAATTACCCGAATCGCTGGATTGGTCGTGGTCGTGATGCTCCTGTTTGTTGGCCTGCACGTTCACCTGACCTAACGCCTATGGATTTCTTTTTGTGGGGACACATAAGAAGTATTGTTTATGCCACTCCTGTTGCCTCCTTAGAAGAACTACGCTTATGAATGTTTTAGGCAGCATGACCTTCGCGATAACCAAGAACTGTTTGTGCGACTGCGTTATAACTTCAACAGATGTATTAGGTTATGCTTGCAGCAAAATGGAAATTATTTCGAGAATATTCTTTAAATTTAATTTTGCATTTCTTGTTTTTCGTTTGTATTAAATTTTATTTCAGATAAATAACTTTACCTAATACATATCCCATAGTCATAAGCAGAGAGCGGACAATTTGTGTCTTTAACCTTGAACATAGATATGTCATTCATAAACCTAGATACATTATCCATGACGCAGTGGCGTGTCGGGTATGCATCGGAAATTTACGTGATAATTCACGAAAATTCCACGGTACATACATTTTTAGGCGTTATAAAATATTTAGAAAATCAGAAATTGTATACTACATATTTATTAAATAAAGTTCGGTTAAAAATAGTGTCGTTCTTTTAATTGGAAATTAGGAGTCAATGTAACGAATAGCCTCAGGCGACGCACATGATAGAATAGTCCAACTCACGCTCCATTCATAACAGGGCTGCAGTTTGAATTCTGACCAATAGGAATTCGATAAACGCAACCGATGTCGACGGATGGACTAGAGATGGGCGCGAGTGTCATTTCATTTCTTTAGAACTAAATTAACTTAATTATTTTCTCGTTATTTAACCTGTTCACATGATTTATGGATTTTAAATAAAGGGTACAAATCTTCGCGAGGATAATACGATATATTTGCTATACATAATAATTATATTTTGCATAGTTTATACACAATACATTTTTGAACGCGTACACATCTCTACCAAAATTTGACCTATTCTTCGGGTTAAAGACACACATTGTCCGCTCTCTAGTCATAAGTTATCAAACATTTTTCATTAATTAATAGCAAATTATTCTTAATGTTATTATTAAATTACCATCTTATGGACAGAAAGTGTCAATTTATTTATTATGACATCCGCCTACTTTATTTTTACAAATTTTCGCAATCACCCCTTTAGTGAACGATGACGCATCTAATTTTTTTACTAGAAAACTATAGGTTTTATCGAAAAATTACAAGAGGTAAAAAAGTAACGCAATAAATCAGTCTTTCCAATAAATATTTTTAAATTGATGATTTGCTTCATATAAAAAATTTCTAATAAAATATTGCAATGGGGTTGACTGTTTCAATCCTTAAATAATATTAAAATGTAAATTTCAATCCCCTCACCTTTAAGAGAGTATATCGCCTTAAGGGTGCAAGTTTCATATAAGATATTTTTACTACATTCACTGGTACCAATTTTGCTACTTTAGAAACACCCTGTATAAAACTTTCCTACAATTTTTATCATTACTTTTTATCACTGGCAGAATTTGAAAATTAAGCTTCAAAATTCTGCAATATGACGTCATGTCATATTTCTAGGGTTGCAAATCTAATTAATTAACTTAGACATGTTAAGTATAATCCCAATTATTGTAATGTCATTTTAACATAACGATGTCTGTCTGTCTTTTACTCTCTGTATTCAGGAAATACTTGGTGATAATTATTATCATTTCATGTTTTTCTAATGATGCGTAATTAATTAATAATTAAAAGTGATGTTGGGTATAGCGAAAAAAAGGTCAAATTGGAAGTATAAATGTTTGTGATACAAACATTAAACAATGTGGATTTAAACTGCCTTTTTCAGTGTATTACAAATTGATTCTTGGGGAAAAATAAAGAGAAAAGAGATTAAACTTTAGCTTTTGATCCTACACAAAATCAACTCCGCTCATTTAATATGCACCGCAAAGGGAGATTTATCTAGGCCATCGACGGAGCCGAATGAAGAAATATTTATCGGGTCTTTACTTCCTGTATTGATGGCATTTGGTTAGAGAGACGTTCTTTTTATACGTCTCCGCCGAAATTTATTATTTTCGTTCCAGCCGTTCAGTCCGCATTGATTCTGTTCCGCCCGACCTCAAGCGGCTCTATGCAAATTTTCTGCCGCCCGCCCATAAATTCTTCCCCCTATTTAGTAAATTGCGACAAACAAATTAAAACGAGAAAGTCTAAAGATGACTACGATCAGCATGTATACAGGGTGTTCCTAAATTAAGCTGCAAAGTACTCTTAGAGAATGTTAAAAAAATAGTTGTGCTGAATTGTGCTAATTTTATGCTATATTGTACCACTAAAATTTAATCCTAAGCAACGGACCAAGCCGACCTACAATATTTCTTGTGTTTGTGAAGTTAATCTACTCTTAGAGAAAGTTAAAAAAACAGTTGTGCTGAATTGTGTTAATTTTATGCTATATTGTACCACTAAAATTTAATCCTAACCAACGAACCATACCGACCTACAATATTTCTTGTGTTTATGAGGTTAATCTACTCTTAGAGAAAGTTAAAAAAAATAGTTGTGCAGAATTGTGCTAATTTCATGCTATAATGTACCAGTAAATTTAAAAAAAAAATACAGGAAAAAATGTCTCACTTATTGTTTTCAGTGTGCTTAACTGTGCTAGTTGTTCAAAATATTGTGCGTTGAAATAAATGTATATGTATCGCGCTTTCCCGGAAAAATTCAAGTGCAGTTAGCCTTCCAGTTTTTAAGAAAGCTAAAAAGGTGCTTTCTGGCTTGTATCAACTTTGTGCTGTTGAAAAAAATTTCACATCTATTGTAGTTTTTCAGAAAAAGCGGAAAGTCGAGTGTGCAGTTAGTTTCCTGTTTTTGAGAAAGTTAAAGAAATAGTTGTGCTGAATTGTGCTAACTTTATGCTACATTGTGCAGTAAAAAAAAATTATATTAGTTGCGGTTTTTCGGAAAATGTGGAAAAACCAATTGTGAAATTACCTAGTTCTCCATTTGATGAGATATGTACTGGATTGTGCTAACTTTGTGCTACATTGTCTTTAGAGCATAATTTCTTATCTCTTGCGATTCCTCGAGAGATACGGAAAACCCTAGAACGCCACTTTTTGAGAATATTACAAATTGGTTGTGCTGAATTATGCTAATGTTGTGCTATATTGTGGGCTTGTAAACAATTTCGTATCTGTTGCAGTTCCTCGAAAAATGTGGAAAAACTGAGTGTGAAATTAATTAGTTCTCCATTTGATGAGATATGTTGCTATATTGTGGTTTGAAAATAATTTCTTATCTCTTGTAATATCTTCGAAGATACGGAAAAACCGAGTTCGCTACTTTTTGAGAATATTACAAATTGGTTGTGCTGAATTGTGCTAATGTTGTGCTATATTGTGGCTTTGAAAACAATGCCATATCTCTTGCGGCCTCTCGAAAAATGTGAAAAACCGAGCGTTCCACCTTTTTGAGAAAATTAAATATGATTGTGCTGGATTGTGTTTAGTGCTACATTGTGTTACCAGGAAAAATATCATATTGGCTGCGATTTATCGAAAAATGTGAACCGAGAGTGAAGTCAGACTCTCATTTTTTTGAGAAAATTATAAAAAGTAACTGCGCTACTTTGTGCGGTTAAAAAAAATTATATCTGTCGTGAAGGGCTATGTTGGAAACACAATTTTTCTTTTTTGTCAAAACTGCAATTCATTTTTTATTCTGACAGCACAATGTAGCACAAAGTTGGCACAATCCAGCACAACCGGATTTTTAACCTTTCACAAAATAAGTACACCCAATATATTCAATTTCATTCTATTATGTATAAGATTATAGTATAATTCTATGGACGCATTACAAACAAAAAAAAAAGATAATGACGCCCCATATTCTAATCACGGCCGTTGGCAGAAAATAATCGGGGCATAAATTATTAAAGCTAATGGCAGCGCGAATCCTCACGGACATACGAGATACCCGTATCAGGATTTCCAGCGGTGTGTAAAGTCCCTATTAAGTATGCTTTTTCACGGGTTCGTATTACGGCAGGGGATTAGGGTCCATAAAAAAGATTAAATGAATAAACAACGGCGAGGTATCCGCGCGTCAAACAACAAAATAACGTCGCTTTTTGTATCTGGAGATGCCTCGACTGGAAACAAACATTTCAATGGGTTTTAACTGGAAAAGGCTTATTTTGGACTTTGTAAATATCCGTTAACAGAATTATGACGGGTTTGTGATGTACTGGACACGTCAGGCTTATTCCAGTTCTGCAGTAAAGTTCCAGGATGGTTAAAAATATTAGAGCGTTTCTTTACGAGAGGAATTAAATGAAAACACGTTGAAAACCGTTCTGTACTATTCACTGACATTCGAAAACTGACAAAGCATTCCCAAGATATGATCAGAATTAAAAAAATATACAGGGTATGTGGAAACAATTGATCCATATTTCAAATGTCGCCTTTTTTAATGAATACAGGGTGGGCCATTAGTGTTCGAAAGTAATAATAATAATATAATAATAATTCCTATGTTACTTATGTGATTTTTTAAAATTTTTCAAATGGAACACCCTGTATTTTATTATTCTGTTTTATTCACATATCGGTCCACTTCAACTTTTATTAAGCATGCTCTATATCTAAAATTGTTAATTTTAAGATATAGCAACATTTCTGAAAAAGCTTGATTTAAATTATTTATAGAATACCACAAATAAATATTAACTAATAAAATTAACTCAAAATGGAATGATAAATTATACACTGACAAGTTAATACAATGTGACAGTTTTTTCCAAAGCCATTTCGTGCGAACAAAAATAGTAAAAATTAGGTTTTTCCAGAAATGTTGCTGTATCTTAAAAACTAACAACATTGTAGGACATAATTAATAAAAGTTGAAGTGGACTGATATGTGAATAATATAGAACAATAAAATACAGGGTGTTCCATTTGAAAAATTTTAGAAAATCAAGTTTGAACTTTCTTAAAATGATCGTATTATAAAAAATGTCCTGTATAAAATATCGATATTAGCTTATATAGGAGTCTTTGCCTAACATTTGCCTATAATTCTGTCAAATATTTTTGCTTCAAGTATTAGTAGTTGAAAGTTAATACAACTTCTTCGAGGTCGTGGTTTTCCAAAATTCTAAGAATTTTCTACATAACTTGGCAACCCCGCACTAAAATGTTAAACTGTTTATATTGCCACATATATTTCGAATTTTTTCAGAAATTCATATGTTTAAAATTATACAGGGTGTTCCATTTTAAAAATGTAATATTTGCCGTGTCCCGTTTTTACTCATCGCCCTGTGTGTTTCAAATTAATTTTGTCCTTTAGGTTTTTTGATTCTGTACAACTTTTATATATTTTTTTGTACTATGAATAACATGGGAGTTATTTTACTTTCTCACACTAATGGCCCACCCTGTATATTTTAAATACTTTTTACATATGTTTTTTGGTTTTCATTTTGATTGTTTTGTTTTTGTTTTGGCAAAAATAAAAAAGCAACTAACTTTTAAAATGTTCTTAGCGTCCTTAATTACTATGGAAAACTTATGTTTATCTCCATAGATGACTTTTTAATGGAGCAAAATTGTACTAAGCTAAATCTAAATGATTTATTTTCACAAAAAAAAACTGCTTTTGAAATATTTCTCCTTACCCTTCAGGACACCTTGTATGGTGAATAAATCATTCAAGATAATTGGCCAAATTGTTGATACAAAATAACAAAAAAGAAAACAAAATGAACATGTATTTTACTTTGACCTTTAATTTTCCAGGTCGAGGTAAACAAACATGATGTTTTGTACCATAAAACCGTTGGCAATAAACAACTTATTAGATTTCACTGGTTTCATTTCACGAAAATTCGATTTTCACACAGTTCTGTTCCATATTAAAGCATTTTGTTCATCTTTCTTTGTATTTTTAGGTTAAAATATCTGCAATAGTTAAACTTCATTAAATTTTTACATACCAACTTTCCGGAAAGGTCGATAGGACGAAATGGCCCTTTACGTTGGCCAGTACGAAGTCCGGATATGAACCCTCTGGACTTCTTTGTTTGGGGGTATATGAAACAAAATGTTTACGCAACGCCTATTGTCGATGCAGCAGATTTTCAACAGCGTATTTTTGCAACAGCTAATGAAATTCGACAAATGCCGGGAATATTTGCACGTATGCGGACTAATTTTGACTGTCATTTATTAGCACATTAGAACATTTTTTGTAGAACATATCGTCTATTGGTAAGTAATTTGTTTATTCGTTTATTTTTTGTGATACTTTTAAAGGAGATTTGAATAAATTTCAGCATTTTCGTAAACAAAATTTAAACCGCAGCCATAAGCGCTTGAAAAGCAAAATTAGCAGGCCAAAATTTCTAACTTGTTAGATAATGTACCTATATTTAATAATCTATAGAGAAATATAGATTTTACTTTTTATGATAAAATGTTTAAAATATTTAATATGGAGATTATAGATTTATTTATAATATAGTTCCATATTTGTTTTTTTTTGTTTTTTAATTTTTTTTATTTTTTGAATTTTTGAATTTTTTTTTAAATTTTTTTACATTTCCTTAATTTTTCCATTTCAAGTTAAAACAATTTTCAGTTATTATTCTGATCAGATTCATCTCTTGTATAAAATAAGCCCTTACAAAATAATCAAGCAAATGTTATAAAATACCAAATTATAGAAAAAACAAAATACAATATCAAAAGATGACGAGAAATTATAAAAATAGCAAAATATAGAAATTTTATGAGATAGACTAGTTGACAAGATTAGTTGATTCCTCATAAGTTGCTACATACAGATACAATCTGCTATGAATTGAGAAATGCTGGGAATCGCTTCATCTCCTTTTGTACATCAGTTTGTATGGGTATATAGTTCATGCTAAATAAGTCTCAACGAGGAAGTCAATGGAAGTTTTTTTATACAATACAATGTGGGTTCTATTTTGAATTCAAATTGACAGTCACAAAATTGTCAATATTAAAATTATCTGTATAAATTAAATAATAAAATAAGCGATTTTTCATAGGCCTACTACTTCACAGATGATAGAAAAAAATGTTTCATTGATGACATCAACAATAACTTTAAGTAATCACTATGTACTTACATCAATTATCAAAAGTTTCAGCAAATGCTAAATTGTAAGTTAAGTTTGATCATCGATATCTTCTTCATAACATCGCATATTTTATTAAAACTTACATTCGTGTTCATTCGAAAAATTTATATTTGATCAAAATTAAAAATTTTATTTTTCCCATTTTTGTCCCCCTAATATCGATTTTCATCCATTGTGTACAAATAAATCTACTTTAAAAAATTTGGTATAACAAGGTGGTGAAGTTATTTCAATACTATCGAGGAGTTTAATTTGAGACATCCTCGTGCTGATGCCAATTCAGTAAATAACCACAGCAAGTGCTGTTCGTACGAAACATAGCAGTAATTATCTCAGGACAATATCTTCGCTTCAGGGGAGCACCGATACCGGCAAGGCGGCCAACTATCCATCGCAACAAAACCTTGGGCTTCGTCTCCTAACCCCCGGAAAAACGCCTCGCGCCCGTTCCGTTCCCATTCGGATCCGGTACACTCGCAACGGCATTATCTGCGTCATATTTCACAATTAATTCCTGCAAAATTCAACAGTTAACCGGCTATTACATCGCAGCCAGCACGAGCTCCGATGTTCGCTGACCGTTTACGCTTCCGTCTCTCTCGCTAGATCTGTCTTTCTCTCTCTGCTATTAATTTAAAGGGTCCATAATTCTCGCCCGACTTTGGCAGAAACATAATTTACACCCCCGGACCGGTTGGCTTTACTTAGCCGGTTCTTGTGTGGGAGATTTTTATCCGGCTACAAGAAGCGTTCCAGCAAATTACTGTGGCTGAAAAACACGTCTGCACGGAAGGCGATCCGTGCCCAGTACGCTAACCGCCAAATTTATTTGGGAACGTTTCGAACGAAGACGTCCATACAAACCGCTTTCGGGGATTATGTAGATTACTGTTTACGCGTGCACGCGTGTGACAAATGTGGCAGCGGTTCTTTCGTAATAAAGTCGACGAATGAGCGGACTTTAACGGAAATATATTGAAATATTGACTTATTAGACCAATTAAATGGGCCTTTAAATCGCAATTTTGGTCAACCTGAATTTTTTATAGAAGTTAGTTTGAGGTATACAGGGTGGTACGATTTTTATGCAGAAAACTTTGAGGGCAGAGGTCTGGAACGGCTCCGTTTTAGTGATACAGGGTGTTGAAGTTGTTAAAAAAATTGATTTTTTGTTTATATCTCCGGAATCTATTACTCGATCTCAATAAAATTTGGTACAGATAATCTACGATAGTAGGCCTTGCATTCCCTAAAATATGAGCTCTAAAGGTACAACCAGTGGTGTACAACTAGGCAGGGGTCATCACCGTTTTTATAAAAAAAAACTACGCCACTGCATTTTTATAGTAACGGATAAGATTCACTGTTTTCAAGTTATTCATATCAATACCATCCCCTTGTGGCAGACATTTCTAGCCATAATATTACAAGAATATTTATGTTTATGCTTAAAAATGGAATTTTTTACACTCGTTTCCACACCACCTGTAAGGTAAAGTTCCTTAAGCGTTTTAGTTTCCCCTGCAAGCCTAACCCACTATCTTTACAAATAAGAACAACTTAAATCAAAATAATAATAAATGTACATTTACCAAAGGCGAGGGGTAGTGAATTCTCACAATCTGCATATTTGGTCACAAGAAAATCCTCATGAAATTCGGACAAGATTTTTTCAACACGAATTTTCTGTGAACGTATGGCTCGGAATAATTTGCAATAAAGTTTGTGGACCTTTCTTTTTGCCACCCCGTCTAAATTCCCAGTCATTTAGTTACTAGTTAGTGCTTTAGTTTTATTGGACTCTAAAGCTTTTGATACAATTAATCATAAGCTTCTTTGTTCTAAACTTAAGTACTATGGGCTTGAACCGACTTTAGATCTTATTAATTCTTATTTACATGGAAGATCTCAACAGGTATGTGTTAATAACATTTTATCTAATAGTTTAGAAATACCTTCTGGTGTACCCCAGGGGTCAATTTTGGGTCACTTACTTTTTATAATTTACACTGCTTCCATTTTAGAATCAATTCAACAATGTAAAGTACAAGCTTATGCTGATGATACTCAACTATATTATCATTTTGATATTAATGATTTGGTTCAAGCTTGTAATATTGTCAGCTCTGAGTTACAAACTGTAGGGCAATTATCTGATGAACATAATTTAAAATTAAATTCTAGCAAATCAAAAATAATTTTTTTTGGTACTAAGAAAAAGGTACAAATATTAAGACTCAACTTTGATATTATAATTGATGATATTCCAATTCCTATTACTGATAGTGTAAAAAATCTGGGAGTGACTCTTGACAGTAACTTACGATTCAATCAGCATGTGAAAACATTACTATAAAAACTGTTCTCTCTTATTTTAATGACTGATTATGTCTATGGGCCATACCTTAATATACAAGAAAAAAATAGAATTCAAAAAGTTCAAAATTCATGTTGTCGACTTGTACATGGATTAAGAAAATTTGATCATATTTCTCACAAAATTGTAGAAATCAAGAGGCTCAACATGGAGAATCGTCGACGTCACCATCTTGGCAATCTTGTGCATAAAATTTTAACCATTCCTTCTTATTATTCATTAAAAACTAAATTTGTTAAACGTTCTAATGTTCATTCGAGGAATATCCGATATAAAAATACCTTTACAATGCCACATCATCGTAATGCCTTATTTAAAAGATGTTTTACTTATAAATCTATCACTTTATACAATTCTCTTCCAGATAATTTTAAAATTTTTAATATTAACAAATTTAAGTATAAATTTAAATCATATCTATTCAGTGGACAGCTGATTGAGTTGAGGATTTTTATTTTAAACTGTTGATTATTGTTAGGTAATTGTATTTTATTTTAATTGTGTTATTGATTCTTTTCTGAGCGACTGTCTGTTGTTTTTATGTATTTTGAAATTACATGCTATCGCATAAATTATGGTTGAGTGTGAATAGCTTTTGCTAGACTTCGCCACGAGTTTGCAAATTTTTCCCTTTATTTTTTTCTACTTCTTTATTGTTATATTTGCATTATCTGCTTCTAACAAAGACGATTTATTATTATTATTATTATTATTATTATTATTATTATTTCTAAACTTTTTAGAAAACCATCTATTTGAATTATTAGAGGATGTTCCATTAAATATACGACAAAATAGCTGGATACAATGGATGGTGTTCCTGAGCATTCTGGGAGAATAATATAAGAATGGCTTAATGAAAATTATATGGGGCGATGGATAGGTAGAAAACTAAATGCCAATGTCAACCATAATGGTGCAGACGATCTAGTGTCTTGGCCAGCCAGATTGCCATATCTAAACCACCTGGACTTCTTTGTTTGGGTTATCTGAAAAGTAAAGTTTATTCTACTCCAACAGATACAAGACCATAACTACTGCTACGAATAGAAGACGGGTGTAATGAATTAAAAAAGCTCATTTATTTTATTTGGGGAAAGAACCATTTTCAAGTTATTATTTAATTAAATTTGAAGGTAAGCTTACCACAAAGTTGTAAATCGATAGTAATTCTAAGACTATTCATTTTGTAAAAAAAGTAATAAATATTTTTTGTTGAAAAATGTTATATCTTTTCAAAACTTTTGTCGCCTGGATTGCGAAAACTATTTAAGAAATAGGTTCAATGTATTTTTTTAATACAATGATAATAATTGCGGTCCTGTCCGTGAATATCCATGAATAAAATAAAAATTCATTTATATAATTTTCTTAACTATAAAATTCAATGACTTTAAACGATATAAATCCTGACATATATTACTATTTTTTAACTAATTTGTTATGAAGAATCTACAATTAAAACCAAACATATTATTTACACCTTGTGTAAATATAAAAAAGTTTGTATTTAATTATTGTACCTACTAGTATTTGCTTAATTTATATTGACACGAACCCATAACACCAAATAAAAAATTCCAACTTCAAAATAACACAACCCCCATGTAAGACGTCTAGAAACATGAATAAAAATGAATAAACGTCACTATAAAAAATAATATACACACACGAATCTCTATAAATATCTAAGTACATTTATTACACGCATACGAAATTATGCATATCGTGCAGCATTAAAATACACCCCACAAAATTAGAATTCATCCCGTTAATATCGTCAAGACGGCCTATTTTTAAAATCGGCTTCGTACTATTTAGATTACGGACATCAATCACACCAAAATTACGAGTTACTTCTGCGAATTCCATTCACGCTGCCCAAGTTTTAATGAAATTGTAGCACTAGCCCCGATTTACGACATCTATTATGACTTTTCGTGCTAGCGTATATTTAATAATTCCTCGCCATTCAATTCCGCGAGGATTTAATTGCGCCACAAAAGCCGCAGCGATCGGAGACGCCACACATTGGAGAGCATTGTTTGTGTCCGCAATGTACAGCCGTGGACAATAAATCCTTTTCAAAAAAGTAACGAAATGTTGAAATTTTCGTTTATTTAAATAGGGCTTCAGACCATGAAATGGGAATGAAGATTGCTAGAAACAGCTGTATTTACTGATTTTCATATCTCTTTAAAACGTATTAAATAAAATAATATCTTTTATATTAGATATCATTTATTGAAAAATAATTTAAATATAAATATAAAAGAATTGTAAACAGATTAATAGAAATAGGTAAAGCTTAAACTCTCAACAGTAAAGCTACACTTACTGAACAATACACTTTGGAAACATATTAATGTCCATAGCTGTACATTGCTCCTTCATTTCCTGGTCGCCGTCGCATGGAACTAATATTTTATACGGTTTTGGTTGATTTCTATGAAAACCGAGATTTAGGGGCGATGCCGTTATTGCGAAATTCTCTATTCTGCATTCAGGAAGCACAGCAGACCCACTAAAACTGGTCGATCGTGCGCTCTGTAGGATCGGCATATGAGCATTCAAAACAGGGGTTATTCTAGGAAAATATTAGGTACTTTTATGCGGTTTTGTCGTATTATCACGAGATCTGATTAAATGAGCTCCCGTCCTGTATTCTAATTAAATATCGGCATGCTACACAGTTAAAGTTAACTAGGTAAATTAGATGATAAATTATTCTGTTCCTGCTTATTTTTATTAAGTGGACAGAGGACAAGGGCGTTTGAAACGGAATAAATAAAGGACAGGAGCATTGCTTGTACAGAGTGTCCATTGGTTCGACTGCTAAAGGGGTATTTATTTGTCCAAATCATGAAGCTGAGGCTAAAAGTCAAAGAACCTTTGCTCCTCTAGTCACTGACATCTGACGTTCAATAGTTGAGCTTGAGATTTGTAGTTTTGTATACGATATTTGAATGTTTTCTTTAATATTTTAAAGTATTTTCATGTTTCATTAGAGATTCTTATTGAAATTGGATGGCACTGGAAGAGTTTTGGGTTTTGGGGTATTTCAATTTACGCATACCTACTATCGGAAGAAATGAAATAGACTTCTGAGTTTGGAAACCGATATTAGGAAAACGTACTGGCAACACCCTGTATTTCCGAAACTATCAACTTTCGGATAAGGCATGTTTGCGCCAATGGTCACCATTTCACGTGTAGTATCTTCAGCTTTCGACTTTCCCATTGTTAATGAATCACCCTGTATATGGTCCAAATTTCAAATTTTTTCGTTTCTGTTTTCTTTCGGTTTTCAAACTCAGGGGTCTATTTAATTTATTTCGATAGTATTTAGACGTATTTAAGAGGTTATTAGGCACTTAGAAGTTCTTAAAAGTTGCTAATGCACTTCTAATACTAAGTATTTATTTAATAACGAGCGAAAAAAAAAACGTGGTCGAAGTTGGCTCTGACACATTGGACGTAGGGAGTAGCTTATAGCGACCAACTTAACCTCATTTCTCAACGAGCTGTATAGCAGCTGTCAGTTTCAATAACAAAGCGGCGATACAGCGCTTTGACAGATGACGTTTAAGTTCATTTGCTATACGCTACGCCCTACGTCCAAATTTTCAGAACCAACTTGACCACGTTTTTATTTGAACGCTCGTTATAATCGACAGTTATGGAAATATTTTGAAAATGTATCGAACTATTTAAAAATTTTATGCATTTTGAAGGAATTTTGACGTATTTTGCTGCACTTTAAACCGTTTCGAAATGTCTTTTGATACCGTTTTTCTGTACCTTAAGATACCGCGTGTATTTGGATAAGTGAAACGATACTCGAAAAAAAAAACAAAAAATGTAATGTTTCTTAGAAAATCACAAAATTATTTCGACATAAATTTTGTTAGATTACGACTAATTCCCGGTTTTAAGCACTAAACGTCGCTCTGAGTATGGAATCCCTCTTCCCAACTTAATTGTCCCATTGTAACCGAACGCCGACCGGACCCAGAAAAGTTCGGCGGACGACGAGCCCACTGAATGGATCCCAGAGGGGGTTGGTACGGCGCCCCAGCCGAAAAGGGAAAGTTGTGTGGACGAATAAGGGAAACTAACTTTCGGACCCAAGGCACAAACAAGCGCGAGGTGGCAGGATGAATTGTTAAGTAATTTCTTGTAGGGCCAGACGTCTAAATTCCAGAAGCAAATAAAGAAAATTAAGTAACTTCCGGTGGGGCACTCATTTAGCAGGAAAAGAATAACTGAAATGTATTGTGTATCAAAATTGTATTACTTTTTAATATTTCCTGTTTTAATTTTCCTAAATGCGTTAGAGGTCATTTACACTAAAATTGAGAAACTAAATACATAGGTACAACCCTTAAAAAAAATAGTAACACCGAATCGTTTGTAAAAACTTGAAACGATTTTAAAAAAATATTTCATATTAAAAAGCATAGTATCAGTGAATATTTAATAAATCATGTAATATAAATATTTAAAAAAAACAATAGAATGCTTTTTTTAAAGTAATGAAAGTAATGTGCTTTACTAAATTATTTTCCACTGTCTTCCTCTCTAACAGCTGTTTCAAAATGTAACAAATTTCCCTCTCTAGCAGTTGTTTTAAAAACAACTAGCAACGCTGATTGTACACTAATACAACTTACTACGCTAATTCGGGGTGACCGAATCAACTATTGATTTGATTAAAAAAAAATCAAATTCGTATTCACGGGAACACGTATGTCAATCAGGGTAAGGTCACTATAACCCGGTCAGCAAGCGATCTTGTCTTGACTGACTGGCCCATAACGATCTTGTCTTGACTGGCTAGTCCATAACGATCATGCCTTAACTTAATGGGGCTGCAAACAGGGTTCTCCAATTTTGTAACTTGATTTGACCTTCAAAGAACCTTCTAGTTTAACCCCTAGCTCATGGTCAAGGTTATCATCGTATGATCCCATCAAACCATAAAACTTTCAACCAGAATCCTCGTAAAATCTTATTCAGAATCTTGTTTGACCCTAAAATAACCCTTTAGAGTCAAATAATTTCCTCTCTATCCATTTCCGGTACTAGAAATACATCTATCATATCTAAAAATTCAAGTTGACCTTCAAATAACCTCTATGATGGACCTCTGTGTCAAAATCAAGGTCACCATCGAATGTCCCCCTCAGAACCCTACAACGTTTGTCTAAAAAGTTTCTCTTGAAAGTGCTTCACTAAGAAGATATTACAATGCCTTATTTAAAATGGGGCACTGTGTATACCACACTCACAATAAGTGTATTCTTTGATATGACTCCAGAGTAACTAGGTAACTTTAAAATTAGATATTAGATTGACATTTTAGAAATATATAATTATATAGCTGTCAAAATAACAATTGCTTTACTATTTACGGATGATATGAAATTAAATAAAACAATTTCAGTTTCAGTGTCATCCGAATGCAAATATTCAAATTCAAATTTTTAAAGATCTCGATGCCAAGTTATCTAATTCGAATCAAAACAAAAGCGATTATTATTACAGTACACGCCATGTTTATCATCCTTATCCTTATAACATAAATAACTATTTTACATTTTTATTTTATTGAATTTAAACATTTTCTATACGCTTAACAAAAAAGTCTTATTATGTAATGGCATGGCAATATTACAATAAACTAGTGTCCGTGAGCATAAAAGCCGCCATCTAGCGGGCAAAAAACGAAAATATCGGTATATTAATACACTTCAACGTACATTTTCCATCGTTCGGGTTAACAACCTACATGCCCAGTAACACCCGTTGTAAAAGTAACGTGGCTCGTTATCTTCTCCTTAGAACTGATTCTGCAGACGAGGCGTGAAACTTGAAATCCGCAAAAGGAAATTTCACTCACATCAGATAAGAACATCGATTGGAAAAGTCACATAAGTGAAATCAATCAAGTGGAAATCAATGCTGCAGGGGAAACGCCGAGAGAAGTCCGACGCCGTCTAATGAAAAACCCTTGTCATCGTCTGACCAAAGGCGGCGATTAGTTGTGACGTGTGCGGATAGCCTTAGACGTGGAAAGATGTGGTTTACTGTGCCAGAAGCAATCCTGCCCGGACATGTTCGAATAAGGAGAGAAGTAAACTAGGCTAGACTTTTAAATCGTTAGAGGAAGGGTAGGTTGTAAAATATTGTCACAGGGAAAGTCAGAATATAATACTCGTACATACACCTAAGTTATTAATTCTTGAAGTAAAATCTGTTTTACATTTACCAGTTTTTTATCCAAAACATTGATCAATAAATAGTTCAAGTTATAGAGGTAAACGTATCTAATGCATTAGAAGTCAGGAATTGCCACTTTATACTAATAAATTCGGAAATAAAAGTAAATATTAAAAAAAATTACTTGGTTTTACAGGATAGTCTAGGTTTTAAGTAGGAAAATTTACCAGGTAATAGAAGAAATTATTTTAATCACAATGACTATGAGTCGAAGAACACTTAATTTTTGAGATAGATATATATTTAGAAAAAAGTTTTCTGAAATATATCTAATAATATTTGACGTAGATTAACTTTGGTTAGCAGATATATCTAACTGCAACTAAAAATTAGTTAATCTAACCTTCAAATATTATGGCGGAGATACGTGGCATCAGTATTTCTAAGAGCCTTAGAATGTCAACGCTACTGAGTACGTGACAATTCTCTAAGTGCTTTTCATTACCAATAGCATTACTAACAAAATTAAAAAAAACATTTCTTACATTTTGTTTGAAGAATAAGCCGTTCTGATCTGATTTATTTAATTTTAGATCGAGTTCAATAATTCTGAGATTATTCATTCTACAAAAACAGCTTATAGGAAGCTTTCTTTTAGAAATTTTTGTTCTTTTTTCGGAGCTATACTTTACAAAATTAAAAACTTCTACGCCAGTAATTTTTTGGAATGTTAACAACCCAAATTGTATTTCTAACAAAAGATTTCCACAAACTGTTTTTGCAGAATGAATGGTTTTACAGTTATTTTTTATTTAATTAAGTGTATGGTAACCTCATGCTTTAAAGTGGCTAATACTTCGGACAAAATGAAAGAGATCTTTCTTTTTAGAAACGCCATTGGTACGTAACTTGCAGAATATTCATAATATTCACTGGCGGTGAAATTCTAAGGCTTTTACTGGTACTGAAACCCCGCAGCTTCGTCACTGGTTAACGTAACTGTAAAGCATCTTCAGAAATATTTCAGAAAATGTGATTTGTTTTCTAATTGTACAACCTTTATCTCGAAAACAAATATGAAACTTTTTGTTTTAAAGAATTCGTTCTATCAGTTAACGAAGTTTTCGGTTTTCTTTTCTAATGATCTTCTTGGCTATTATATTCAGTCAGTTGATGTTTTTTTTTTTGTATTTTTAGGTGAAATTTTACTAAAAGTAACATTACGATATAATTCGCTACAGCTGAGTTAGTTATGTAAAATTTACAAATATTTTGTTTATTTGAATGTAATAATTTGATTTAAAAAACCCAATAATTAACATTAGTGGAATTATTGCAGTAAATTTCCAAATAATTCCTCGTATAACCTTAATTTTGGCTTTATTTTGTGGCAGTTATAGAAAAAAATAAAGGTTTTTCCATAGTTGCTACAATTGCTCAATATGTGATGTTACCCACAGAAACCTATGAAATTTCTTGGTACCTGAAAAGATAAAGCGTAAATTATTTCAACATATTGTGGTGTAGCTAATGTTTTTTTTTCTTTTTGTATAAAGACTGTGTATTATAAATGTCTCACTTGTAATGTATAAGAGTGCAAATGTTATTAAAATAAGCAGTGAGCAACAGTTCTTTTATGGTCAATTAAAAAAAAATTCTAAAACCTTTTTTAGACAGTCTTTCCAATAATGGCATTTACTGCTGCTGTTACTTTATACATTTCTTTCTTCAATAAAAATTTTGTAGCTTCAATTGGCAAGAAAACTGAAAATTAATGGCCGGTTTTGGTGTAAGTGTAGTAACTTTTAATAATTGATCAATTCTCAATTTCTGTTACTTACATTTTTAATCTAAAATCTAGTCTAGAATTTGACTAATTTATGTGGAAAAAACGCCAAATACAGCGAAATGAGACAATTTCCTAACCAATTTTTTTTAACAATTCATTGGATCAACCACTGATGAATGTAAAATACGTATATATAAAAAATCAAGCGAGAGCTCTTTTACCACCGACAGACAGAGACACTGTGCATTTTAGAAATAACTGATTAATCGTTGAATTTTGACAGATTGAAATTGTATCAAACGATTGCGGACACAGGGCTGCGTCAATAAATACATTTTTTCGATAGCCGTTCCCCACGAGACAACAGTGACCGACAGTCCATCAATCCCAGGGCAAAACTGTCGGATCCGATAGGTTTGCTCCATCCTTTCCTGACCGCAGCTTTTGTATGGGGAATGGGACTATTGATCTGCTTGGGGGTAACCGAAGTATATAAGCCTCTTCTTATTTGCGGTTCGGTTTGGTTTCCGTCAACGAGTATCGATGGAATTTCACACTTGCATGTCTTTAACCGCAGCATTGTGGGGAAACCGTGGAAATATCAGATGTGAAGGATGAAAACAACGAACATGTCCAAAATCGCGTTGTTTTAACCACCAATTGTTTTAACCACCAATTGGGTGTTACCTAACATTTGTGCTAAGTATGGACTCCAATTTGAAAAAGTCCAAAATTGAACAATTTGAAATAGTTTTCTGATTTAAAAAAAGTAAGCAGCAGGGATTATATTTATACAGGATGACCTTACTTCAAGATGATTGATAAATTCGAATTTCTCATACCAAAAAAACTCCCGGATACGAAATTTCACGAAATTAGTCGAAAGATATTAAAGAAAATGTTACTTATTTTTTAAATTTTGACATTCTGTAGCTTCGTTATTATCAATTTTTGGACTAAGGCAAGTTTAGTTAAATCGACTTATTTTGAGCAGTACTACAGGCCCTTTTGAGACACCCTGTATAAATGTCCATCAGAAGAGCAAATTTTGAATGTTAATTCTCTGTAAAAGATGTTCCTTCATAATAAATGGTGTAAATTGTATAGGTGTTGCCATAAATCAGATCTATTACGTTTAATTAAATTAAAAGGAAAGCTTTAACTTTTTACCTCTTTTCACGATTGCTTGTATTTGTGGGGAAGCTAGAGAAATAGTGATGAAATTAATGAAAATATAAAAAATCGTATTATAGTCCAGTCAAATTAGTTACAAAAATAGTGTTCAAATAACGAAAATTTCGACAGCTAAATTTTGATGGAGACCTTGGGTACACCATTAGAAATAAAGTGTCAAAGGTCCCCAGCGATCCCATGTGTGCTAAAAAGTTATTCGGGGTCAAAGGTCAAAATTTGAGGTTTTTCTGATTTTTTAGAAAACGGTAAGTTTTATCAAAAAAGTAGTCCTGACAAAAATTATAGACCTTAAAATTATCTACAAAAATGGTCCCTATACTTTCTTTTTTAAGAATCACCATTCCCGAGATATCGCGATTGTAAAAGTTGAAGGAGTCACGTTCTACATGATATGCACATATATGCCACGTATATACATAGTCAGGCACTTAATACAAGTAAAAATGCCTATTTGTGTCTCTTATATGTATAATATATGTATAAACTATACTACTCTGAGAAATATACACTCAAAAGAAACTTAGTCCCTTAGTCAATCCCCTCTACCCACATTTCCTTGAATAACATCTGGCTACCCTATTATAAAAACTTTTGTAAAAAATACACGAAACAAGAAACGAGTGCAACTATCTTGTCTTCCTCCAGCATCGGCTTCTGCTAATCAACACTTGTATCGAGTATACTGTCAAGTTCAGACATGGCTAGGCAATCAACTGAACCCAGAAGACTGGGATTGGAAATATAGACAGATAAATACTTTGGAACCGATTTAAACTTTACTTCCACCTGCTCTGAAAAAAACTCCTTAACACTATTTTTTGCAATTGCAAAAAAGGTTGTAGTGCTAAATGTGGCTGTAGAAGAGTAGGGTTGCTGTGTTTTCCGGCGTGTACTAATTGGCAAAGCCAGTCTTGCTCAAATGTCCAATTGAATACAACAGACGAAGATTCATGTGATTTCGATGAAGAGACAGCTGATTCATCTTCATTTGAACAATTTATGAACATCCAGCAAGAAGAGGAGGAAGAACAGAAGAAGAAATCGAAGAAGACATGACTGTTGAAGTCGACTTTGAAGAGTGTGAATCAGATTAAATTATCAAAAGAAATCAGAACTACAGTTAAAGTCAATAACCAATATCAATAATCATCATGCAGTTATAAGAGTATTGTCCCTGAAAATTCCGTCATAACAGTTCGTGGAGTAGTCCTACCGAGGAAACTATGTTAAAAAAACGCGCCAAAGTACACTACCTCACAGGTGGTGTGGAAATGTGAGCATATCATGTAGAACGTGACTCCTTCAACTATTAGAATCGCGATATCTCAGCAACGGTAATTCTTAGAAAAAAAAGTATAAGAACCATTTTTGTAGATAGATTAAGATCTATAATTTTTATCAGAGCTACTTTTCTCATAAAACTTACCGTTTTCGAAAAAAATCAAAAAAACCTCAAATCTTGACCTTTGACCCCGAATAACTTTATTTGACCGGACTATTATATTAATCACCAATTTGGAAGTTGGCTAATTTTTATGATCAGTAAGGAGTTAAATTTGAGACCAGACAAAACTGACCATATTGGAACAATTTTCTGATTTAAGGTAAGTAGGTGATTTATACAGGGTGTGTTTTCATTCGACTACCAAATTTTTGCAGGGCCTTCCTTGGTGAACATAATTAAAATTAAACTTTGTGCGGCTTTGTCAACCACTCGAATAAAGGGGCACCCTGTATAGTACATAAAATAATTATGGTTTTAACTAGATAGTAGACTAAGTCTACCCAACACATTTTAAATGTTTCGGTAGAGGAAGTTCTAATCATCTTTAAATATGTCAAGCATATGTTGTCTATTAAATTTTCACCAAATACTAAAGGGCTCAGCCTCCCTTCTATGACGAGACAATTTATATATTTTATATTTATGTCTCAAAAATAATGAAAATAAATTCCGAGAACCAAATATATAGGGTGGTTCATATCTTATCCAAAAAAAAATTGGGAATAGATGCGGCTTGAGAAATGAAGTGAATATCGTAAAAAAAAATCTAAAATCCTTATAGTTTCCGAGAAAAAAATTATTGAAGTTGTTCAACCATTACATAGCTGGACAACTGTAGTCTCTAGCGTCATTCGCAACACGCGTGGAGAGTCACGTGGCCTCAGCGGCTCCGAATACTGAAATCCAATTTTACAATCGTCGTTGTGATAGTGTTTACAAAAGTTTTTTAGTAGTGTCAAAAATGGCTTGTATGGCAACTCGGAGTTGATCGATATAGTTTTAATTTATGTTGAAGTAAGACAACATTTGTATTATGGTGAAGCAATTGTGTTATGGTGAAGCAAGACAAGGTGTTAGATCGTAGAAACTGAGTAAGACGGATCCAAATGTGTTTAGACGTCGGTGGACAAAATTTTGAACAGATGTTGCAGGTATGTCAAATAATTTTATTATTTAAAACCACAAATTAATTTAATTAATTAACAATAGCGGTAAATGCAGTTGAGTTTGCTGATATAAAATAGGTGCTATAAAATTCTATTTATTTCTTTCCTTGCGAAGTTTTTGTCCGCTTTTATCACACTGCCGCTATGTCGCATGTCGGTCGCATTGTGCGAGGTCAGGTTTTACAGTGGAACAGTTTCCAGTGCTGTGCAGAAGTGTATTTTTAAATCATTTTCGAACTGCCTTTTTTTATTTTTTCTTTACAAAACTGTATTTGTAAGAGTCCCTTGGACATCCAAAAATTTTTTTTTGGAAAAGTTCTGAATCACCCTGTATTATACAATTTTTCGGAAAAATTTATTGTTTTGAAGAAAAAGCTATTTACGCTGAATTAAAAAAAAAAAGTAAGTTTTAAGAGTCCATACAAAATTTTGACCAAAAAAATTCCTTGATAGCTCCAAGCAGATTTGAAAAATTTCCAAGAAAGCAAAAAAGTAAGCTTTGTCAGTTTCCATTTTTCTATAACCACAATTTCTCAATTTTCTATATCACCAACGTAAATATTTAACAAAACATAATTATTTCGAAAATTACACATTAGCCGTTAAAAGGTTTGTAACAAATAAGAAACATTTTTATTTGATTTTAGAAAAAAATAATAATTTTTTCTACCTAGATTTCAGAGAAAAAAACGTGCTGGGAGATTTTTGGTTTATGAGAAAATAATGTTCTCGGGCTCCGTGGGGGCTCCTAGCCCGAGAACGACAAGGGTGGGTCAATGTAAGGCTGTAAATGATACAATGATACAGTCCTATTTCATGACCAAAAATGTCAACATTCTTTAAAGAGAACAAAAGGTATGTATTACAACAACAAAAATCTAATAAAGCACATTATAAATAATTTTATGGCGTGCCTCAACCGTTTTCCTTAATTGACGAATACACAACGGCACTTGAACGTATGAATACATTAATATCAATCAAATTTTACGAAGACGAATAGGGAACATTATAATATAATAGTACAGTTACGTCGCGTGCAATTAAAATAATTGAAAACAAAGCAGGTGCAGGACTAATTAAAATTTAATTAGAACATTATGACGGTTCTTAAATGCCCTCCACAATTACTCAATTGAGAAATAGGGGAATAAACCGAGCGGTGCATCTTAACTACAAGAGTGACAAATTAAAGTTGCTACTTAATAAGCAGGGCTAACGATGGTGAGAATTAAAAGTCATCTTTTTTTAATTGTGTCAGCTGCGTTCTAGTGAAGTAAAAGTTCTTTGGGACAACAAATGCTGGATAGAGCAGACGAATCTTCTTAGTAATGCTTTCAAAGCATTCTCATTATTTAGTAAAAATATCGATTCTGCTTTACTATATAATAAAACATCGATAACTTGAACTTCTTGGTCACCCAATGGATACTTGTTAATAAAAAATGAAGAGTATAGGTGTAAGAAAAAAACTTTAGAGAATACCGCTGTCATTTTGGACATTTAATACCGTACCCTTGCTAGATTTATGCCGGTCTTTACGTCGTAATTGAACTAAAATATTTATCAGGACATTTGAAGGCCGTACCCTTTTTTTCCAGTAACTGAACGAACTGTATTATTAAAGCTGATGGCAACGAAAATTACGCAGGAAATAAATCAGGCCTGCGAAAATTGAGAGGCAGATAATGGAAGAATATTTTGCTTCTCGTGAGGCAAAGCAGAAAATGATCGAGTTCTATTTTGCATTTAGTAGGATTCAATCTGCATACAAGTACTTTTAACATTTTTTAAAAATTAATTTACTATAATAGTTTTAACTTGGTATTAAATAAAAAGTCATCATTTTACATTAACAGAAGCCAGTGTAAAATTACAAAAAAAATTACATTCAACTGCAAAAATATGTACTTCTATCTTTTAATTTAACGGGAATTATTGTTAAATGCATATCTATCTATAACGTAAAGATAAAATGACATCATTAGTATTTTTATAGCACTATTCTAAAAACATTAAATTTATACAATTAATGTAAAATTACAAGCAAATTACATTTGACTTCCGAAAAATATGTATTTCCTCTGTAAGTTTTAGTTTAATGAGAATTATTATGGTGTAATTAATTGCGTATCTATTTGTAACGGAATCATAAAATTACAGTAACAGTATTTTTACAGTACTATTCTAAAAATATTAAGTTTAACGAACTTATGTCAAAATTAGTATCTTCAATACCTAATTAAGTATTATAATAGAGTTACTATACCTACAGCCTTAACGGATACTAAAAAGTCTAATACAATTTTACAGCAGCACTCTTATGTAAAATGACAAGGAAATTACATTCAACTCCCAAAGAAATGTAATTCCGCTGTAACTTTTAATTTAATGCTCGATTTCATGAGAATTATTCTGATATCGATACTTGCATGTCTTTCTATAATGTAAAAGTAAAATTACATGAATAGTATTTTTACAGAAGTATTCCAAAAATATTACATTTATAGAACTGAATTAAAAATTAAAATCTACATCTATTTTAAATATTACATTCTATTTAATATATCTATAGTTTCAACTTCATAATCGATTTTACATTAGTGTAAAATTACAAAGAAATTACATTTGTAACAAAGTATTGTCACTGTAAATTTTCTAAATAATCGTTATTATTATATGGTTCATTTAATACATCTCTATCTGCAATGGAAAAGTAAAATGTCATCAACTAGACAGTATTGTGTAGTACTAGGTATTCCAAAAACATTATATTTATAGAACTCCATTTTAAACAGAATATAAAATCTTTTTGGGAACAGAACTGTTCTTGCATTAATTGCTATTGTATAGTCTTTCCGATCTAAATTGAATAACCAAGAGGCTGGCAGTATGTACACGGTTCGGTCGCTGACGCAACAACTAGGCATTGAAATATTTGAAAAACTTATTCCCATATTTATTTAGCCGTACCCATATACAGGTCCGGTCGCCCAGTTGAAGGAGCGCTCGGGCAAACGCGGCGCAAACACACCCGCACTGTGCGACTTGGACATAAATTCAGTTGTCAACAGATGATCTAGCAGTGCAGTGCATCAATGCGGAATTTGGTGTGGTTCAGATAATTTTAATTTATTACACCTTCATGTTACAATTGCGAAAGGGAGAAATCAGAAGGATATTTTGTTTACTAATATTATTACAACATGGCATTTTGGAGACCTTTTGAAACGGAACAAAACGAAATTTACCATCAATATAATAAAATTATTTGAGGACATAAATAATAATTAAAATATGTTGTTGGCCAAATGAACATATATGTAATAGAAATTTCCTACACTTTATATAATTATAATTTTTTACCTTCAGTGGAAAACTTTTTTAAGGAAGCCTATGAAACTCATTAAATTTTATTGCTAGGCGTTTTTATACACGTTCAACTGACTTAGGAAGGACTATACCTACTATTATAATTCGTAGTAGTTCACTTTCTTTTTTCAAATGAGCTAATATTTATTTATGAATATTTCCACTGCCAGGGACCATGAATGCCCGGAATGACAGTAAAATATGATGATTGATGGCCTTTATGTAAACATAATCTATATTTTCCGTACGCGTTTTAAAATAAAAAGCTCCGTAACAGTGAAATATGGCCGGTAAATGGGGTAATTTCGTATGCATTCGTTCTCGATGGTGGTGTCAAAAAGGGGTGTTATAAAGGACAGCAGAAGCGGCGGAGCGCCGCGTTCTTATTTAAATTTATACTGATGGAATTTTTTTGGCATCCGACTGGTTTTATATTAAATAACGGCGGAGATATGTACTGGCCTGACAAATTCCTTCTTCCGCGATCGGCTCGGAAATGATTGTGAAGAGCGAACGGCGGTAATAATTCGAATCTTCGGCTGCTCGATAATAGATTTCGGGACTATTTGTCATCCCATTTAAGTAGAGCTGTCTTCGATAACTGTATTTAGATAAACATATTCGCTCAAGCGTAAAACAATTTACCTACAAAATTTTTAAATCCTACAAACGTGTTATTATTATTTTTACTTAACTTTCGAGTAATGAATCGTGAAGAGGCAATATTAAGGTACAAAAAAGGTAATATATTTAGTACTACGCGTTGTTCTTAAATAAACGAGACATAAAAAATTTTATATTGAAAACATTTTCTTATACGCTTTCGTAAAGACTGAATAGAAATTTATTTGAGCAAATTTTCAGGTAATTTTTGCGTTAAACAGTACTCAAACATCATTTTCACGGTCCACAGGTAAAAAAATTGTAATTTTTCCCACAGAATTTCTAATAAGATCAAACGTTCAATTTATAACAAATCACAGAAATTAAAGGAATAAGAAATTTAAAATTTTAGGTGATTTTCAAAAGGCTGTAACTTAGCGCAAAATAGTCGTAGGGCAATAAAATAAAAAGCAAATTAAAGCTTGAACTTTCTAGTTTCAGCATTTGAGAAACAAAAATTTGTAATGTTGACCACCTTGAAATCATAAGAAATCCAACGGAAAACTAAATTTTGCTTCTTAAACAGGTCCACAGGCATCAATAATTTTAATTTTTGTTTTTTTCAAAATTTATCGTATTTGATAAAAAAATGTCAATTCACAAAACAATGTAAATACAATTAAACAGTTCAAAATTTTCCACTACCACAACCGAAAAGTCATTTATCATTAGTAAAGAAATAATTTTACTTGATAAACTTATCAATTTTGACTTTTAAATGCCTTTTTTATAATATTTCATGATAACTTTAATCATTTTACCTGAAACTGGAGAAAAAAGTGTAATTATAACATAAATTTGAATAACTTTTGTACTAGTAGGTTTATCAAAAAATGATAAGGGACATTTTTTGTAGAACGTTCAATTCTCTAAAAAAATACGTTTCGGTCATTTAAATCCGACTATTGGTTTTCAAGATATAAAATTCTGAAATGGAAAATTAATTTTTCCTATGTTATTTTAATGGAAAAGAGAAAATCGCGATGCACGACCTGTAAATATTAAAAGTTTCGAATTTTACAGGCGTCTCTTCTCCCTGAATCCATTTCAGAGGGGATTTTGAGAAAAAAAAATAGTCTATTTTTTTAATCAGCCTAATATTTACCCTTTAGGTAATTGATTTTTAGCAAAAGTGACAGTTTCAAACATTCGAAACACAATGTTGTCTTTCATCCCAGAGATTTGAACTCTTGAGGATTTCTTTGTGATATTTTGAGATTAAAAAAAACGAAAATATCATTAGTATATTCATTATTTGCGAAAGTTAGCGAAAATCCTTAAATACGCAATCCTTTTACCTTTTTTTGAATCAAGTTTCTTGCATCGAAAAATGTTTTTTCAAAAAACAATAAGAACGTCTTACAAAGGATGTTTTGAAGTTTTCAAAACCCTGCTTAGATTTTTTGTACAATCATTAGTTCCCGAGTAATTATTATAAAAACCAAAAAGGTCATTTTTCTTCACTAATGTTTTGTTTATTTGTAACTTCAATTTCGTTTATTATAATTGTAACATGTAATAAATACTAAATAAATTTGTGACTTCCTTTGAATTATTTTGTGGCATGCACTTTTTAAAGTGGAAATCTCTACAGAAATATGTAAAAACCGTCAATATTTCCCAAACGAATGTTAAAAAGAATTAGATTAACGTATATTAATAAAGTTAAAAGATAATTTAGTCTTGCATATTTAATATTCATTTAAAAAAATGAAATCCGTGAATTTTTAGTTTATGAAATTTTTATCTTCTAATTTTCTAATTAAGTACTACTTTTTAACTTTATTTTAAAGTTATATTTGAATTTCAAAAAATTCAAGAAATTTATTTTTACAAATCAAGTGAAGTCAAAGATCAACTGATGTTATTTTTCTATTTGAAATGTAGCAATTCAAAATATATATATTTTTCCATGCTTGAACGAAAGTCAAAACTGCATCTAATCGTATTTATTCTCGAACATATTTGATATTTTTGAGAATGCTACAAATGCTACAACGAAAACGTCAAGTAACACCGAAACAGTATGTTTTAGACCCAGTATCTCTATATCAAAGTACTCCTTAAATTCAACGAGAAATTTAAAATATGCAATAATGGACAAGCCGTTCCATTTGAAAAAACGAAATTATATAACCTCCAGAAGAAATGGGACACCCTGTACAATTGAATATAATTTTGAAATGTGAAAAAATCGGTTTTAATTAAGCACTTTTTGCATTATTGATATTAAGTAAGCTAGGGAAGAATCCGTCTTAAATAGGACACCCTGTATTTTCTGTCAGAAAATGTAAGTAACTCCTGAATATTCGTACATATGATCTAACTGACATTCCAGCAATTTTAAGGGCGAAATAAGGTGTTTATTTTGAAAAGTAGGTATATTTCGTTGTGCATTGAATTAAACATGACTGTGGATATGATGAATTTTGTCAACATTCTGTAATATGTAGATGATGAGATTAGAGCCCATTAGTATTAGTACTATATAATTAATACAAAAAAAGTTTAGTTAGAGACACCACTTTCTGGCCCAAAAGTTTTTCAAATGTTGCAGAGGAAAAACAGATACATCAGCTTTGTTAGGTGGGTTATATTAAAAAATATAATAAAAACATTACTGATTGTGTGAAAACGATGTTACAGTTTGTCATGACGAAGGCTTTCATAAAAAATATCTGGATCTAAATAACCGAATAACGAAATTTGTATAGATGATTAAACCATTATAGTTTGTGAGTTTAATATTAATTCTTGATGTATACAATTAATCCTGTTTAAACTCATCTACTGTTACATCTATTTGTAGCTAAATAAAGTCATAAGTTCATCCAAATGATTGGTCTTAAAAGAATGTATTTTTAACTGACGACACAACTTGAACTTCCACCATTTTAGTCCAATTGGTATTTTTACCTGAATTAGAGTAGAAATTGATAGAATTCGTAACTTTTGAGATATACCTTTAAAATATATAAAGTCCCTTCAGGTCATTAATGTCAAATGGGCAAATTCGAAGATACCCCCAATTTTTTAAATCGCGTGGAAAAGGACAGTATGCTTAAGCATACAGAAGCATTGCTACAGTAGTGCTGTTTTTATTTTATTTAGATATTTATAAGGAGGAGGTAAGGAACTGTGCAGAGAAGATTTTTATCTGCTCCGACAGTCAGGCCGCGCTCAGAGCGGTTAGCTCCCCGAGGACTAGGTCTGCCCTTGTCCAAGAATGTGGAGACGCTCTAGAGTCATTGGCCTGACGAAAAGAAGTAGAGTTGGTTTGGGTCCCAGGCCATAGGGGCATCCCTGGTAACGAGAGGGCGGATCAATTAGCTCGTCTTGGGTCCAGGGGACCTGGACAGGGACCTTAACCAATCTTAGGTATCACACGAGGCAGCATTAATGGGGCCCTCAATAAGTGGGCCTATCAAACTTTAGGTCTGGATTGGAGGAGAAATAGAGGATGCAGGCAGGCCCATAGTTTTATACATGGACCTAGCAAATCCAAGACAAGATGGCTGCTGAGCCTCAGTCGAAGAGCCCTAAACCAAATGGTGGGAGTTCTGACAGGCCACTGCAGACTTAAGAGGCATTTAAGCTTAATAGGAATCGAGGAGGACTCTCTATGCCCGAAATGTGGCGAAGGGGGGGACACCCCTGTCCACCTTCTGGGACAGTGTGCAGCCTTTGGGAGAATAAGACATAAAGTCTTTGGTGCTGAAGAGCTGCAAGGGGTTGAGGTGAGAGACCTTCCATGGACCAAAATCCTGGCGTTCATTAGGGCGTCGGGTAGGTTCGAGGAGGGTCAGAGGCAGAGTGGTTAGGTGATGGGACGGCGGGGTAGGCAAAAAGGGCCCACTTGTGGCCTAATTGCCAGGCTGAGGCCGCCCCTTTACTACTACTACTACTATTTTATTTATAATAGCCCCCAGAAAATATAAAAAAATCTGTTTGCCTCATTATATTATACAATATCCTCATCTCAAATAAAAAATAGTTACAAATTAGTTAGATCAATAAATTTCAATTCATTCAACCTCATTATCAAAGTTAACAACGATAGGTACTCAAAATAAAATGTATTAAAATGGTAAACAACACAAAACGCAAATGCAACAAGTTTCCTGCAGATACAACCACAATAAAATCGTAAACACGAAATTCCTATCTACAGTTTTAAATACGCGCGCTAGTTCGTTTTTTTATTTTTTTAGTTTCTTATGCGACAATAAAGTAAATAAACAATAGTAATCTACATTATGTAGTGCCAATACCCGTTGTAGTAGCACAATATACAATGCTATTGCCATAAAAACATGTGCCATAAACTCGACCAAGCAAAGCGTCAAAACTCACTCACACACGCACAAACGGCAAGCCTGGCCGACAGGGCAGGCATTAGGGTGTCGTTAGATAAGTATCGAATAAATTGATCGATGCGGAGCTTCAGATCAGAAACAGACATGTTATTGTATAATGACGCGGACAGTGGGATTACTAAAATGTGAAGTTGCAGTTATAAGAAGGCAACGGTTGTGTCACTCTTTGATTGAATAAAATTACCTACGGCCAACCCTGTACCAGACTGCAGCCGTTCTAAGATTTCCGATCTCTACTTATTATTGAAATAATGCAGAAACGCTGTCTGTCAACAGTATTATGTCTCCTATACCGTTAGAAATTCAGTTAGGACGTTTCGTTGATATGAAATTAGCTTCTGATTGTAAAAATGATTCGTCAGATACGCCTGTTCACGATATTAGGTGTACCACTTTATAAATATTTTGGTAGTTCACTCAAAACCATCTAATACCCATTCATATTCAAATGCGTCGGCTTTAAAACGGTCGACGATATATTGTTATACAAATTATGAAGTCTTGGAATGCTTATTCGAAATGAGCACCGTGACAGGACGAAGCGGCGCTACGTTTTATTTACATAGAGAAGCGAAGGCAGCTTCTCCGTATTTATGTTTGGACAGGAGATTATTGTGTTGTTTCCGAATAAAATTTATCGAGCGTTACGTTAAACGCCTCTTAATAAGACGATTACCATATTTTGTTACGGTTAAATTGAATTACGGAAGCAAAATACAGTGATGAATGCTTGCATACGATTATACGAAAGAGTGAATTTGCGATTTATGTCCTTTTGCATCGAAATTTGTAAATTACTGGATTCAGCACAGTTTTATCGTTCAGGCCTAACTTCATTAGTTGAAAGTTACACATTTTGCCCTAGTTCTCGCGTCCAGGTGCATTTTGAGATGGAATCTTTGAACCATTTCGAGAGCAGTGATCACTTCTTGACAACATAAAACTGAAAATATAGTATAAGTAAAACAATAAGTGAAATACAATCTGCATGTCTGTGTGTAAAGGTTAGGCATATTTTTTTTTCTTGAATTTTCATCATAACTTATAAACGAATGCTTAAATTTTTTTCATGTTTGGGAGATAATGCCTATTAATTAAGGGGCATAAAACAAGCGATAAGAATGTTCAAAAACTTGCACAGTGGCGGAGTGGAAGGGGTGCTCAACCCCTTTCTTAAACAGAACTTCTACGCCAATGACTGTTTAAAAAAAAAGGTTATTTTCATTATCTACTTACAGTTTAATAAAAATAATGTCCCTTCTTCTGTTTCGAAATTCCTGTGCGTTTCCGAGTTATTTTGATTTTTAGTGTTTGTTGTGGTACTAAATTAAGTAATTTATTTATTATCAATTATCCGCTAAATATTTAATTATTTCAACGAAACCTACCTAAATATGATTTGTTAAGGATTCTAAAAAAGCCGAAATCTCTTATTCTTTATCTCTTTCCAATTAGTCAAAACAAATATTTGTTATATCAAGCTATACTCAAATACAAGACTTTTATAAGTTGAAATCTGTTACATACAATACATTATTGTGCAGTTGCCAAAAAGTTTTAAGAAGTTGTTAATTAAATATTGTTATAAATTCAAAAAATTTCTCCATAAACATTAACATCAATGTTCAATCAATGTTTTTTTTTTTTGTAATTTAGTTGCAGTACATTAGTATTTACGCAGCACATAATAAATAAGGATTGTTAAAATTAGAGTACTAAACAGATTTCAACTTATCAAAGTCTTGTATTTGAGTTTGGCTTGATACAACAAATATTTATTTTGACTTCATTGGAAAGAGATAAAGAATAAGAGATTTCGGCTTTTTAGAATCCTTAACAAACCATATTTAGGTAGGTTTCGTTGAAAGAATTAAATATTTAGCCCATAAATGATAATAAATAAATTAATTTAGTACCACATGAAACACTAAAAATCAAAATAACTCGGAAACGCACATGAATTTCGAAACAGAAGAAGGGACATTATTTTTGTTAAACTGTATGTAGATAATGAAAATAACAGTTTTTTAAAAAAATAGTCATTAGCGTAGAAGTTCTGTTTAAGAAAGTTGTTGAGCACCCCCTTCACTCCGCCACTATGCAAGTTTTTGAACATTCTTATCGCTTGTTTTATGCCTCTTAATTAATAGGCATTATGCCCCAAACATGAAAAAAATCTAAGCATTCGTTTATAAGTTATAATGAAAATTCGAGAAAAAAAATATATATTCAACACCCTATATCTCGGAAACGAAGCCTTCTACGACAGATGTTTATAGGAACTTTTCTTTTTAAAAACATGTGATCTATCTCCTGTTAAAGTTTGTCTACAAAAAACTAACTCAACCTGTATTTAGGTAGTTAAAACACTGTGCCACAAATGAATCTAAACACGTCTCATGAATAATTAGCATACGTGCGATAAATTTGTCTGTCATGTAAGTTGTAGTCCTTGGGGGCTTCTTTATTAACAAACTTCAGGCTTGATTTGACAACTGAAGGCCACATTCGCTCTTGAATTTCACTTTTTGTGCTTTTGGGCTTTTCTTTATGGCCTTATGCTAGCTTTATAGGATCTTTCTCAGGTAACCTTTCTCGTTATGATCGAGACTTCAGTTCAATTTTATTTGTAGCACTGTTTGGTTATTTAATTTACTGTGATTTAATCTTTAACTTTTTGTTTTAACTGAACATTAAACTGAGTTCTTGACGTTTATGCCACTTGGTCCAATAAGTTTTTGTGTAACAATAATTGACAGTCACAGAAAATACCAGAATATTCTTGACTTTTCCAGTTTATGTTCAATTTTCTTTCACCTATTATGAAAAAGTTGCATAATTCCATGTAAAATATAAATATCCACACAAATATAGGGTACTCCATTAAAAAAAAATACAACTTTAGTCAGCCCTCCAAAAATTAAGTCTAATTATTTTTTTAAATGTACATTCATTGCCCGTTGTCTCACCCTGTATAAATACTATTACAAATACGTAAAAAATAGTATGCAAGATATTTAGAAATGTTGTTGATTTTTTGTAATACGATGACAATTAATAAAAGATCAACAAGGTTTTAAATTGAAAACCAGATTTTATCACAAATTTTGAACCTCAAGGGGTTATAAAGTGTAAGGCAGTTAAAAAAGTACATCTTAAACGAGCAAAATGGCCGTTCTACGTAAGCAAATTGCTAATTTTGCGGCTAGCACATTAGAAGGCAGCGACTACACTCTTTTTACTTTTTGGGAAAAAACGACTACATCCCATTTTAGAACGCTCTCCGCGGTATACAGATATAAATATTTTAACGGTGTAAGTTGCAGGAGCTTGCAACCGCGATGGGCGCAAACCACGACTCGCTGCTAAACTTGCATATTATAAAAATACATCTCCCCAAAGTACTCTCGTAAGTACGAGAGCGTCATTACAAAAAGGACCGTAAAAGCACGTCCTTATCAATTTGGAATATTACATTTTATGGTACAAGAATGCTTAAGAAAATAACCAATATAGCTTGAACTTATATACAGGATGTAACACTATGGTATGTTAAATATGAAGGGAATTCGAAATTCAAAAAGATTTTCTTGTGAGTTTTAACATTTGAAGACGTTTTTAAAATAAATGGTATTAAAATGTCTTTAAAACTTATGGCAAGCCACTGGAAAAATTTCGAAGGCATTTTATAAAACTGTTTAAATGTTATGTAAACAGTAAAAACCGTGCAAAGAAAGACGAGAGATCTTGTTCAAGGGGCTAGACCCACTCAATTATAATTTCTAGTATTTATTTATTTGTATTCTACCGTGTTTACAAATAAATAACCGTTTCACGTTATTATAAATAAATTTACATGTCTTTTTATTAAAATTGCGCATATTTAGGGATATAAACATGTTCTTTTTGTCCCAAATTACGAGGGAAGATTTTAATACACGAATTTTTAATATCACTAATTATTTCATATATGGGTCCGTTAAAATAGAGATAAAATAACGGCATTTTTTAACGAAAAGAGAAAAGATCAGGAAAGTTTGCGAAAATTTCAATCTTGGTATGATATTATCAATATATGTGGAACGAAGAAAAATTTAAAAATATTTTTAATATGCGAAAAATATTACTGAACTACCAAGTAAACGCGGCAAAAATTGCGATGAATTAGAAATATTTTCGAGCTATAAAATGCGGTACTACGAGATTATAGATTGCATTTCCTTTCAACTATGTACTCCTTTTGGGAATTTACATGACTTAAATTTCCTTGATTTAGTAGATTCCTCAAAATCTCCCGAACATGCAAAGAAATTTCCCGAAAAATAGTTTAAATAGATAGATTGAAAAACGAACTTAATATTTTGTACAGAAACGGACAATTTTGTAATTTAGAAGTTCAAAAAACAGAAGAAATATTGGACAAGGAATTTAAAATGGTATTATCGGAAACATACAAATTGTTTTGCCTAGTTTGAACAATTCCTGCAACAAGTGTCTCGGTAGAAAGAAACTTTTCGTGTCTAGCGCATTAAGACTTAGTTAAGAAATACGATGATACAAATTATCAGTGATGGCGATAGAAAAAGAAATATTGCAAAGCCTTAGTGTCGGTCCCCAATTTTATGAAGAAATTATAAGTAAAATTGCAAATTTAAAAGACCGACGAATAGACCTGTTTTATAGAAAATGAATGTTTTTTTTCGTATTTTTTAATATTCTTAAACCAAGTAGAAACAAATTTTTTAATTATTAGGTAGATAAACATATCATTTTGCTTATTAATTTTATTGTAAATAACATTTTTAAAGTTCTGATGTTATTTCATTTGTTAATTTATGGTTATTTGAGAGCAGATAAAATAACAAAATAGTTGCATAAATATTTCTATTTTTTATAAAATCTGAATGAAAATCCTGAAAAAAGTGACTTCGCATCTTTTATTAAATTAATTTCATTAAATTTTACATAGTTTTCTTTCAGAATATGATTTGCAAGTACTTTGACGTTATTTAATCTATATCTAAACATATTTACAGCTTTACAAGGCTACCAGAATTTAGATTGACTTACTTAATTTAAGTTATTTAATTATTGCATTTAATCATATTTTTATCGATTTTTATTTATATAAATATATGTTTTAAATATTCATTCTAAAAGTATACCTATCTAAGGGCCATTTTCACAATATCTGGTCACTTGAAGATGACTGGAAACTGCAAGTTAACCAGTAAATTTCCGTTTCACAATATCGGTTTTGGCATTAACTTTTGGTTAACCTCCCAATTTGTTAACTATAACTTAAGGTATGGGTTAACTACCGGTTGTTTAGAAACCTAACCTGTAAAGTTTTATCTAAATCCGTGGATCTTATTGAGTTGGGATTCAGAATTTAGTTTGTAGAAATTTGATTACGAAAAAAATACATATAGCAGTAAAGAGAAATTAATAAATGAATTAATGCCTAGAGTACTTCGGAGAAGACCAAATTATTTTGAAATTATGATTCACGCGACTTTTTTGTGAGATTTAGATTAATACCCAGAACAGCTGAAATATTGTTGGAGGAACTTGACGAAGCAATCAGTCATCCAACAGATAGGTAAGTATCCAAATTACCTTATGTAATAAGTACTTAATTGTTTTTTTTTCCTGCAAGTCAACAGTTCTTGCATGTTGACTTTAAATTTTGCAAACGTCTCCTATCGAGCCATAGTCGCGTTACGTCCACAATATATTCAAATACCAGAAGAGGGAGAAATTGCTTTAGTCCGGCAAACATTTTTTATTATTCTTCAATACATTTCCAAATTTTTTCCTGATCTTTCCATGTACGTACATCACTTTTTTTTACACTCAATAATATTTTTATATTTTTCTATTAAATATATCGACAAATTCTCTTCGTCTTGTGTGAAGTTTACTGCTCTTTTATTATCCATTGCAATTGCGATTTTTGGTTTCTCTTTATCTCTTCTAAACGAAAATGTGAGGTTATTTGAGTTCCATAGAACACTGATTATTAAAGAATAAGTGTCACGTGACGAGTTCTCAGCACTACCAATTGTAGAAAAACATACACACTTTTGGTTAACTTAACCCTGAATGTGAAATCTTTTATGAAATGATATGTTTGGATTAACTTTAAAGTAATAGTTACCTTTACTTTTACTTTTACCTCATATTATGAAAATGGCCCTAAGAAGTGTCCTACTTCTTGGTCAGTTTGTTTAAAAACAAAATTTACATTCAAAAATGCTTAAAAATTCCGTTGGCGCATTATAATTTTTTAAGGAAAATATAAAACGTTTCAATATCTTCATTTGCTCAGAAGATATTTAAGGACTTCTAAGACTACTTTTCTAAACATTAACATCCTCATATATCAAAAACGAAAGTTGCAAAGATAAACGTTTACATAAGAAAATATTCTTTTTGGGCAACACACCCTCTATATTTTGTTACTATAATTAATTATAATAATTAATTACCCTGGCATAAATATTCATAAATTTACTAAAGTTTTGAAACCTTTCTCGTTCTATTTAACCGCATAAATTTACTTCAACAACCCCATTTAGAACCATAAACGCAATATTTGCATTAATATAACAAAGAAAAAATTAAAATTACACAATACCTAAAAATAGCTCATGAAAATGAAATATGCAGGTATTGATTTAACTAGCAGTAGCAGCGGTAGTTTTTGCGGCAATGAAACCATTTTTAAAACAAGGTTATCATTATTTCATGTTCATTAACAATTTCTAGCCAACATGCAATCCATATACACACATTTCGGATAAATCGACTACCGATCCCTCATCACAACATTCAAGCTGTAAATATTTACCAAACAGGCAGTTAAGTACATGGCTAATACAATTCAAACATCTATTAAGTCTCAATTAGTGCCACTTTCCTCCTGTTTACATCAAAAAACGTGTATTTATCTCGTGAGCTACATTCAGATACAGGTATCGCATGTCTCTGCTATCATTGTTACTAGAGAACAAAGAGAATAGACAAAAGAATTGCGAGAAACAATTGTAATTGGATACATCTCGGCTTGCTCGGACATGGTCTTTACCCCACACGCAATATGTTCTAAATAAAAACAATGGATCTAGTCTTTTGTAAGATTCTCCCGAAGGCTTGCTTTATTTATGCACGAATTGGGCAACAAAATTCATGTTAGACATATTAATTATTTCAGAAACTGAGAATATTATCTTGCATTATAACGAAGATCATTTAATATATTTTGAATAGATTTATTTCGGTAATTAATAAACTCATTCATTGTTAATTTATGGAAACAATGTGCTGTATATAATAATCAGTATTTTCATCCCCAATTAGTTAAAAGTGGAGTCCCACAAGGGTCAGTTTTAGGTCCCTTGTTTTCACAATTTATAGGTCTCAGTTTGAAAAATTATGTCACTATAAAGTACACCTTTAAGCTGACGACATACAACAACTATATTGTTCATTCGAATAAAATACAATATAATGAACTAAACAGAGAATAGGCAATGATTTAGATTCCCTTTAGTTATCTGAAACTAATATATTCCAAGAAAATAAAATTTTATTATGCAAAGTTGTGACAAAGTGACAAAGAAAGTCTTTATTTGATTGTTACTTTACCTTTTAAACAACTAAATATTATAATAAAGTCACACATAATAAAAAGCTATAGTCTACATTTATTTTAAGTTAATATTAAAAGTATTACATTGTTCAATAAATATTTTGTTCCTCCTCTTCACTTTTGAAATGTTTTTAAGTGTATTTTAATTCTAATGATGTCTTTATTTTATTTTTAAATATTCCTAATAAATGATTGTTAGATTTAATATTCAAAAGTTGTTAGTATTTGTGTTTGTTAAGTGAAGGAACAAGTAATAACCTGAACTCCACCTTTTAGGCTATTGACTATGTACTTTAGATAGGAACTACAACGCAACAGAAATTTTATTGTTTGATATGTTCAATTGACCCTAAAATATGATAAAACCGCAGAGTGCTACCTTTTAAAAGGGTGCGTTTTTGAAAACGAAGTAAAAAGGTGGTATTTTAAGTTTTTTGAGTTTTACTCGAAAACTATGAATTTTTTCTATATAGATGTCAACAGAAAAGTTGTAGCAAATTGAATTTCCAATCGAAATGAGTCAAAAAAAATTATTTTTAACAAAAATATGCCCCAAAAAAACGAGTAAAAAAACCCGAAAAAATGCGTTTTTCTTTTTGGTTTTTGGCCCACAACTTTTTTCTGAGAGGAGTTAGGTATAGGCCTTACTTCACAGAAAAAAAAGTTAATATTTTTTCCTTTAAAATAAGCCTTTATAGAACTACCTACGACTAATAGAAACCGAGATACATTGGATCAAAGTTGGCTACTTTTTGGATTTTTGGTCAATTTTTGCCCTTTTTTGACGATTTTCGTCTTATAACTTTTTTCTGAGTTTTTTAATTTTGAAAAATTCTTATTTACAAAATTGAAATTTTTTTTTTGTAATTGTAATTTTTTAATTAAAAGTACAAAAACAATTAAAAGAATTCGAAATTTTACAAGATAAATATGATTAATTGTTGTTTAAATAAATAAATAATAATATTCAATCACCTAGAAACTTATTTTAACTTTCACATTCACAAAAATAAATTTATTAGACAAAATAATACCGAAAGTACCTAATAAAAATTGTATAAAGAGCAAAAGTATCGTTGGTTAAATTGACATATCTCGGTTGATTTTAATTGTACAAACTTCTACCAGGCACCATTTTAAAGATCTTGAAACCAGCTTTCATTCGAATAAGGCATTATATATACCTAAATTAACTCAGAAAAAAGTTATAAGACGAAAATCGTCAAAAAAGGGCAAAAATTGGCCAAAAATCCAAAAAGTAGCCAACTTTGATCCAATGTATCTCGGTTTCTATTAGTCGTAGGTACTTCTATAAAGGCTTATTTTAAAGGAAAAAACATTAACTTTTTTTTCTGTGAAGTAAGGCCTATACCTAACTCCTCTCAGAAAAAAGTTGTGGGCCAAAAACCAAAATGAAAAAAAAACATTTTTTCGGGTTTTTTTTACTCGTTTTTTGGGAATATTTTTGATAAAAATAATTTTTTTTTGACTTCAAAAGGCCCCATTTCACTTGGAAATTCAATTTGCTACAACTTTTCTGTTGACAACTATAGTTTTCGAGTAAAACTCAAAAAACTGAAAATACCACCTTTTTACTTCGTTTTCAAAAACACACCCCTTTAAAAGGTAGCACTCCGCGGTTTTATCATTTTTTAGTGTCAATTGAACATATCAAACAATAAAATTTCTGTTACGTTGTAGTTCCTTTGTACCCTCTTTTTTTGACATAGTCAATAGCCTATTTTTGCAATATATTTAATATAATCTGTTATTTTTGTAAACAGATCAATGTCAACCTATATTGCAAAGAGAATATTTTTATTATTATTATTATTATTATTGCTATTATTATAATTATACCTACCATTAATTCGTTTATTTGCAATTGTTTCGTAAATCTAGAATTTAATTCGCATTCAAATTGGTATTCTACAATTTATTCCCTGTTAACAAGTAATCCATTTTAATCATTGCAATTTTACTATTCTTTTCGCAGTGTACTCAACGAAAACCAACCACCTCGAAAATAAGCTCTCTCTGATGGCAATTTCTGTCAAAAGTCTCTCTCGCCACTAAATCGGATTTAAGTTCACAGCTTCCTGGTTGGTTTAGCAATAATAAATTTCACTTGTAACCGGAGTCAGTCGCAGTCGGAGGGATTACGTTTCTAGGAAAAGAAATGAATAAGGTAATCTTCGTTCTGCGTCTGGACTTCGTCAGAGGCGATGGCTTATAAGTGGTCTAGATGAGGTTTGCGCTAAATAACCGCCGACGAGTTTCTACGAAAGCGACGCCATGCCTTTGGAGGTTTCCATCGATTATTTAGTGGGACTCTTGTACGGTTTAGATAATGCGAGGAACACCGCGCGTTCCAGAAAATTCCTCTACGGTAATTATTTAGAAGAACATGTGTCTGAGGCAATGTACTGCTTACTGTATCTATTTATTTTAATTTAAAAATAAATTACGACGCAACTTGAAGATTGCCTACACTCAAAAATTGACTACCCAATTGTTTTTTTTTACGCAAAGTGTGTTGGAACGTGTAAAAGAACCAATTTTGCATTGTTTGTCACTTTTTTGTACAAAAGCTGTCCAAAATTTCTCCAAACTATGTGAAATAAGACGTAATAAATTTTAAAAAATTGCAGTGCAATATTAATATGTTTTTATTTTTCATGGTGTCATTATCTTGTAAAAAAATTGTATATAAATAGCATTTTTTCAAATTCACTGTAGTATTATTAACATTTACTAAATCTAATTTTTTAAAGACTAATTTATTTTTTTTATATAGGCAACCGCTGTCTATTATTTTACATAAAAATTGCATATTTCTGGCATATTATAATTCACGTTCCTTTAATACAAAGTTCAATGTTTAAAAAATATATTTTATTTTTTAATGTGTGTTCCGTTATCCAATTTTTTTATTAGCTATTTCTTGTACACCTAGATATTGGCATGAAAGAAAAATACAGCTTTAGAGAAAATAAAATAATTTAAACCCATTTTTGTTATAATATTATTTCTATACATCTTTATTTTATCAAATTATTTTTTTATATGAGTTTACAATACCTATGAGGTATGAACTTCCTATCCTATTTAAATGTACTTCGAGAGACTTTAGAGGTACTTTAAATAGGTATATTTTATTTAAATTTTAAGTTAAAAAAATATATAACAGCTTGAAAATGGTTCGTTATCGAATAAAGTAGAAAATATCTCTTAGAAATAACAATAGGAATTAAAACATTTTACCTAATAGTCAGACATCAAAATTGTGGTATATGTATTATGTTTTCAGTCACGAAAATGGAATACTTCCAAATTTTTAACAGTAAGACGGTGTTTTTCATTATCTTAGCTATGTCCTGTCCTTTGGTGAATGCATCTCTCTCGTTTGCGAAAATTTAATATTGAATAATTCCAAATATTTCGAATTTTCACCACCAGTAACGGCGGTGATAATATTTTTAACAGTAAGGCGATGTTTCGCATTGTCTTAGCTATGTCCTGTCCAGATTTGGTTAGTGCATCTTTCTCGGTTACGAAAATTGTATTTTTCAGCCACGAAAACTGAATAATTCCAAATATTTCGAATTTACACCACCAATATCGGCGACGACAACATTTTTAACAGGAAGGCGATGTTTCACATTATATTAGCTATGCACTGTGCAAATTTGATTAGTGCATTTGTCTCGGTTGCAAAAATGCAATACCAGTTCATTGAATTTTTCCTTTAATTAGTTAAACTAGAAGATCCATCAAGCTACGCCAAGTATATTCAGATATTGAATAAAGTAAATAGTTTTTTAAAACTTCAACATCCTGTATTACAAAAAACAACGACTCAAACAGTTGATTCGTTAAAAATAATAACCTTCTGAAGTTATGACAAAGGCTTAGACAACACCCTCTATGTAACTGTCATTAACTATTTTTTGAATGAATTAAATAGAATAAAATCTACCTATAAAACATGCAAAATAGTTGCATAATCACCTACTTAGTCATAAATAAAGAAGTGTTGTAGCATTTGCGGATTGCAAATATTCAACTTCAAATTAATGTCAAGTCAGGTCTTGATTCATGAGTATTTTTATTGAAAATTTTGGTAGTAAGGACTAAGAAAAGAATCTAGTGCAATCTTGCATTAAAAAAAAAAACATTTTTTCATGAATATATGTTAATACAAAAACTCATCTGTAAGCGTACGTTACTTTTCCTTGATTTATGAACCCAGAAAGAAGATAAACGAAAGATTAATATTTGTAATATAGCTTAACTAATGTAAGACCATACATAAAGATACATCAGCAAAAATAATCATGATAAATTTCTATTCATTAGTGACGTTCCTTAGTATTGACCCATATTCATCAAATACTTTTTTGATACTTGGCAAAAACCGTAAATCTGTTGTCTGCAGATTTTTGCTAAATTTTTCCCGACAGCCCTGATTTTTCCCTGATTTATTAAAATTTCTCCGTAACCACTAAAATATATCTCATCTAAAATTAATTTCGACAATAAAATATACTGATTTATTTTCCATTTTCATATACATCTTATAATTATTAAAAAAAAAACTAAATTGCAAATTGATAAATGTAATCTAATTGTTTAAAAATAAAAAAAAGTGTTAACATTAAAAATTTACTGTGGCCATCCTAATCAACCGATTTCAATTTTTCAAAAGCCATTTGATAGGTTGAGCGGTCTTTTCTATGTGAAAAAATTTTCAAGTATCTAGATTCTTTATTTCAGGCTATGCAACACTGAAAATTCGAAAATTTTTTTCAAAAAGAGACGAATCGATTTTAATGAAATTTGTTGTGTTGTTTTATTATACTCTAAAGTTTTTTTACCAAAATTAGAATGCCCTCAAAGCAATTAAAATATTTTTAAAAAATATCCAAAAAACTTGATTATTTTGCCTTTTCTTCATCAATTATCGCTATTTTGCAACATCGGTAATACATTTAAACATTTTTAACTTACAGTATATTGTGCACAATTCAGTCCTAAAACTTTTTTCCTTTTCAATATTCTTCCAAAATGCATAGGTTCCAAGATATAAGTAAAAAAACTCTGATAAAATAGGTATTTTTTAAAAATTTTTTAAACATTTTTGCAATTTTGAAAATGTTCAGGACCTCGTCCAGATCTAGGGATCTACACTTTTATTATCCATCCACCTCAAGACAGATCCGCCCTGGTCTATCATGGAATATATGCATTTCCAGAAATCTATTACTACACGTATATACTTGAGTACAACTACATCATGCTGCCAATTACGAATTTCTTCCCCAGATCTGGGGATATTTTGGGCCAAAAATATGGAAAAATTTAGAAGTAGAGGACCACTATTATCTCAGGAATGGTTTCATTTCTAGTGGGTCCGCCCCCACAGAGCCTAGCTTATGAACAACAAGTACCGCTTAAAGATTTCTAGCTAACACCGAAGAAGTGCATGGTAAGTCTATAACTGGCAACGACATAACATACCAGAAAAAGCATCGTACTTTAAATATCGGCAAGTACGTAGTAAGAAATAAATTAAAATGGTTACTTTGTTTATTAGTTGTAACGTTGCTCGTATCGGGCGGTTAAGCATATCGTAAAACATCTCGAATCCAATGATCGGACGTAAATTGGCGGTTCTCACAAGCGAAGCAATGAGTGGAACAACATGCCTTTACAAATAGTTGTCTAATTAAGCAGGCTTCGGTATGTAGCGCGGTACGATTAGCGATCGGTATCGTCAATGCGAATGTTAAATTGTATCTAAATTCATTGCGCCGGTGCTACTGTTAAGTAAACTGTTGCACCCTTGAGTTATTCGGTTTGAATTATTTATTTGTGACTTGTTTGACTGTTGCGTCACTTGCTGCTGAAAAAGAACTAAACGCGAAACGCATGTAATATACAGGATGTTCCAATATTTCACCAAAGGAATTTTGACACGAGACACAATCGTATAGAAAATAGTTTTAATTTATTTTTCATTGACGTCAGTTTATTTTTGAGTCGTTGTTACGTCTTACAAAACAACGAAGATGAAGGAAGACATCTTGGTACAAGATTAAAAAAATAATAATAATCGAAAACTATTACTACATAACAATAAAATATGGGCACATTTTAAAATGTACTTAGTTCGGTTCTACTGACATACCCAAAGCAAAATTTACATTCTGTCAAAAAAGCATCCCGAATTTGTCAATAAAACGTAATATATTCAGTTAATCATCAAAATTTCTTTAGTCTCCTTCAAAATAGACTCCATTTGAAGCAATACACTTTTTCCAAACAACAACCTAGTCGTTAAAGCACTTTTTAAATACATGTTCTGGTGTGGACATCAACTCTTTTAGCGATTTTTGATTTATAGCTTCACGAAGTGGTAATTTGAGTTTGGGAAAAAAGAAAGAGTCATATCCAGCAAATACGTTGGCATTGGTCAAAAATCCATTCACAATTATCGCTTTGTGTGATGGTGCATTATCATGATCCAAAATCCAACAATTGTCCTTCCATAAAACTGGTCTTAACGACGAAATAATATTCTTTGTTGTCTGTTCCTCCATCCGGAAGGAATTCTGTGTGGACAACACCACGGTAGTCAAAGAAAACAGTGAACAAGACTTTGATTTTTTATCGATTATGATGTTTTTAGTTTCGGCTCATTAGAAACACGCCATTCTGAAGCTTGTTGGTTCGTTTTCATGTCAAACTCGTAAACCAATGTCTCGTTACCCGTTATGATGTGTTGCATGAATACAAATTAGTTCATTCAAGCACGTCTTCATCAACATGTTTGCGGTACTCTTTTTGACGAAAATTCAATTATTTTGTTTCATACCCAACTAAATCAACTAAAATGGTGCGAACTGATTCAAAACATCAACATCAAGTGGTTCCTGAGATATGTTTAGTTCATATGCCAGCTCTCTCAAAGTATATTGACGGTTTCCAAGTACCATTTCCTTCACTTTATCAATATTTCCTTCAGTTGAAAACGTTGAAGGACGATCAGAACGTGGCAAATCATTAACTACTTCTCGACCACGTTTGAATGCTTTGTATCATTCATGTGCTTGAGTTTTCAACGATTCAGCACAAGAAATTCCGTTGGTAGCACAAAATTTTAGGTAAACTTTTTGCTCAATCCATAGTAAAAATCGCGGATCGCACTTCAGGTGTACTAACAAAATTAACACCTCTAAACACCTCTAAACTTTTTCGACAAAATGTATTCTCAAAGGGTGAGACTATGATGGAAGTACCCATTAAATGAACGCCATCCGCAGCACAACTTTTTCTAGATGTCTATTAAACGCCCTCAATTTTTTTAAACTAACTGAGGACATCCTGTACACACAACAAGCTTCACACACGCCATTTATTATTAATGCTAAGCCATCTGCCGTTTCTTTTACAAAATAAAAAAAAAAACCGTCGCCATCCACACTAGATTTCCTGCAGCGCTCTGAAAGCGGCCGAGATTGCGATAATCCGAGTGCCACGATGCCTACAAAGAGATCATTACACTGATATGTTTATACTTTTTGCATTCCTTTACGGAGTGTGGGAATGTCGCCGGCACCACTAGCGCAACATCGAGCGATTTTAACGTAATCTAAATAAAAAGGGACGTCAATCGTCGTCAGACAACAAAGGTACAAAACTGTCTTCCAGGAAGTTATGATATTGAGTGAAGAGAACGTAAATTGCAGATATTTAAAGAATGTCAGAATTACAGTAAAGTTGCTTAGCAAATTTTACTGTGTTCAGACAGATTTCTAGACTACAAATTATAGAAGCTTGCTAGGAAAATGATAAATAATATAAAAGTGCCAACATGTTCCCAAATTTCAGTACCTATAAGCCTTTTCGTACGATTCACATACAGAAGAACTTAACTTAACCTAACCTAACTTATCGGATTAATTTTATGTAATAAGAATTAAAAAAGCACGCATACAAAGAGTCTCAAAGCAAAGTAGATTGGCTGTCTCCAGACACTCTCCGAGAGAGTATATTTGAATCAGTATGCGATTATCACGTTGGCGGAGAAACGCGACGCGTGGGAAACTATACGAGCGGATAGTATTTGGGTAAGGTTATGGCACAGATTATGTGTAACATGCCGTGGTTATGGCTTGAGACACGTAAATGAAGTTTGTTTTCATTAATAATTAGTCAGCGGTAGCAGCAAGTCAAACATACGCTGATGAAATTTATTAGCCTTTAGTGTATATTAAAACCGCCAAAATATAAGTTCCAATGAACCCGATAAATCTCATTAGAAATTTTAAAACTTAGCTTAAACTTAGTAGTAACAAATAACGGATAAATAAACAAGTAACATTTACATTAAAATGTTAACATTTCGTTCAGGATATTCGGAAACTATATGCAAAAATTTAAACTGCAATTCTGCTTTTATAATAACTATATTTAGATGTCATGAAATATAGTAAAAACAATAAGTACAAAGCAGAATAGCCTTTCCGAAGTCAGTTGAAGATGTATAAAAACGCCTAGCAATAAATTTTAATGAGTTTCATGGGCGTCCCTAAAAAAGTTTTCTGCTAAAGGTAAATAATTTGTGTATAATACGTTGTAAATTTCTATTATATGTTCATTTGGCCAACAACATATTTTAATTATTTATGTCCTCAACCAAATTTGTTATCTTGACGGTAAATTTCGTTTTGTTGCATTGCAAAAGGTCTCCATGGCATGTTGTAATAATATTAGTTCAACAAAATATCCCTCTTATTCCTCTCTTTCGCAATTGTAAAATGAACGATTAATAGAAGGTGCCTATAATAAATTAAAATTACCTGGATTACACCAAATTCCGCATTGCTGCACTGCTAGGCAATTTGTCAACCACTTGTCAACAACTGAGATTTATTGCCCAGTCGCCCAGTGATCTTCAATTGAGATCGGAAAGACTATACCTGCACTTAAAGAGAGAAAAGGATGACACACTTGGATTTTAACAGCATAAAGTATCCCGACACGACGCGCACCGGTGTGAACTGAATTGCACTAATTTGGAAATCTGTAATAAACTTATTTTAATACTATTAAATAATAGTAATGGACTAATACACTTTTTTTCCAGTTTATTGTATCATATGACTAGGATCATCTAAATAAGTCTCAAATTACCACCAGTAATTGTACATTTCCGTATTTTAATGCATCAGTGCAATTGATATGCACCCAAAGTTTGTTCACCCGCAAAGACAATACACAAATGATTTTTGGTAGTACGTAATATTTAGCGCACTGCAAAACGAGAGCTTTTACTATATTTGATGACGTGTACAAGCTCCTGCGCTTTTTTTGAAAATTCAATTCTTAAGCTAATTTTTTTAATTAATATTTAGCTATAAGTTTCTTCAGTAAAACAATTTTTTTTCAAATTTGAATATGCTTCTTGAAATGACAATAAGTAGGTAACAAATGACCATTAACATCTACAGTTTTGCATTGTAAACAAAGCAGATATGGTCTAGTTACTTATTTACAGCATAGTTTTTAAAAAGTGAAAAATTAATGAAATAAATCCTCGTGCCAAATAGATCAGGAAAGGGTTATTTTTATAAAAATAGTTTATCTATCCAGGAATGTCGCATTGAAAACGGCAGACAAATACGATGTGTATTTTGTATTGTTTAATTGGATGCTTTTTTCAGTATGAAATTTTTGGTTAGGCAGAATTATTTTCATAAAAATAATCCATTCCTGATTTTTTTAGAGTAAAGGTTTATTGCACTATTTTAAGTAAAGCATAAAAGAAAATTGTGACTCAAATTGTAAAAATTTCAATTTACAAGCTATCTGTTTGAATGGCGAAATTTCAAAAATTATTTTAATTTATCCGGATTTGAACAGAAAATATTATCACAAAATAAGCTTTGTTTTAATAAAAACGGTTAATGTTTTTGATTTATTGTTAGAAAAAGAAATTTTTCATAAGATCTTTAATACCAAGGTTAAATCATCTCACAGAAAGTTATAATCAATTACCGGATGAACGAGGTCCATTTAAACTTTCTAGGTTTTTAAAATGCTGCTGATTTGTCTTCCATAAGTGTAGGATTTTATCAATGATAAATTGTTCCAAATTTGAAAAGCCACTTAACTGAAGAAAAAAGATGTGGGAAAATATAAAATAACTTTTGCTAATATAGTTTTCAAAAAGGTGTCGTAGGAAATTGTACCTATTTTTATAAATAGAATTACACCGCACACCCTGTATGTATTTCTACAGCTGTACAGGGTTACTTACGATATCTGTTTGCTTTTGAAAACTCTGAATTATATACATGAACTAAACCATAGGCAACCATCAAAGCACTTCAGTGAAATATGTTACAATAAAGATATAATTTATAAATTGTCCAACTATCTGGATGTGAAATGAAAATTTTTAATAACAGTTCATGAAAAGCTTAAACATAAAATTAACTATACAATTACAATCAAAGACAGCCATACCTAAATCAATACTAACGTCTGATGAACTTGTTTTATTTAAATACAAAGCGTTTTGGCAAAGCGAAAGCAACGGCCACCTACAGAAGTAAGTCTACACAAAACAGTCAAATGTTCTTTATTATTGGAGAGTGAAATACGACCCACGCCCACGTACCTATTGATTTAAGCGACAAATACAATCAAAAATCGACTCCTCCGCCAATAGATGTACCAGACTTTATTGTTTACTTTGAAATACAAAACATTCAAGTGAAACAAATCATTACATTTTTCTACAGGTCCTGATTTATTATATAAAATATAGGTGCTGTTAAGGGTTTGATATTTTCTTTCGAAATTTTCTGAATTTTAAAAATAAGTACATAGGTAATTTTCTATAATAAACTATCAAAAATTGCCACAATTATGAATTTCCATATCAAAATGGTCTATCGCACCACAGTCTTCCGGTATGACGATGTAATCAGAGATCCCAAAGAGTTCGGGACATCAAAACTTTTACCTATGTTTTGAATCCTGCTGGCGAAATCTTATAAGGTCAAAATCTGTCTACCCAGAAGACTTGCAGTTTATTAACCTGGACAGAATTCCAGGCCACCTCAAAAGATATCCGTATATGAAATGTATGTGTATACTATCAAGAAGATTTGTGTAACTTCTTCTTCGCTTCCTTATTTAGTTCTTTAATAGAAGAAATTGCCTCAGCATCTGCTCTCGCTCTGAAACCAATTTAAATGTACTCAATGAATCAAGAGACAGTGAAAAGACACAAAAGCATTATTGTGCAAAATACATTATTCTAATCGCCCTGATTCAGAACAGTGGTGAAAAAGTCTACACGAATGAAGTATGTATAGAAGAATCTTTCACTGCAGAGGTATCAGTCAAAGATCTACAAAACAAAAACACGTCCAGCTCTCTAAAGTATCTAATTGACAGTTTAGACGCTTCAATCGATACAAGTAGCAGCAAAGAGCAAAGCGAACGACATAATCAAAATTCATTTATATCACTACTTACGTGAACTCGTAATAGTTATCGAAAAATCATTTTATTGAACATGAGTAGATACTTTTTTGCTATTTCAATTGTACGTTTGCATTTCATTCAAATGTACATTATTAGCTTTATATATTTAAAACGAAATGTGTGAAAATAAATTTGTCCTCGTCTACATGCTCACTGCTTCCAGAGTAGACCTAGAGACAAGTGAGCACTCCATCTTTTTACATATAAAATTATAACGAGGCCATCCAACATTCAATATGCACACTACGATCTCGACCGAGATTTCCATTATCGATACTAAATTGGGATTTGTTTGCTCACGCCTAACCACCCCTTCGGGATTTAATATAGCTAAATCAATACGGCGGTATCTTAACGGTTATTTTTACGCCCCGGCCTGTGACAGATGTTGGCGTAGACGTATGCTATTCCTTGGCACCGACTCGCTCTGTTTACAATGCTTTTGTTCTAAGTTTATTTGAACTGTTCGCGGAGGAGAAACGTCTCTGGGGAATTTCGGGTATGGCCTTCAGAAGACATCTGTCGAGGTAGTCGCATTAAGATTTTACAAACGCACACAAACAATAAGATAAGAAGATAAGTTGATATTTGGATTGTAACTTTTTCTTATTTTATTGTAAGCGACGATTTTCTCGAGAACTTAAAATCAGTAAAAACATATAAGTGCTTTTCCAACGATTAAGCAATTTAAGAACAATTGAGAAAAGTACTTGCAAAACCATTTTGTCGAAATATAACACTTTTAAAATATAGATGGAATTGGTAGGAATGTTACTGTGAACTTATGCTCTTTTGGCCTTTCATGAACGTGATACGTAGCTATCGTTACTAAAACAAATAGGCTCATTCAGCAATTTTTTTTATTTGCTTAACGGAAAGATATTGCAATTTTAAGGTTCTCTGCAAAAAATAGAAGTTACAAGTCGTCCAAAAAAAAAATAATAAAATAGGGCGCTAAGTATCCGCTGAAACGACGAGTGTGACGTCACCGCATGGACCGATGCCGCATGCTTGCGTGTGTTGACAATCGGTTAGGTAGTCGGATTTTAGTTGCCTGTTAAGTTTCGGTTGAGTACGTTAAGATACTGAATTTTGTTAGCAATATGGAAGACACAAAACAGAAAAAAATTACAAATATTCTACATATTGTTCCCCAGTGTGAGGGCACTAGTGTAAAAACGTCTAAGAAAATAATAATTTCCCCGTATTCTGTCGTGCGGATCTAAAATCAATAAGTCTATTAGTCTCTACTTTGATTATTTTCTTTTTTTAATACTTATATCATTTGAAAAATGACACGTTTGTATCCTCTAGAATCACTATACATTTGTGTTTTCCATTGTTGATTTTTTTGTGAATATTATACAAATACCTAGGTACTAAGTATTTATATTAAAATACATAATAAATATTATATTATTAATATATTTATAAAATATTAGGTGAATTTTATGTATGGGAATAAAAATAGTAATAAGAATTTTGTACCTATTTGATTAGGTAAATCTTTGAAACCTGTGACAGAAACGGTTACGTCCAATTAAAAGCACAATCCTTACTGTTATTTAAGGTAAGGCAAGATAAAAAATAGCTATTGTGCATAGTTACAATGGCAATATACAACTTATACACAAAAGAACTAGACACAGATAATTGATAATTAGCCTACCCCTCAGAAAGTCAATTAACTTATACATATTAAAAGCAATATGATTATAAAGTGTTATTAAAACATTGTAAAAAAAACAATATAACTTATAATATACATACACAACACTCATACATGCTTGTGCAATACACACACAAATACGTAGTGTCAGACTCACACTCATACACACACGCATATTATATTAATACAAGTCAAAAACTAAAAAACTAAAACTAAAAAAAAACAGCAGCATTTGTGGAGTTATCGTTTTCCATGACCAACTCACGAATGCGTTTCTTGATCAGAGGTGCATTACGGAGTGTTACGTCATGAGGCACCAGTACATTATTTAATACCATAGCTGCTAAATAGGTAAATGAACATCTAAAATACTCAGTTCGATGACGCATTATTTGCATATCATGTAAATTATGAAGCTAACGATCATGTACATCACGTCGCCAAACCAACTTCTCATAAAGATAGTCATAGTTGTATTACACAGTAAATTATTTACAAAAACACAAAAATGAACATAGCGTCTTTCACTGAGTCTTAATTTACCAAACTGTCTATAAATGGAGTAACATGGTGAAGAAAGGGTATATGTGTGACAAAACGCATGCACCAATTTTGAATTTTTTGCAGTTTAAATTTATCAGCATTTGTAAGTAAAGGACCATAAACATTTTCACAGTAATTTAGATGAGACAAAACTAAGGATTCGACCAATACTAATTTAATGTCAGAGCTTTAGTTTTAAAGGCGCTATTTGCTTAAAGGAGATGAACGCCTTCTTACATAATTCACTAACATGTTGTGAGAATTTCAGGTCATTATCAAATACAAGACCCAGATTCTTTACTGAACTACAGTTTTCCAAAGGACAATTGTCAATATAAACAGCAAAATCCCCCAACTTTCTAGTTTTTTGATAAGTACCGATAACCAGGTTTTTACATTTATTTGGGTTAAGCATTAGAGCATTTTTATCACATAACTCCTTAATCCGATGCAAGTCCAAATTAATAAAATCAGCAGCAGTTTGTTTATTGTCAATTTCGAAGCTGTACAAAATTTGTAAGTCATCTGCATACATGTGCAAAGTAGTGTGTACTACTGACGACACAAAGTCCGCAGTACACATACTAAAAAGTAAAGACCCCAGGACAGAGCCTTGTGGCACTCCAGATTTTATTATTCTAGGTTCAGAAAATAAAGAACCATTTTCAGTTTTAATTCTAATAAGTTTATTTATTATGAATTCCATAGAAAAAGAGGCAGCTAAAATCTATTGAGTCAAATGCTTTCGACATATCTAAAAGCGTGAGGCTTAAAACCTTAGAAGAGTCGATAGCTCGTAAAGCATCATCAACCACAGCCGCAAGTACCGTTCCTGTACTAAAATTTTTACGAAATCCTGATTGGTTAGAAGGTAGAACATTATTAGAATTAAAGTGAGTGATGAGCTGATTATAAATAACCCGCTCCGCAATTTTAAGGGGAACTGACAACAAACTAATAGGCCGTAAATCTGCAAAATCTTGCTCTCTTCTATTTACTATTCTTATTGTACAAAAACATCAAAACTTTCGCTACAAACGTACTTTAAAGAAGCTTTACACGTTATTGAAACGTAACCTTTGCATTATCACTCCTCTCATCTCAGCACTGATAAAGTCGTGGTTTTTATTAAAAAAATCCATAACCATTAACAAACGTACTTCTGGCAAATTAGAAGAATCTGCTTTTACGAAATTTGCCTCCATTTTTTAAATTTAATATGCACAAACGCTAAAACATTCTGTATGTGCAGAAACTCATCTGGAAGTAGCGCCAAGCCGGCTGACCGTCCCATGCAGTGACGTCATTGCATTGCCACGACTGAGACAAATATTCGCATTTTAATATAGTTTGAAAACCGCTCAACGGATTGAGTTGAAATTTTCAGAATCACCTTATCAAATCACCTATACAAAATAAGAACGTTTTTGAAAATTTACTGAATGACCTTGTCCACTGACTATCGCCCTATTTTTTTGCTCTGGGGCGATTTTTTTAAAGTGTATAAAATTGTGCTACATTGGGCTTTCAAAGTTACTTTTTTTATAAATATGTATTTATTGATCGACTGCGGTTGTGACTAAAGCAAAGTTTGATTGACTGATGACCTAATCTTTGGAGAAATATACATATTTGTGCGCTAGTCAAATAAATTTTTGGAAACCGCTCGCATATTCCTCGGAGTTTGAGGGGCGCTTAATTTTACCCACCGCGCTTCATCTCCTTCGTCTCTCAGCAAACAAACCGTGCCTCCAGCTCGCATCGTCGCCGCCGCCAAAATTTGAATATCCACGCAAACCCGGCGAACGACCGCAAATTGCATCAAAACCGGCAGTTGGCTCTGTCAAATTTATATTCAAACTTCATCAACGAATAATACTATCTCGCGTTAAGCTCGTCCAAACGAATGCCATTTATCCGGATCAAATAAATTAATAAAGTCCGTCCCGATAATCAGTTTTGAAATAATAATTGAAAACAGGAATTTCCAGCGCCGGCCTGATTAATATAATTGTTATTAATTCCGGGCACATATTCGACCTGTCCGATGACATTACCATATATTTTAGCTACGGTAATAATTCGCGTTCTGAAAAGCAGACATAATTGCGAATCGCGACGCTCCCGTGCATTGATTTACTCGATGAGGGTCGATTGTTTCCAAAATGACATCGCAATTAACCGCCCACCAAGAAAAATAATGGTACCATGCAAACAACCAATTATTTAATTAACGGTCCCGCTTCCTGTACTGTTAAGACGGCTTTATTTTCCTTTAATTGGGTTTGCTTTTCAGGTAAATTCTTTAAAAAGAACACTTTGGTAAACTTATTGTTTAACTTTCCGTTCGTTTCGCAACCGCTGTACTTCGAGAGCCGTTGCCCCAGCCTCTCAATAAGAGTTCAATGAACAAAAAGCCAATTCTGGACCCGATCTGAAATTCTTCAACAAATGGAAATTGAAGGAGAATTATGGGAAACAAACCGAATTTAGTTAGCACCCCCAATTTCAATGTTTCAGACTTTCTTAAACATTACAGAAATTGGTAACGATCACAAACTGATGTTAATGAAAGCTGCTGAATTCAATCATATTTGCTAAATTTATTGTTTATTTATTAACTGCGTTGACTTACCATCCTTGACTTACAACGTACTGCTTGTAGCTGCACAGATTCCCGACAGGTCGTAACAAGTCGTCGACTTGACGTTTCAATAAATATATCGCTCTCTTCTTCAGAAAAAAACAATGAAATTCTTTAAAAAGAACACTTCGGTAAACTCTCCAACAAATGGAAATTGAAGGAGAATTATGGGAAACAAACCGAACTTAGTTAGCACCCCCAATTTCAACGTTTCAGACTTTCTTAAACATTACAGATATTGGTAACGATCACAAACTGATGTTAATGAAAGCTGCTGAATTCAATCATATTCGCTAAATTGATTGTTTATTTATTAACTGCGTTGACTTACATCCTTGATTTACAAAATACTGCTTGTAGCTGCACAGATTCCCGACAGGTCGTAACAAGTCGTCGACTTGACGTTTCAATAAATATATCGCTCTCTTCTTCAGAAAAACCAATGAAATTCTTTAAAAATAACACTTCGGTAAACTCTCCAACAAATTGGATTGAATGAGAATTATGGGAAACAAACAAACCGAATTTAGTTAGCACCACAAATTTCAATGTTTCAGACTTTCTTAAACATTACAGAAATTGATAACGATCACAAACTGATGTTAATGAAAGCTGTTGAATTCAATCATATTTGCTAAATCGATTGTTTATTTATTAACTGCGTTGACTTACCATCCTTGATTTACAAAATACTGTTTGTAGCTGCACAAATTCTGGACAGGTCGTAACAAGTCGTCGACTTGACGTTTCAAAATATATTGTTATGATATAACGAGAACCAAGTACTCAAGTACATGAAAATTACAAAATTAAAATGTTGAGAGGTAAAACTCTAACAACAGGGATGTGTCACANTGATGATGATGATGATGATGATGATGATGATGATGATGATGATGATGATGATGATGATGATGATGATGATGATGATGATGATGATGATGATGATGATGATGATGATGATGATGATGATGATGATGATGATGATGATGATGATGATGATGATGATGATGATGATGATGATGATGATGATGATGATGATGATGATGATGATGATGATGATGATGATGATGATGATGATGATGATGATGATGATGATGATGATGATGATGATGATGATGATGATGATGATGATGATGATGATGATGATGATGATGATGATGATGATGATGATGATGATGATGATGATGATGATGATGATGATGATGATGATTATGATGATGATGATGATGATGATGATGATGATGATGATGATGATGATGAAAAGAGTCGGCAGCAGGAATGATAAAGACAGGTACCTCTGTACAAAAATTTTGCTTAAATCTGGTTACTTAATGAAGGCTCTACTCTACACTATATTTAAATATATAAGCCATTGCTACTACGAATCTGAAACTCAATGAACTTGATCAAGCTATGTGTATTTGTATTAATTTCTGTAATGGCACCGGTTCTACACTAAATAGACAGCTCCTTGTCTTATTCTGGTACAATTAGGCCAATCAATTCAGCATTAAATGAATGATTTTGTGACAAGAATACTAGTAGCAAATGACCTGTGGCCATCATATAAAAGACAGGCTGTATATGCATATGTTTCCTACTCCAATTTACCATTATTTAATTTTTTTATAATCATTTTTTGCTTATAAAACCTAAACTAACAAAGCAATATAAATGCTACAAATAGACAATTTGTAGAGAATCGAAATATGAATAAAATGAGAGGTTGATTTAAAAATTCATTACTCCGCCATTTTTTAAATTGTAGAGCTGACCCTGTGGACAAAAGTAGTAAATTATATGTACTTTAAGTGTGCACAAAGCAGCCACTGTCGGGCCATTAGTAATACTACAAAACGTATATTCTAATTTTCTGATAAAATGATGCGAAATAGGTGAAAAATTTCTCTCCAAACATGTTCAAAAACGGCCGAGCGCCCGTACGCGGTCGGGTAGTGGGGAAGATCGGGAGATGAAGGGCAGTGGATATACAGTGTAGGAAAGCGCCAATGGTCTATCACAAGTTACGTGAGAGCGATAAAGTAAGACATAGAAATCCATGCGATAGACAAGGATGACTAGAATGAAGGCATCTAATAGTCAACGCCCATTTCGCCCTTCCACAAATAAGAAGTGGATCTTATTTGTGGAAGGGCGAAACGGGCGGTGTCAAAGAGAAGCCTTCATTATAGCCATCCTTCTCTATCGCATGGATTTCTATGTCTTACTTTATCTCTCTCACGTAACTTGTGATAGACCATCGGCACTTTCCCACACTGTATAATTATAGAATTTGAAAGTTTTCTTATAAAATGTACTATTCTGTTAAAAGAATACATAGTTTTGTTTGTAGGCTTCCGTGGCTGACGTTAATGACTGAATGATTTCCGGGCTGGTTGCCACGTCGTCGATTTACAACTCTTGACGTTTCGAGAGACATATCGCTCTCTTCTTCACAAAAAGCAATGAACCTGGAAATTATGTTCTCTAGTCGGTATTTTATATTGTCTGTAAATACTAGTCTGCTTTTCGATCCACAGTTTGAAGTCACTAGTCTATGATGTTGCTTTAATTTCCATCTAAATTCTTTTCCACATCCTAAACTCTAGATTTCTCCACTGCTATTGTTTAAGTGACTTTTGTGTTCCTTTAACTTCGTGCTAATATGGCTTTCTTTTTGTCCAATATGTACTTGCCGGAGGCAAACGGGATTTTGTATACTGTTTTAATATTGTTTCCTTAAGATACTTTGTCATTTCTTTGATCTTGGATATCCTGCTGATGTTACTGTACTCATTTCCCCTGAGATCTGATCTCGTCCAAATGATCTGGTTCACAAAAGGTACGTATTCAATCCACAGGTGTTGACGATACCTTGTTCTTGGACCGGATGGTGACGACATTCAGTGTGCAGATACCAATCTATGTGGATTGGCCTTCTGTAAACGATGCACTTTAGGCTCCAGTTTCCTCTGGACATGAACATCTGAGAATGAAAGAGTACAGTTTCCATCCGACTACATATTAAAGCTGATGTCCGGATCTATTCCATCAATGTGATCCAGAAATCTTTCTGTTTTTATATATTTTGGACAATATGGCAAATGTATTGTCAATACATCTGAACCAAAACAGAAAAGGGCAACATAATATAACAAGGAAAGTATCCAAACTTTTGTTGAAATTCTAAATATACAGGGGACAACTACACTGGACACAGGGATCCAAATAATGCATAAGAGGGCTGTAAACAGCGGGCATTAAAGGATAAATATCCACTTATATTCTGATTGTAAATTACACATTCATGACCTTGCATTCACTACCCACCCTAATGACACCAATCCATGTCCTTCGGGTTTATGTAAATAAAGCTTTCTCCTTTGATTGTCTATTCTTAGTCGAAAATTATAGTTTTCTGGTATTCCATAGCTACGATTTTTCTTTGCGCGATGGAATAAGTTTTTATATTTTTCCGTTGATAGTGAAAAAATGCTAGGAGAAGCTACATGATAGGTGTGAAGTTATGTACATATTTTGCCTCAGTTTATAATCGCCTTTTATAGTGTTACAATGGATTCTTGAGAAAAAAAACATTTGTCTATTCAAGACAAACCCTAATGCTATTGTAACCGACGAACAACAAAATTTATGTCCAAAACACAAGGAAAAATTTAGTGGCGGAAAAACTCTGGTTAGAGTAGATGTAAAATAAAAGTGAAGTTAAAAGGTTTTTCGAGAAGTATGGAGCAAATAAGGAAAATTTCCAAAAATTGTTGGTTTAGCCGTTGATAAAACATTTTTTAATTAGTTCTATAAGGAAGAGACAAGAACAGTTCCATATCTGAACATCTACTCAAAGACGCTTTGGAAGATGCCCAAATTTTGCAATTTCTTCAAACATACTTTGAAGTTCCAACGGTTGGTTGGAAAAATTTTGTCACAGACATAAAATTTCCTTTAAAACCAGTGTAAAATATTAAGGACTGGAAACTAAGTTGCTATATATGACTATGCTCCAGAGGATGTTTTTAATGTCTATAAAAAAGGTTTTTAATTCGTGCGCTTCCTACAAAACATTAAGAAATAATGTGTGTGCAGGATAAAAATCTGCAAGGAAAACACTCACGATATTGTTGTGCTCAAATATAAAAGAAAATAAGGAAAAGTAGTTGAACTGATTATTGGTAAAAGTTGTTCTAAAGAGGACTATGGATAAATTGCCAATAGATTGGATTTTCAATAAAAAAAGAGCAAGGATAACTTTGGATATTATGCCAACATGGTTGAAAAACTTTGACAGCAAGATGAAGACAGGAAGGAGGCATACATTCTTATTTCTTGATAATGCAACTTCTCATCCGAATAGTTTACTAGAAAATGTGAAATTGATTTAGCTTCCTTCACATACTATATCCCTATGGACAAGGGCACCATTCAAAACTTTGAAGTCACTTATAGAAGTAAGCTTTTTATAAGACTTGGCATTAATGGACAAGGATGAATCACTGGAACTGATAAGGAAAAACATCACAGTAGGCAAAGCATTATTACGTATTTCAGCGGTTTGGAAAAACTACATTGCAACGGTAAAAAACTGTTTCCTAAAATGTGGATTTAATCTGTGTAATAGTGACATACCCAAGTGAATGCAATATAGATGATGTATCATTAGCATTTTGTTTCTAAATTTTAATATCATTAATTTAAATTTACCTCTGTAATTGTCCCTATCATTGATTGTAATGATGAAATCAGTGATCAAATCGAAACTGATATTGAAGAAGAGAAATTTGTAACTACTCTTTCAAGTATTTCAGAAGCCCATAAAAGAATAAAAGATCTTCAGAATTATTTTTTGAGCTCTAGCAATTTTAACAATGCTAAAAATGTTATCCCTCAAGCTCTATTTGAATGTGAATCAGAAATATTTAACAATAAAATGAAAAAAGCAGAACAAATGGCAATTAAAGATTATTTCAAATGGGTAGCAGACCTTTGATAGATTATATGTGGAAATATGTTTGTAGGGACATTATCATAACATTATTTTTGGTTTCATACATAAGATTAACTTATTTAAACGTTTTTTATTTAGTTCGATGATTCTGTATAATAAGCTTTATTTTAATATTAGTATATTAAATAAAATGAAATCTGTCTTTTTTGTCTCTGTTTCGTTGGTCTTTTGCTGTAAGGAAGTTATCCATAGGTATTTCTACTATCAGTAACGATTTCCATGCACCCGAAATAAAACTAGGTAAGTATGCAGATCTGTGACAGGCTTATGATGCATGGCAATTTTTTTATGGAAAAATATCCCAACTGATGTCGCTTCAATTAGCACATCATAGACTCCCTGACACTGATAAATTACGACAACGGCGGCCACCTGGAAATGTCGACGGGCAGTCGATGAAATGCGTATTTTCGTGGGAGCTGAGGAGCTTGAAATTGAAAAAAACTGCAGACGTCTCACACCTTGCGAGAAAATTAATTGCAGATTGAATAATCAATTAGTTAAGTTGGAGGAAGTGTCTGCCGAGTTCCGATTACGATTCGGATTTGCCTTGTAATCCGGGAGTTCGTAGCAAAACGGCGACGTCGTGGTGGTGAGGGCAAGAAGTTCGACGGTGCGCGGTAATCGCTCGACTTTTCAGTCTTTAATTTAAAACTGTAACGGGCCCATTCAGTAACATTTATTTTTACTTATTTTTGCGTTTTACATAGGCACTTAACTCCCTAAAAGTGTGATGGAAAAATTAGGTCGATATCTTTAATCTTGTCCGAGGTAGATAATGTCTAATTCGTAAAATATTTTAAACGATTCAAGCCAGAACATGTATGACGTCACACCACTCGACTAGCTCGACCCGACAGCTTTATGAGCTATTAGTTATTGTCTCAAGTTATTTATTTGTGGTATAATTTACAAATTAAGTTTTTTCCTTTGTTTGTAGTAAGTTTTTTCCAATGGCGGTTGTCGACTTTCATACCAGGGGGGACGGAAATATTTAGGTACAAAGTATTGAAAACGAAAATCAAATATAATTGCAAAGTTTTATTTTAAGTACTATTGAAATATAGAGAAAATGTGCTCAACATTATTTTTTATAGTGAAAGTCCATTCTTTTGTTTTTGTTCGGTTTGATTTATCATCGCACCAATGATTTTTATAATCTTTTAAAAAACATACAAGAAACAATATGTATAGGTAACAAAACCACAGGTAAACAAATTACGTTTAATAAGAAAACAAAGCGGTGAATAGCTGTTATTTGGTTACGGGCGAACTGAACAGACCCCAAACTGCATGGTAAATATGTGCTCCACCCACACCCTCTTTCACCGCTGCGTGACGGTAACCATGACCACCATTGTAAACACTGTACAGGCTTAGGGGGCGAGCTACGAGGAGCCCACGTATTCAGTGTTTTTCAAATGAATATAGCATGTCGAGTTAAAAAGTAGTTTTTTTTACTATGAACATTCCTAGAAGGGGGGGCGCGGCGCCTCAGAGCTCTCCCGACTGGTTTTTTCCCTATTTATTGATATTTTTCCTCCTGTCTAGCAAAAAATTAATTAAAGAAATACTTGTGCGAAATGGACTGGTTAAGAGTTATTTTTTTAAACTCTCTTTACTGTTGTTCACTTTGAATTAAATTGAACATATAAGTATAAAGATGTTGACTGATGAAAGAAACAGCGTTTTCATCCCCCTGTTACAAAATAACCTATAGGTATTCATAACTAAATTTCTTCACAGAGAAAAAATAGACTTAACTGAAAAATTCAAAATAAGGTTCATATAAAGGAATGCCATGCAAAAAAATTGGTGCAAATGCACATTTGATTTTAAGATATCGCATGTTTATATAATAATATATGCAAGAAACTATTTTCTTCTTTCAAGAAAATTATTTATTTTTTTAAATACTTTAAATTTCTACCCAGAAATATAATTTGTCACTTTAAAAATAGGCAGTATTTAAAATATAAATAATTTAATCTTCATAGATCTTATAGAAACATATTTGTATTGTATATTAATGTATCGTTTGTTTAATACAAAATTGAATAGTTTTGGTCAAATGATTGTATATATTTCTTTTAAGAATATTTGGATATAAATATTTCTCAGTAATAAAAAATATTATGTTTCAAACTAACAACTCACAACACCTAGTACAACAGCTAGGATCGTTCGTAAGTTTAACCAACCAGACATATGTCGGTTTGAGCCTTATTGATGGTCCTCATCATTACGTCGTTAGAACGATCCAGCATATTTAGTGTCGTTACTCACAAGGAGATGTGTATACACAAAGCGTAAGTGGATCCATCTATCGTGCTACTTCCCACCTATGCCATTCTGTGACCTGCTACAATTTTCTTTCAAGAAAACATTAGTTTGATTATAATATGCTACATTTGCCTTGAATAATTCCTACATTAATATTAATTTTTAAATATATACGAGGGTGGTCTGAAAAGTTTCCGGCCTAACAAAGATACAAGACATTTTTTCAGAATTTTTTTTTTTAATTTTTCAACCTAGTCTCCTTGTAACTCTACACACTTCTCCCAGCGATACTCCCATCTCTGTAGCCCGTCCAAATAGTACTCGGCGTTTTTCTCTGCAAAATAATTGTTCACGAAGGTGATTGCCTCTTCATTTGACGAAAATCTCTGTTCTCCGAGAGCAATTTTTAGATGAGGGAACAAAAAGAAGTCGCTTGGGGCTAGATCTGGTGAGTAAGGCGGAGTCAAGCAGTTCAAACCGTAATTCGTGGATTTTCGCCATGGCAACCACTGAGGTGTGAGACGGTGCGTTGTTTTGGTGAAACAGGATTTTCTTTTTCTGCAAATGTGGCCGTTTTTCCACAAGTTCTGCCTTCAGCTTGTCAAGTAATGATGCGTAGTATGCTCATGTAATGGTTTTTCCTTTTTGAAGGTAATCGATTAAAATAACTCCATGACTATCCCAAAAAACAGTCGCCATCACTTTCCCAGCCGAAAAAACAGTTTTTGCTTTTTTGGAGCCGGTTCCCCCTTTGCAGTCCACTGTTTGGACTGTATTTTTGTTTCGGGCGTATAATGGTGTATCCAAGTTTCATCTACAGTAATTAATCGGCGCCAAAACTCGGATTTATTGCGCCTAAACTGCGCCAACAGAGCGTTGGAAATGTTCATTCGAACACGTTTTTGGTCTAACGTGAGCAAACGCGGCACCCAACGCGCGGACAGCTTTCTCATGTTTAAATGCTGATTTAATGTGTGACAAACAAGTTCTTTTGACATGTTCATAACCTCTGCTATCTCTCTCACTTTAATTCGGCGGTCGTCTAATATTTGGTGAACTTTGGCGATGTTTTCGTCGGTAGTTGCAGTTTTTGGACGTCCCGAACGTTCATCGTCTCCCAAGCTCTTACGGCCAGGTTTAAATTCAGCTGCCCAAAATTTCACTGTGGTAAATGATGGTGCAGAGTCCCCATTCACAGAATCGAACTCATCTTTGATTTGCGTAGGCGTATTGCCTTTCAAAAACAAATATTTAATGACAGCTCGATACTGGATTTTGTCCATTTTCATATTTTCATTTTTTTCAGTGAATTTCTATGACGAAAGTAACTGTGCGATTGTATTGAAAAAACTATTTGTTTTTGCAATAAATAATTAAATCGTTTAAGGTAAATACAAAACACGACACAAATGAAAGAAATAAATATATACAGACAACCTAAGTGACCGTCTCGAATCAAATGCCATAAAAAAGTAACAAATAAATCGCCTGTAAAATTCCCTTTCATCTCAATTCCCATTGAAATTCGATACCGCATCGCGTACTATTTCATCGTCGAACATCCCCCTCCTCGGCCAAGTACCAAAACTGCGATGAAAAATATATCACTCATCACGAGCATGCCGTCTCCTCGCTACCTGACGCTGGCACCTCGGCGACGTCCTCACAGTTTCGAACAGGGGTCGCTGACGCGCACGCGTCGTGAACTTAAGGTCCATGGGGCCGCAGGTTATTACGACTCCTAGCAACGTATCCTCATCAAGCTGCGGCCATTCAAACTGAAAAACTTGCAGGGAATTTCAGATTTCTCCCTATCTGTGAGTAGTCCGTAAAATTATATCCCCTATAAGAGACGGTTTGTTATTGCATATTATGTTACTCGCATTAATAAACACTATGGAATTTTTACACACAAAAAAATGTGCATCTTAAAACCTGGAAAATTCAACATTTGAAAATACTGGTTAATTTTCACTACTTATAGCGGTGTATAGTTAGTTTTTACATTATTCAACAATCAAATTTTTGTTTCGTTTCACAAAATACTGAATTAGCAAAAAGTTGTTAATTAAAGTTCAATACGCACCTACCTAATAAAATTTATTAAACAGCTGCATCTATTTCAAACTGTTTTCTCGTCAAATACGTATACAGGGTGATTCAGTCATGATGTCATTAATTTTAACCACGTATTCGGAAGGACAGAATATGGACAGAAAATCGAAAAAAAAAAATAATTACTCGACCTTTTCAAAAATAAGCGACTCGGTAATAGGGTTTAGGTTTTATATAAATAAAGATAACGAATAATTTCGGTAAATAATATAGATTTTGAGACTCTGAATTTTTAACTGAAATTGTTGAAATTTTTATAATTCATCGAATGAAATTTTATGTCTATCTAAATATCCACTTATTTTTTACGGATTTGGAAATAAGTTTCAAGGGTTTGAGGTTAGGTTTTTATGGACATAGCATAGCTTTGAGGCTTCAGAAAAATAAAATATTAGCTCCAGAGTAGAGTTTTCAAGGAGTCACATTCTTTAGTTTGGAAAATATCCTTCGTTTGACTTTCTAGCTCAGATTTGAGGTTAGATATTTAAGAATATAGGTTATAGGCAAAAGTAAAGAAAACAAATTCAAGAAAATAATTTTCAAGGACTTTTATTCCTTGGTGTGGAACTTATATATTTTATCAATTTCTAACTCAAGTTTTTAGAATTTGAAGTTGGCTTTTGAGGGATTGGGGTTAGATTTTGAAGGGTTTGAGGTTAGGTTTTTAGGGGTGTGGCTTTTTTGGCTTTATAGTTAAGAAATATAAGCTGAAAAACATAATTTAATTATACCCACAGATTTAAAAGAGTCAGTGTATTACTTTGAAGGTAAGTTTGATGAATTTGAGGTTATGTTTTTGGGTTTAGGTGTAAGGTTGAAAAATATTGTAGAGCTACATGATTATTTTCGTTGTTTAATCAACCTCAGATACAAAAATGTTTATTTTTTTATTGTTAAATACCGAATTATTATCTTTGGTGTTGAGATTGATGGGTTCTCACTGGATTTAAAAAAATTCGTTCGTTAAAATTGCCAAGTGCGTAGAATTTCTTCCTGTACTTCTCACTGTGCGGCGGACTACAAAACGTTCCAACATTGAAGCGAAACAGCCGATTTCCCCAGTCGTCCTGAATTTTGCAATTGTTTTCAAAATCAAAGTGCAGCGGATTCCATCTTTATTAAGAAAGTGCTATGGACGAATGAGTGAGTGTTTCTTTAGCCCTACTGTCATTTTAAATAGGTTGAAAGACAATAAGTCGGACAATAAGGTATACGTACTACAAACTGGATAATTAATTGAACATAACACTAAAAACTCATATTCGATTATAAAATTAATGACACTATGACTGAATCGCTCTGTATATTGTAGTTACTGCGTATAGTTATGCATGTAAAATTCAATTTGTTCGTTATTAACATTCTACTAATAAATATTTATGTCGATAATTAGTAGAAAGTAACAGCTGACAATTTTAGATCGAGTTTAATCCTGTCTCTGCATTGCAGAGGAGATGGAAAATCAAGGCATTTTTTTACCGTTATTTAGAAAACGAAAACCCGCGTAGGTACCAATTTGGTAAATGAGAGATCGATAAGTCCTTATCCCTTGAAAATACGCTGTAAAAACCATCAGGATGAGGACCGCTCCGTAATTAATGACTGGCTGTGATTTTTTTTGCAACGCGCTCGATGAAAAAGAGAAGGACGAACCCAAACCTAATTTGTTAAAGTTAAATACACCTTTCGCACAAAGTTCAAAAATGCTATTTGTAAAATCTAAACCCCATTAATATTTAACCTGACTTAGGGAAAATTGGCCAATATTTCTCAGGGCCGACGGGTTTTAAAACTCCTCACGAAATAGTCCTTTTCTGGACTAGGATATGCAATGCAAATAAGGTGCACTAGAGGGCCATTTGCATAAGTGCGCCGTTAACGCTTGCCAGCTTTAAATAATTTTTACAAAACCCGACGGCGCGCTGCGGCGCTCCGGGAAATTGTCACTCGTGTTGCTTGATTAGAGGCCATAAAACAGCACCAGGGGAGGTGTCAAGAAATGTTGAATTTTTTCATGAGAGTATTAAACTGACAGATAGTGCCATTTTCCAATAAATAAACTCAGATAATGATAAAACATATCTCTCCAATTAGCAATTTTTTTTAAATTTTGACCAATAACGGAGTTTATATAGAACTTATATGCGACTTCTAAATGTTATAACCTTAATTCTCAATATTTTATTTTTAGTTACAAATAATGTTGCTAACGGTTGCTCCAATGTCGGTGGCTGGTCGTGGGTTCATTGAGATTTTCTTTTTTTTTAATTTGTTGAGAGTATAGTAGGTATGGGCGCCAGTCAAATAAAATTGACAACGATTGGGGGATTACAAAACAACACAAATAATAGATAACACAATGCAATATAAATATATATTATAAATCATTTACGGCAAATGTAAAAAGTATATTAAATTTTAATATTAATATAAATGAATTCAGCAATAATTTGATTAATGATAAATATAGTAAAGTAGAATTTAGTTTAGAACAAATTACATAAAATAAGTAAATTAGATTAGCAAAAAATGATATGATAATTAGGTACTCGAGACACAGTCGTTTTCCAAGTAAAGCTTATAAAATAATACATGAGCGGCAATTGAAAAATAAGTAATAATAATTATAATATAAAAATATATGCTGCATACGTGCTTTTCAACAAGATGGCGGCGTTTCAAATTCCAGGGGTTGATATTAATATGTAACAGATCATTTACTGGCACCATGGAACTTTAAGTAAGTACTTCTTGGGTAAAATTTGGGTTTTTTACTATTGTTCAGCCTTCAGCCAAACCAATCCACAATGCAATAGTAAACAGCACAAATCCAAGAATTCCAAGTTGGAGTTTTAACAATATAGTTTTTCCAAAAATGTTGTTTGTGGATAAAACAGGAAAAATCGTAAACGAAGAAAAAAGAAAAAAAAGGCCTTAGTTGTTATTTGGCCTTCTTATTGTAAAAGATATTATTTTACATTAATTATTTGCCTTTCATATATTCTACTAGGTAGCTTAGATCTCCTGTCCTCGCGATTTCGCCGGACCCCTCGTCGCTCGGCGTTTCCCCAAAAAAACTTTATCTTTACTTAGTTTTTAGTATTGTTTAAATCAGTGTATACCATCCGTCTCTGCAGTACAATTTGCTTTTAAGCTCTTATACCAGATGTCTTCTTATGTTTTAAATGCATTCATTTTATTTGATATGAGCTGTCCATTAGTAAACTGTTACAATGTAAGTTGCGTTCTTTTAAGTAGAACACCCTTTATATTTAATATTTCTGCAACATATTTTATTCTAATTTCAACTATATGTATAAGTATGTTGTACAGGGTGTCTCGGGTATTAGGGAAATTTTAATAGCGGATAGAACTTGCAAAGATAAAAAGAAAAATTCATATGAACTTGTACGTTTTAAAGCTTCCTTTATTAAAAAAAAAACACCTTTTTTAAACCTTAAAAACTGCTTTTTCGATTTAAAAAAAGATTCAAAATTTATTCTTTAAATGATTTCAACAAAACTGACAATTTCAATCATTCGGATCACAATAAAAGAAAAGCAGCGGTTTGATTGAACTCGAGGGTTCCTTTGGGATACTTCGAAATTAAAAAAAAAAACAGAATATATCCATAGTCATTATTTGTAAAGTTGTCTCAAGTTTAATGAAAATCCTTTAAAATCCTTTTTTGCATTAATTTTTTTTTTATAAAACACAATAATCTTATAGATAAGTTGAGGTTTTCAAAACCCTGCATAGATTAATTATTAATTAATTATTTATTGTTATTTATTTATTTATTTAGAAATTTTAATATCCAACGGGACAAAGTCCCAATTACAGGATAAGGTGAAACAGAAAACCTTAACTAAATTTAAAAAGAAAAAGACAAACTAACATTAAATATAAAAATATAAGTACTACACAAAATAGAGCAATCAAAATATAAAATTTAAAATCCAGTCAAAAGAACTTAAGTATAAACAATAACAGACAAATAAAACAAATAAGCTAACTAACATATACAAGATAAGGATTATATTTGCTAGACAAACAATTTTTTTTATGAGAAATTAAAAAATATATAAAGCCGATCTTCATACTTTTGATAATTGGAAATCATTTGATATATGGGAGATGCTATTAGTGCGAGGTGTGGGGTGTGGGTAATTGTAAAGCAGACTAAAATCTAGAATTAAGTCTAGGAACATGATATAAAATTCTTAAGACTAACAAGTCTGCATTTAAAGTGTTATTTATAATTTTAAAAAGGAATATAATTGAAAACATAATTCGCCTACGACAAACACTATTAAAATTAAAACAAGAAAGCAATAATTCTTGAGGAGGATAAAATCCATAACTAATAAAATAAATAGACTTTAAAAATCTCTGTTATACTTTCTCTAATTGAATATTATAATTATAAATGGAACTCCAAACAACCGATGCATAATCAAACTTGCAACGCACAAATGCTGCACACAATATACAGGTTCGGAAAGTCCCTATGGTTCATCGGCGGTTACGTGAGAGCGATAAAGTAAGTCATAGAAATCCGTGCGATAGAGAAGGATGGCTATATGAAGGCGTCTCATAGTCACCGCCCGTTTCGCCCTTCCACAAATAAGATCTACTTCCACTTGTAATTCAGCGACCGGTGGTCATCTTTGATTTCGTCGTTTGATTTTCTTTAATAAATGTCACTACTTATACAATTTCGACTCTGGTATTCCGATATGTTAATACCATCAGTTAACAGAGGGCAGCACAACGCGTAACAAAGAAAACTTTTTACAGTAACTAGTAGGTACCTCTGTAAGTCTAGTGACCTTGTTTCCCCTACTGAGAAGTTATTAAAATGGAGTATAGTGCTCAGCTACATTTAAAGTTCATTTAGTTGTTATTTAAGTATACTTTTTAAAATGACTTAAAAATACCAAGAAATAAAGCAAAACTCTTTCTAGGGCTGCGCCTCACCTTAGACAAATTGTGCTGCCCTCTGTTAACGGATTGTATTAACATATCGGAATACGAAGTCGGAATTGTATAAGTAGTAACATCTATTACAGAAAAGGCAAACGACGAAAACAAAGATGACCACCGGTCGCTGAATTACAAGTGGAAGTGGATCTTATTTGTGGAAGGGCGAAACGGGCGGTGACTATGAGACGCTTTCATTATAGCCATTCTTCTCTATCGCACAGATTTCTATGACTTACTTTATGGCTCTCACGTAACGGCTGATGAACCATGGGGACTTTCCGAACCTGTATTTAGAACCTTTACTTTCTGAAAGTCCTTAGAATTACGCAAAATAAAGCCTAAATTTTTATAAGCAGATTTGGTTACTAAACTAATGTGCTCGTCAAGAAGCCAAAAAAGTCATTTTTGCTTTGAACGACGACAACTCAGCAACAAATCATCGTACAAAGCTCTTGAACAACTCAAATTAAAGAAAATGAATGAGAAAAAAATATATTATATGGATTTTTTGAAAAGGGAGCAAAAGTTTAAAAAAAAATCCGCTGGTCAAAGACAAAAATTTTGTACTTTCATATCCTGAAACTAGAAACATCAAGCTTCAATTTATTTTTTTTATTGCTCTACAATTGTTTTTCGCCTTTTAAAGATCCCCTAAAATATGGGATTTTTTTATATTCTTCAATTTGTGTGACTAGTGTGTTATACAAACTACAACTACAAACATTTTCATAAACATTTTGGTCAAATTTTCGACATTCTGACTTCTGAAATTAATGCTTTGAACTTGCCTTTGTTTCGTGATCCGCGCCTACACACCGCCCACACAAAAAACTGTATCAGGATATCCTCAATACAACCACACCGAAAATATATCGTGATACAGAAAAATGTCCCGTACATAAATCATCCAAGTTGTCCATCTGAAAAATGACGCGATATAATGACACCGTTACGGACAAATGAATAACGGGACAATAACAATGGCAAACGTCGACAAAAGCGCCCTTCCGACCCACCGGCCACTCATCGATTTTATTTCGCGAAACCGGCAGATACAGTCGCACGGGTGGTCGTCGCGTACGTTTTCAGATTTCATCGATCACGGCGGCGGAGGTAATGCACCAGGAGGATGGGCTTCCAGCAAACGCAGCCACCGCAGCCACTCAAAATGTCATTTACACTTTTCCGCGGACGCTTAGCTCCCGTCAGCTGATCGGATCAGATATTAGCGAGATAACGTCAGCAGCTTGCGGCACTGCCGCTGATTTATCTGGATGTGGCTTAACGGATGTCACGGAACAACAACGGGACTTTTTTGCCGCTTCTGCTGCGGGGAATGGTAGATTTGTGTAGGAACTTTCTGGTCTGGCGACTAATCTTCTGTACCAGATACGTTACCAAAATGCCACTTTTTTGAGGTAGGACAACTCATCACTCGTACAATTGCAACTAGACTTTCCTTGAAATTACGCAAGTAAAGTGCATTCGTATATTTAAACCTGCACCCACCTAGTCGTTAAAGGTCTATTTAGGAAATAAGTTCGTTGTCCAAGTAGGGACCGCACTTAGAACCAATTTACAAGGAAAATGTTTCTCACGGGGTAATAAATAAAATAGTATTCTGTCCAAACGTTTTGTTTCACCGATAAGTATACGTCCTCTGTTTCATTCTCTTCCCTTTCCGCGTCAACATTGTCTGCTTCAGATTCCTTCTCTTCTTCAGACTCGTCTCTACCAAGAACATCATCCCTCGAAGAAGTGACGTCCATACTTTCACCATTAATTACTTCTGGTCATTTTACTTATCAGGAAGTCATAATATTATAGGGCAACCTATAATGGGCCCTTCTAAAAGGTTCCTCTGTTCCTTATAAATCTTGGTCTGAAACAATTTGTCAGGGCTTTGGATAAAAATGGACATTGTTTCTAAAACTCAAGCAGTCAATTTTCTAATTTAAGTGATGCGAAATTGAAAGACGAAATCTTCGATGGATTCGAAAATTGTTCATAAGTGAGAGAGCAACGTGGCTGAGCTTATTAGGAAACCACAAAAGAACTACGATACTATTGTAGCAGAAATGACAACCACCACTTAGGATGTTTCATGACTGTAAAAATTCATTTCTTGGATTCCCACCTGAATTACTTTTTGAACCGACAAGTCAAAAATCTCGCGCACGCGAGAGCGACGGTCACGCGCATGCGTGAGCCTGGCGCTCCTTCTTCCCCGTACTGGCCTTTCATTAATGATAACTTTTACTGGTGCTAGCGCGTTTATTACATGAACGATCAATGTAAAACTTTCTGAAAGTAAAAGTTTAACCCTTTCTTCAAACTCTAATTCGACTGGTGTATTACACTATAAACAACATAAATTACATATACAAGGTGTCTCGAAATTCATGCAACAAAATTTGGTCACAGATTCTTAAGACAAATTTAGGGGACTCGTATTTCCTATTTTTGCCAAGTGGCCCCCTCTTTCAAAGTTACAGCCCCCTGAAGTCCGCCCGTAAGAATAATCTTTTTTTTATATCTCAGAACCCTGTTGTACGAGAATCACTAAATTTGGTACACAGGGTTTTTTTGACATGTGGAATCTGATGGTGCTACGTTTTTTGGCGGGAAACCCCCTTAAAACAATTTTTCATGGTCCCCCATGTCTTTGGAGCCAAAAAAATTTGGTCGCATATTTCTTTAAAATTATCAGTCCACTAGAAAGCGATTATATTTAGAAACTTTTTATCCCTTTATACTCTTTTCGAAAAACGCAATGTCAAAATGTGACCGAATACATATCGTGGTTCGTTATTTTCCTCAAAAACGAAACAAATATCAAGAGACAAAAAAGTTTCTAAATTCAATGGCTCTCTAGCTAACTAATAATTTAAAAAAAAAGGGGGCCCACGAAAAAATGTCTTAAGGGGGTTTCTCGCCAAAAAGCGAAGCATTGTCAGATTCCACATGTCATAAAACCCCTGTGTACCAAATTTAATGATTCTCAACATGGTTTTGAAATAAAAAAAGACTTCTTAGGGACAGACTTCAGGGGGCTGTAACTCCGAAAGAGGGGGCGAGTTGGCAAAAATAAAAAATATGGGTCCCCTAAATTTGTCTTAAGAATCTATGACCAAATTTTGTTGCATGAATTTCGGGACACCTTGTATACATTTAAATTTTCATTTCCGAGATGAACAAAATTTCTATAATTGCATTTAAGTATGTTTTTGACATCTACCATCCACACTGAATGAATCCCATTTATTTAAATAAACAAAGCCGTGAAATGAGAAAATGACTGTGTTAATTACGTTTAAAAATCTTGCTTTGTTCAACCCCTTCTTGTTTTTCAACTTTCCACTTGCATCCAAACCAATTTAAATATGTATTAGAGCAATTTACAAAGCAATTTTCGCAACTGGGAAATTTCTGACGACGTGCAGATTTAATTGAAATTTATCCACATGTTGGTCGAATTGGACAAGAAAATCGTTTACATATATATTTAAGTCCCTTGTATAAACCAGAAAATACTTGAAAAAGTGGTGTAAATCATAAAAATGCAGTCAATCCAAAAAAGGACAGGGAAAAATTACATTGCTACAACGGATATGTCATTTCGAAAATTTAAATATCAGTTCTAAATAAGTTTTTTTTTTTTAAAAAACAGTAAAATTTACGAGTAGCTAATGTAATTTACATTTATGTCACAGATATACAAATATGTATAGGGTTCTGTAAGTTCAAGATAATTTCCCTGTAATTTCACGAATTCTGATTATATGTCAAATCATCTTTAAAAAAAAAACAATTTAGTAAATTTACCAGACTTAAATTGCCCTTAAATGTATAGTTCCATCAGTACTCAATACGGTAAAATTACAATTATAACAGATGTTCAGTTGACCTGCGGCGCGGTCGTTGACGGCAGCGCGATGCTTGAGAAGAGAGAATCAGTTAATCCAGAACCACCGGCGAGTCGTCACGTGTTTTCCGCGTAAAGACTATACTTCCCATAACTATAAACTTATAAACTTTGTAACCTTAAATAAACAAATAAAAATCATGCAAATGGCATACAATGTAAATTTACAATTAGAATGTCACTACAATACAAATATGTATAGTTTTCTGTAATTTCCCTGTAATTTTAGGTGTTGTGATTACATGTAAAATTATCTTTCTAAAAAACTATTTAGTAGATTTACCAGGCCTAAATTGCCCTTAAATAGTTCCATCAGTACTCAATACGGTAAAATTACAATGTAAATTTATATTGTAATTTTCTTTATAGAAAGAAAGAATAGGAAAATGTTAGTTACTGTAAATTTACATTTATAATACAAATAAAATGTCATTACAATACAAATATGTATACTTTTCTGTAATTTCCTTGTAATTTCAGGGGTTGTGATTACATGTAAAATTATCTTCCTAAAAAACTATTTAGTAAATTTGACAGACTTTTAAATATACCTCAAATGTAAAACTCCATAATATAATTTCCTTGTAATTTCAGGTGTTGGATTACATGTGAAATTATCGTTTTAAAAAAATATTTACCAGACCTAAATTGAACTTAAAAGTACAATTCCAACAGTACCCAATGCGGTAAAATTATAATGTAAATTTACATTGCTTTTATAGGTATTTATATCAGTTATATATTTATCGGAAGGAAACAGTAGTAAAGTGTTAGTTGCTGTAAATTTACATTTATGTTACAAATATATCACTACAATACAAATATGTATAGTTTTCTGTAAGTTTCCTGAAATTTTCCTGTAATTACATATGAAATTATCAGTCTAGAACATTATTTCGTAAATTCGACAGACTTTTGATTCTACCTCAAATGTAATATTCCATCAAGTGCACAATACGGTAAGATTACAATGTAAAATTATATATCTGTTACAGGAATTAATCGCATTATACAAATATTTATAGTTTCTATTATAAATCCGACATTTACAGTTTTCTGTAAATATGCAGTAATTCTCTGTAATTTTATGTGTTGCGATTACATGTAAAGTTATAAGTATTTAATAAATTTGCTAGACTTTTACCTTGACTGTAAAACTTCATTAAATAGTAAGTAATTTTACAAAATATTTTTTCACTTACTTTACTACATAAATTTACATTGTAATTTCACCGTATTTCCTTACTGTAGTGCATATTCATACTCTTAATTTATTTTACGAACATTATGATAGTTTTATACTTCTTCAAGAGCCTTTATTAAACTTGGGTTACATTTCCATATTAATACAAAACCAACCGGACGTTTTGAATCAGCAGACGAGGTGCCATTTTCCTTAACTCGACTAGACGGCTGTTGTTCTCTGCTCTTTGATTTGTTGTCAGAATTTCCGCTGTCAGCAAAACATATAATTACAGCGGCGAGCTTTCTCCGAACTTCAGCCAAGTTTACCGAAACGACTAAACTTTAAAATTTATATTATACTAAAGGCCTATTGGAGTTGCCATCAAATTTAATGGAATATGTGTTGCCGGCACATACGTGTGTAGTTACAAAGTGTTTACCAGCACTTTACTCGGAATTAACAGCCGTTTGATCCATTAAAACGTTTCGATCTTTTAAACGTACGTAAAAACAAAATGACAAGAGTGATGATAGAATGGCTTGATCGAAATTCACGAACGACGTCGTGCGAAGCAGCACTCGACATTTCCCTGAAAGAATAGTCCAGGATATGAGCATTATCCTGGACATCCTTTGTCCGCCCGCTCGTCCGCCCGCTCGGGATGAGATTGAGCGCCGAAACTATGGAGAATATCTCCTCTTTGATCTGGCCCGGGGTCCAGCTGGGTACGCCGAGTTATTTGTCCATGAGTCTTTGTGGTCTCCACATTACCATGACATGTTTATACATGCATACATCTGCTAATTGAAAAGGATAATTTATCCTTTCATATTTCAGCTAAACACGGACCTTCGAAATTAAACCAGTAATTATCGTGGAAAGCTCATGTAAATTACACTTTATTCTTAAATGTAAAAGTTAAGCACGGGATGTTCCAACAAAAAGTGGCCAACTTTGAGAGAGAATGTGTTGTTCAAAGTACAATTTTAAGATAATCGGTTTCCTGGGAAATAGATCGTAAGGAGAGTGTCTATAAACAGCCAGCTAGATCACCTGATCTTAATCCTTTAGATTTTCTCTCTATTGATCCTTCTTGAGGTAGCACGAGGGATAGTATAGAGAAGAAAATTTTGGATAATAAATCAACCAAGAGAAATCGCTGGATATAGATTTCAAATTCATAGCTCGGCCGCTAGGGGGCACAATTTACATACCAAAACATTTGGCAAACATTTTTTAAGGATTGGCTCATCAAAAGCCCACAGTGTTATACCTCGTTGGAAAGGTATTTTCATGCTTTATCTCGCGATGAATGCGTAATGTCATTTACCACAATATGGAAATCTATAGATGGCGTTATTTCAAAACAATGTCGTTTTATGGATTTTTCCCAAAAATTTTAAATGCAATGCTATAATTTTCTTTACATAAATGAATTCAGCACAAAAAGTTGATGAACATAGAATAATTTTGAAATTTATAATGAAAGTGTTGTTTATTTATTGGCGCTATTTATCCAAGTTTAGGTTGTTTCACGTTTTCTTAAAACAGTGAAATAGCAGGATAAAACTTTTTATAGGCTAGTTCGAAGAGCATAAAAATAGATACATTTTGACGCCAAAAAGGGTTCGATATCTTTTTTTTGTTATCAAGTTATTCGCAAATTAGTGAGCAAAAAATAAATAATGATAATGAATTGAGGAACACGACGCTAACGAAAAGACTTTAATTACTAAAAGAAAATGCGTTTTCTCTTGGTCGATTTATTAATCAAAAATTTTTTCCCGAAGCTCTTAAGGCCTATACTCTTTTAAATATCGTATATCGACGACCTTAGTGGGACAGGGACACCCTGTATAGTTTTTTGTATTTCACTATTAAATTACAAAATCATTACGTATCTCATAATTACAATTTATTATTCGAATAATTAAATCTTATGCTGTACTGCTTCAGTTGTTAAACCAAAGAAACGAGCCGTTCTTATATTGATCTTATAACGCAAGTTTGCAATGTTTGCCTCTCGCTCGTTCCTACAGTGTGCATTGTTTGAAACTGAAAAGCGGATTGGGAAGCAGCATATTTGATTTAAAAGTTTAAGGAAGTTTTACTGCTTGCTTAAGATAAGTCTTACGAGTTATCGAGAAAACAACATCGAGTAAGACAGTAATTTCTAAACAAGCATTTGAACCCTAGTAAAAACGCGAATCATTTTCAAGAAAATACCACAAGAAATATATAACTTAATTTAAATGCAACACGATTCTATTAACAAAATGGAATGAACTGCGAGGAGAGCCACACGGTAATGACATATACAGATTCATTTTGAAGTTTACGTTTTTGCTGAGCAACCTAGGAGAAATGTTACTAGACTTTATCCATATAAAATACCGAGGATTTATACATATAATTGTGGGTTCAGCTAAGTACTTTATGGTTGTCGTAAATATTTCAAACCCCACAAGAGTAGGAAGGTTAAAATTTAACCGTTTAATATTCGACCCTGAAATAAACCGCAAATTACTCTAATTTACGATTTCTTGTTATTTTTTCAAACTTAATTTAAACAAGAACGAGTAAAGATCATTAGAACCTTCTAAGGTATTTCCCCGATTAATTGGAAAGTATAGTGAAAAAGATTTATTGCGAGCCTGAACCATTTGGAATCGCATAAAAAACTTTGATCTTTTTTTACGTAAATCTCTAAATTCTGTTTAAATTATACCGCTGTTATAGCGTTAAGCGTTTAATTTAAGCTCCAATCATAACAATGTAGTCTAAAAGGGAAGGAACAATCAAAACAAAATTGATAAACCGTTGAAAGTAACCGCCTTCAGGCATCCACCTCAAAAATTCCTGGGATGCGTCTAAAGTCTAAAGGTTTCACATTTCGCAGTTGCTCGGTCTCTTAGATCTTTATTGGCTTGTAAACAAGAATTTTATAAATCATCAAAGAGAAATGAAAGAAATAAGAACTGAGCAAATTAAATATTCAGCCAAAACAGTGTATCTCAAGTGTATAGGTGTTTATTAAAATTTATAAGTAGAAATAAATTACTCAAAATGCTTTTAGACAAAAATACACGTATGAAAAGGTATCCTATTCGTAATGATTTATTTTTTAAGTCAATTTTATCCTCTATTCAGTATTCCCCGAATATAGTTATAATCACTGTAAATACAGGTTTATTATATTGTCTAAAGTTACTTATTTCCAACATAGTTTTCGTTTTCTTTATTTATTATCACTGGGATTATACTAATCATTTCATTGAATCAAATGTAAACTGTTTTTGGAATTATTTGCTGATTTAATGATAAAAAGTAATTGATGATGATATACAGGGTGTCCGGAAATGTCATGTCAAAAATGAAGGGGTATACAGGGGAGCTCAAAATAGTTGTAGTACTTCATACAAAATTGCAAAGTCAAGCACAAAGATCACAACTAAGAAAATAAAGAAACGTAAGAATTTAAATGATAGCACGCGAAAGTAACAATCATTAGTATCATTACAATGAAATTGTCACCATAAAAAAAACTGTTCTGAGCCATACAATATTTAAAAAATAATTATTTCTGACTAAACTAAACAGAATTCGAAAAAAAAGTAGAGAAATGTTTTCTTCAAAATGTCTAATTCATTAAAAAAATAATATTATTTGCTTGATAATTCATAGGAATAATTCTTTTTTTTAAATTCTGTTAAGGGTAGTTAGAAAACTATCCTTATTTATAAACGATTTTTATTAAACTTATATTAGCTAAAGATCCGTATGATACGATTATTACCTACAATTTTCATCCCATTATCTTAATCAGAAAAAAAGTTATTTTAAAAAATATCCAAACGATAAGACCCCTTTGGAGGGCCATATCTCAGTAACGGTGCTCCGAAGGACCAATGTTTATAGGAACTTTTTTAATATTTTTGGCTCTACTTTCAACTAGTTCAATTTTGTACTAACTTTTCCAAACACCCTGTATATCTCTACCCTCACTCTAATCGCAAATATTTGCGTATAATTGTAGATATAATGCACAAGCAACAACATCGGCAATTTTTAATATTTCGAATTCTAATTGCGATCATTATGCGATACTTATGAGTCCTGCAATTTGACAGAAATTTGTGAGAATATATCTACTCCAAGATTATACCCCGCCCCGGTGCGAGGAACTTCAAATTTCTGTTTCCCTTTGACAAACTGTTTATGTTTACCCACTCATATAATTCAGTTTTCTTGAGTAGAGAATAAATCCCACAAAATTCGAGGCGTCGCCGTTATACGAGCAAATAACGAAGCGCGAGAAAATCTCAGCCGCGAAATTATCGATCAAGAGGGCTGTTGGAGGGAACCGCGATTACGATGTCTACACGGCGTCGGATATATTATAGCATTCGAAGACAATCACTGCGTCCTAATCTCTGTTATAATTTTCGTCGGTGGATAAAACAGCTTTGTATATTTTTATTATAAAAATAGATGTGTCAATGCTCCGCTTTGAATTTTTTTTTTTGTAGAAACAATCTTAAACACATATACTTTGCACTAATATTATATATGAAACAAACTCAGGTTCATTAAACTCGATTTTCGCTTGTCTTTTTGGAACAGAATAACTCTTTTAAGTCGAGCTCTAAGTAATGATTGACATAAGATTATAAAAACAAAGAGTAAAAAAATAAATTTGTAAAATTAGAAACACTAAGGGTTCTCTTAAATTATTTATTAGGTACTATTAGACATCGGAAACTTTGTGGCGATAATCAAATAAATAAGCAGTAGGAATATATATTATGCTAGTAAGCGGCATTGTAGTAGCAGAAATAACCTATAGTAGGATGATATTCGATGCAAAAAATCATTGCCTGTCAAGAGATCCAGTGCAGTACAGTTTTAAGGGGTTTAGAAATTGAATAATTTCTTTATGCGTTATGAATGGATGAAGGAATCACTACACGTCTACCATCCTCGTTCCAACAAAAATTCCTTTATTCTCATAAACTATTTATTTTAAATGTAATTTATTATAAATCCAATTTGTTTTTTAAATTCTACATATGTACTACATTTTACTTCTCGCGCCACTGTTGTTTACTTGTTTTTTGGAGGCTGTTTCTGATTTACGACCAGGCTCGCCAGGTTAGTATTTGATGTCGTTGCACTTGGGCGACTACAGTTACTACCAGAACACAGTGCATATGATGCGGTATTTCAGATTTTACATTCAATTTCATTTTAAAATTGAAATGGTTCATCTTACGCGTCCTAAAAATGACGACACGATTTTCCTTTGATAAGACCGACAATTTTTTGCTCTACATTGCATCGAATACGATCCTACTATAAATCAGTGGTCAAGCTGTGTGCCGTTGTATGCTCACGATACACAATGCTACTGACTGCCATAAAAACACGTACCATATACTCGACTAAGCTGCTTGATCGAATAGATTGATTGATGCGAAGTTTCAGATCAAAGGCAGATATGTACATGTTATTGTACAATGACGCCACCATTAGTAAAAATAGCATCTATTAAAACTTCAACTATTTTAGATATGCGTCTGTGACTTCGGTAAATGTCGCACGGTCACTTTCGTTGGGTATTTAGCGACAACTGTTAATTATTTTCTACAATCGCTTTCCTTATAAGTAAGAAATTATTATTTTAGATAACTTTTACTGGTACGTATTATTACATGCTATACCTGTATATTTTATGGTAAGTTCCATGTGAAGCGTTTAGTGTAGAAAAATAGACACTACCCCTTTTTGTTTCATACTATTAGACTAAAACAGATATATTGTTCTAATTTAAGAGTACAATTAAAAGAAGGCAACGGTCGTGTCACTTTTTGTTTGAATAAAATTACATAAAAGAGAAGCCAGCCCTGTACCACATTGCAGCCGCTCTAATATTTCCGGTCTCTAGATATTACATACATACATAGGTATTCATTCTTATTTCGCACGAGCCTAAGAGTAAACCTGAAATATTAAATACAATTTGTTATTTTGTTATATGACCATGATTATTACCTTTCCATATCTACCTATACCTACTTACAATTCATAATTATTGTCTTATAATAGGCACGTGCCTACAAGGTTCTTTTTATTCAAATAGCAGGAAGCTAAGGCATTTGAAAATCAGGTCATTTAGGTTCGCTTACAATAAGCACTAAAATAATTCAATCGACAATTGTATTTTCTATTAATCATGCCCTTTTTTGTGAAACACAGAATAAATGACATCTCCATAAATATATTTAAGTTTCTTTCAAATGAAAATCTGTTTAAAGTACTAAGCATTAGTTACCTGATAAACTGGCACTGACAAATTAAGAACAATATACTCGGAAACAATTACATAGCCCGTAGATGCTAAAAGATGAAATAAAAAACTTACAACTATCTATACAAACCTACCAACAACAAACATATGCTTTATAGAACAAATGTAAACATTTACAAAATGTTTGTTTTCAGAAATAATACTACACACGCGTTTATTTTTCTCTGTCCTATTCCCTTATTTGAAAGTATCGTGATTATAATCTATATGATTCCCCATTTCCAGCAAACTGGAAGATAAGTAGCTAGAAATGTAAAACATATGTTAAACTACTTTTTTACACTACTTTAATAGCACCTTTATTCAATAACACTGCAATAATTGACTCAATGATGGAGAAGCAAGTAGTAGAAATTAATAAAAAAAAAATTGTTACTGATATGCAATTAGTAAATGTGGAATTTACGACCAACAATACAACCCTTCTCTTATATAAAAGCGTATTCGAAAACTGATTAGTGTTGAAGTTATAGATATGTCTTAAAGTATTTTAAATGTTAATTTGTGGTTTGTAACAAAATTAATATACAGTGTGACAGTTATTTTGCGACAAACCGCTTATAATTTCTTTGGTGTTTTCTCTCGCTAGTTTTTTTTTAAATAGATATCTAGAGACTAAAAATTCTTCAAAAGGAAGGATAATACATTAATGTTTTGTAATCAGCTATCCAAGAGCAATAATTTAAGAGAAATACTTCGAAATTTGAACAAAATATACACTGTGAGATCGGAATTACAAGAATTACAGAGAAACCAAATATTCACAAACGTTTTATTTGTGTAATATTTCAAGTTATACCAATTTTCATCAAGGATCCGTTACTACTGATATTCATAATACTAAAACGATTTTAGGAGTACTCGTAAACATTTTACAAAAAAAAATCAAGAGGAACAAAAATTTTAGTTTAGGGTTTTTACCAAATTTTTCACTGTCCCGAAGTCTGAATATTCGAGCTGAAGGAGCTGAACAATTGGAATAAGCTTGAGCATACAAATGGTGAGCTTCAAGTCCATTACCATTGGCAAGTTCTACATAAAATGTTTGTTTGACATTTCTGCGCTGGTGTACAACGTCATCTATTACTATTATTATTACATTACAACTATAGTGGTTTGGTCTTCAAGTGAGGAGAAAAACTCTAAGTAGCATGGAAAACTTTATTCTACTAATTTCGCTGGTAACACGAGACATAACCGAGCAGGAACTAGGCTTCAAGCCTTCTGGTTCGTGCTTCGAAATGTTTTCGGTTTTTATCCTTGTCCCCAGGTACCTACTTTTATTACCCCATCCTAATTAACACTTATTCGGGTCATTACCTACTCGGTTTGTGCTTATGTACTCTAATAAATATATAAATTTATGTTTACAGTCTACTTATTCTAATCTCATTTGCTAAATACATTTATTTGGGATAATCTCGGATAATTCAAAGTATAATTTATATGGCTCGTAAATTCCCAGAAAGCAACATATATTTATTGGGGCAGGTACTAAATGTAATTGTAGCGTACCGCTACACAACACAAGCATATAATAAAAATCAAAGGCATCAAGTATAACGATGAATATAACAGAAAATAAAAGTTTTTTTCATAAAAACAAAAAACATACTTTCCATAAGCAAACATGAAAAAACCTTTATTTTTAATTTAAAGGCTGATATTGCTTTTCCGGGGATATTAATAAACCAGTTATTACGATTAAAAAAGTCATATACATACCGTCAAGAAGGGTTTTATAGTCACGTTTTGCATTTTTCTCAAAAACAGTGTGTCCTATTGAAAAGAAATAACGGTACTTTTTTAATTTACTCTACTCTTTCCCAACATACTATTATTTTCGCCAAAACTATAACAACAGGGTGAAAGTACTGTTCAAAAAAAGATTGCAATGCTCCTGAATATCCGCCCTGTTTTATCTCATTGATTCAGATAACACAGATAATAATACTCCTAATTTAAATTAATTGGTTTGGAAGATGGAAACAGTCATAGATTTTTTGTTCACCAGTATACATGTTTTTTTTTATATTTTGGAATACTATTTGCTTTTAACATTTTTATATTTTTTAAACACCCTATATAAACATCTTGCAAATGGTGGGCAATCTTTCGGATTGGGTAGGACTCGTAAAAATAACATTCCAAGTTCATATAACTTTATTTTTACTAACTCTCGAAGTTGACAGTTTAAACATCGTTATGATTTTCTGTTTTTCATTATATTTCGACAATTTTTTGGTAAAAGCTAGTAGAAATTGCTTCAAATAACATAGTAATTATCCAAAAATTACCCAATTTCAACACCCTATGTACTGCGACCATTTTTAGTAAGTAAATTCAATTTATTTGATCATTTTTAAGTCAAACTGATTCATAACATAACATGTAATAATGCCTATATCTCTCTAGTTCTGAAAAATGATTTTTCGGAACTAGCCGCCCCCTATTCCAAATGGAACCTCCGCCCATGCCTTGTCCCGATCTGACCGTATTCGATATGAACGCGTACGCCGAGCCCTAGCCTCATACCCGTCGGTTTAGTCACTTCTGCGAGCCGCATCATCGGCATATGCCTGGCAAGGCAGTTCACTGGGTCGCGTACGTAAATATAAACAAGGTGTCGTAGGGAGGAAACGCCGAGCAGACGGCGGTCTCGGGAGATCCGAGAAGATAGGATTTACGAATAAGCCTACGTCGCGGAGAATGTCGTCAAATTATACAACCATAGGCTTGATTTATCGAGGCGAATAATTGAATGCTTATACGAGGGGGCCGCAACTGCTTCTGCAATAAGCTGCATAAGCCCATTTGATACGGCTAAATATGTGATAAGGCATTAGAAATTTTGTTGACATATTGAGCAATTAAATACGGCTAATTACCAACAGTAAATTGGTATAAAGCGTTGATGAACTATCAATGTAAATTTTTTTGAAAATAAAAGTTTAACCCTTTCTTTAATTGTTTCTAAAACCCCGGTCCCAATATTAACATTAATTAATAATTAACGTTATAAAAAAAAGAAATATTGGGAACAAAGAGGCATAGGTTATTTTCTTTTTTTTTAATTACCGTAAAAATAGCCTCTATTTAATGCAAAAAGAGCAAATTCGCGAGCGGCTTTTGCCACGTCCTACTTTGTTGATAATCCCATCTTAATTTAACTTTTTTGAAGTGCTTTTTGCAATAATAATGCGCAATTTTCGAAAACTGTGTGTTCAACCTTTATTTTGCAGGTAACAATTTTTTTATAACGATAGATCGTCTAGATTTTCGTGGGCAGAAAAAAAAGTGAAAAACACGTAAATTTGCAAATTATTATTTGCAATTTGGCAACATAGCGGCACTTTTTTCGAGTTACTTTTTTGATATTATGATTCTTCATACCCCCACCCGTCACAAAGTGCACTAAAATGTCTACTAACAATTTTTTTAAGTTCAAACTAATTCGACTGAACTCCAAATAATATTAAAATGAGGGCATGACATACCGTATTGACAAACATTAAATGAAGAATATTCATTAAATTTTGTTCTACACCTGACAACAAAAATCGTAAAACTGACGCCCTAAATATTTATCTCTGCTATTCCATCGAATCGCCGATTCTCAACAAAAATCAAATTTTCCCAAACAAAGCCGTTAAAAGGTAGACGGTTTTTTAAAAAACGTGGATAAATTGAAACATTTTATTTCGGCAAACCGATATTGAAATTGTGTTTAAAAGCAAAATAAATATCCAGCAGCTATTAAAAATGACTGAATCAAAAGTTCATGGCTTTTTTAACGCAGCACAATTAATATCGGAATATTGATTTCACGTTACGACCGCAAGTAATTAAATACTGACATTAACAACTTGGATGTCCGTATAATGTTATTCGAAATTGTACAAAAAGTTTATAAATATTTACTACCAGTTTTCAATACAGCAGAATGCTTTTTGGCAATTAATTTTGTTTATTGTCAAATAAAACTCATAGTAAATAAATAGGATACCAATGATTTAGAAACTAAATGTAAATAATGTTTACAGCGGTACTTTAGCAAGGTTGAGAAAGGGAAAAAGAAGTTGCAAGGGTCCATTTCATATTGTAGCAGCTGAGGAACAAATTTCAAATGTTCTGGAAGAAAATAGAAAAAAAATCCCATTTTTAATTCGTTTTTGAATCACCCTTATAATAAATGCAATCAGACATCATTTATTTGGCTCACTAGATGGTAAAAAAAAGATTAAACTCCCCTCTGATCAATTTAGCACATCAGCATGTCAAAAAATATTACGTACGTATGAGAGACACAACGAACACTGGCATTTTCTTTTATAAGAAGAGCACGTTTTATATCTCAATTCAAAGGAACAGTAAAATACTTTTTCTAGCATGTTCCGAATTGTAATATAATATTGATTGACCCGTTTTACGGCAAAATTGATGGGAGAATAAAATTTCCAACCCAATCTCCCACACATAAGCAATTTGTTGGGCTAAATAAACCCTTCCATCGGAGTATCATAAAGTGGTTAAGGCCCCATCAACACTGTTTAAGCGAGCAACAAATTCCGAACGAACGGTAATTACTCCATTATCCAGTCCAGAATCTGGGAACCCTCGTGAGCGCCAAGTGATGAACTCAACAAACCTAGTAGGTACCGGTATTTATCGTCCCTTCATTAGCCTACCCCCCGTCGGCTGTAATTCCGGACCGGCCCATATAGTAGTGCGTGGGTTTGATAAATGGACCTAGATGCCGGCGACGGCATATACCGATGGGCCGGCGCACGAACGATTTTTCATCAATCAGGTGCACTGACAAATGGCCAATAAAACAAATTAAACGCCCATCACGGTCAATTACAAGATGTAGTCCATCTGAGGTTATATTTCATCGGAAGTGGCCAGATGGTGAAAATACTTTGACTACAGACTCAACTCCTGTCATTCTGTATGTGGAAATTTATACCTAATTTTCAAGTATCATAAAACACTTAGGTTATACTGAAAGTACAAAAATATAGCCATAAATAAAAAACTGTTTTTTTTTTGTTGGATCATAACCATTTTTACAAGAATGTTAATTTGTATCGCTAGTATTGACTAGTTAGAACCTCGAAAATCGCCTACCTTTTGAATTGACCCTTCATTTTTAATACCCTTTCAAATTTCAAAAAATTACAATGAAAAACGCCTATCCATTGCGATCAGAGGTTTGTCTTGAACCACAAAAAACGCGTAAAGAGTCTGCGACACAAAATATTGAAAAAGAAAATACAAATCTTCTCTATACTTTCGAATTTTCAAGCCAAGTTGTCCTAATCTCTCGGTAGCCACTTTACGCCTCCTAAAACAAACAGCATCATACATCCCAGTGAAGCCACAAAAGAGGTATCAAAACCGCCATAACGACAGTGGAGAAGGACCTGATGACAAAAAAAATCACGCCAGTTTCAAATCCTACCAAGCGAAGTGCCGAGGAACCAATCTCACGGAACCTTCGAGCAAGGTGTTCGAACGTCGACTCAAGAGATGTTTTCAAGGATAAAGTAGTGAGGTCACGAAATTATAGACTTATTTAAATTGAATGAAATTGAATTGAAAAAATATAAGGTGTAAAGTATATTTCTACATTATTTTTGTTAATATTTCCTTTTAAATACATGGCAGGTATACTTAATCATTAATATTTCATTTACCTAGTTCCAACCCAACATTTCGCCCCACATAGCTAAGTAATCAATACATATCTTCTAAGCCGACAAGCCCTTGTCAAAACAAAATACACGTGCCCGTTTTCTTCAAAGGCCGCTCCGACGGCTGTCACAATGCTGAAGATATCTTGATTATTAAATGAAAGTCGGCTCATAAATCGTCTACATTTGACGGCGGTAGATGGATCGTTCAGGTATTAATAACTGCATTAATTTGCCACTACTTAATATGTCAGATGGGGTTGACATGTAGTATAGCTATACACAACGCGTTAGATACCTCATTAAGTGCTCTAAATAGTTACCACTCATAAAAAGAATTGTATCCTTGACCGATAATTTTCTGGAATCAGTTATTTATTGGATTTGCGACAGACTGATACTTCAACCGGCACTCTCAGGTCGGCCGTGGAAAATGTCGATTCTAATAAGGCTAAAGGGCTTTCTTAAAAGTTTTCTTTCATCTCTCAATTATAATGTTCATGCTTCAAATAATAATTATCTGTGGCACGTTATATGTCTATAAATCATTGAAGGGCAGAACATTGATCTTAAGGAGGTATATCGGTGTCCGGGGGAAATGAGGAGCACAGGGGGGGTCCTATGCTTTTCTTATGGGACTAAAACCCGTTGCCAATTTGAAAAAATTAAATTCTATTGAAATTATTTGCGATAAACATTATCTATATAGCAAAGAAATCTACTCATATGCACATAGCATACATATTGACTAATTAACAACATAAAAATATCATATTTAAGTAGTTTTAAATTATATTTAATGAACGCATAAAGACTATGTAGATGTGGCAACAGCGCTAATAATTGACTAGCAGTTGTACACACTGCGAACCTACAGACCTCGGACATCGGAGATATTGCGCGTCAAATTCGGGTAAAGATGCGTACGCGTTCAAAAATGTATTGTGTGTAAACTATGTACAATATAATTATTATATATAGCAAATATATCGTATTATCCTCGCGAAGATTTGTATCCTTTATTTAAAATCCGTAAATCATGTGAACTGGTAAAACAACGAGAATTATGTTAATTTAGTTCTAAAGAAATGAAATGACACTCGCGCCCATCTCTCGTCCAAGTCAAAGAAAATGTTGGATGCAATTTTGAAGGTTCTGTGATAGAAATTACATTATTACTCACTGTTCGTGTTTTTAATCTCTATTTTAGTAATGTTACAAAAGTTTTGCAACTATAACTAATTTTTTAGATATAAAGTTTGCTGAGAAATATTTATGTTCCTTTGTTATTCCGTACAAATGCTTTTATCTCAAGTATTACTAATTATATTAATCAAGTAAAGAAAACTTTATGTAACCCTAAATATTGCTGGGTAATGATTACGATGTTTTTATAAACCATTAAATATATTAAAAGGATTTATCAACTGTATTTTTTATTCCAATAAATATATCACAGCTTCCTAGTCTTTTTTAATTAATCTAGTTTTTTAAAAACATTACAAAAAATCATCTGTTGTGAATAATTTATTGTTGATAACAATGTACATGGGATTTAGGAAAATGTATATATTTGAAATCAATTTCGTTTTTATCAAGTCTTTCAAATGCATTCCCTCCTTGTTGTCAGCTGATTGCGACATTGCCACATTAATCCTCAAGTAAGACAGAAATGCAATTATTGGTTTCTGTTTCTAATTAATACAGCTGTATTATGTTCAAAACCTACATTAGTTTTACATCAAAAATAAGATAATACTGTGTACTATCTATGGAAAAGTTTTGTTTCACAATTTCTAAAATTTTTTCTCAGTTATGGGCAAAAAAGAGCCGCACCGTCCATCTTCGCCATATGTTAAAATGAACAACTTTCAACAACAATATCTCAAATTCTAGATTCAAAAAAATATGACGCACAGAGGGAGCACTGGCTAATGCGCTATATAAGTTTCAAGTACATCTGTGCATTTGAGTAAACCCGATATACCTCCTTAAAGTCGCCAATAACATAAAACACCATGAAAATGGATTCTGAAAATTTACAATGACTGATATATTAACAGAACAATGAACAGTTTAATACTTGAAAATTAGGTATCTACGGCCAATAATAAATAGCTTATTTCTGTAAAAATGGTGTTTGGAAACTGAACTGCAAATATTTCGCCTGTGACTTCAATTTACGCAGTAGAAACTGATAAATGAAAACCAACTGACATTCTTTTCCAAATTCAGATCCTCGGAATCATTTTCCTCGCTCGAAGCCGTAAAAAATAGTACTTAAATCCTCGCAAAAATTAAGGAAAAACTTATTGTATCAATCAACGTTACAATTTTTCTTTCTGCAATCCCCAACGGGGCAAAACCATCGTGTTCGATTCCATTCCCCTAAGCCCAGTAACTTCGCACAATAAATCAAAACTTTCAGCCACGTGTCGACCACGCATTTGCCTTACGAAGAAGTTTTAATTTTAGATGGACTACATCGTGTATGGTACATTTAGCACCCTTGTCTCTGGTATTGGTTTCCCTGACATTTAGAGGGGTTCCCTTTTGAAATACATATTAAAGCATTAAAGAGACATTTTGCTCAACATGGCATAAACTGATTTATATTTCAATTTGATATACTTAATTATATTGAATTTAATTATGTTACGAATTCACAAATAATAAACTGTTTAGTTTATTTTAGTTTTTTAAGATAAAAAATGTAGTCTTTTACATAGTTTTACTACGAAATCTGTAAAGCTGTAACTGTATACAGGGTGGTCGTGATGTAATGGGCCAAAATTCATGACTAGATTCCTGACGTGAAAATATTGCGATGTAGACAAACTCACCTTAGTCCAAAAGTTGATACTTACAGAGACACAGGGTGTTTAATGCAAAATATTATTTTAGTTTTTTCTTATTTATTTCATAATAAATGAAATTTATTTGAGATATTATTATTATGAGATTTATTGTAATATTCGATATTCAATTGTTCATCACAATTTATAATTTGAAATAAACTCTTGTTCTTTTTGACATTCCTACCTTATTTTGATTACTCGAATTACCAAAGCTAAATATCTTGAGAACGGTGTAAGATAGCGACTATCAAAAAGTATAGCTTTTTTGTGTAAAAGAAATTGTAAAATCAGAATTTGCTACCTGAGAATTAGATTTTTGAAAGATAAAAAAGTTCTGTCGTTTTCAACGCATTCGACCTAGCGCAGGTGGCGCTCTCTATGAGCTACAAGCAAACTATGGATATATTTCAATCTCTCGCCCCAGAAAACCCCTAACACCAAAATTTCATCTCGATATGAGCATTTATTATGAAATAAATAAGAAAAAACTAAAATAATATTTTGCATTAAACACCCTGTATCTCTGTAAGTATCAACTTTTGGACTAAAGTGAGTTTGTCTACATCGCAATATTTCCACGTCAGGAATCTAGTCATGAATTTTGGCCCATTACATCGCGACCACCCTGTATAGTACTGAAGTAAATATAGGAATTTTCAAGTACATTTACATTAGTAGCATGTTCCTTAAAACCCCTGTGCAGGCATGCTGAATATTTAATGGTTTAAGGGTCAGAAAAGATCAGCTGTGGGTCTGCTATATAATTATTATGGTACCAAAATACCGTCAAAAGTCCAAGCGGAGACGTATTAATAAAATTAAGTGGTCTGAATTTCTGACGAATTTTGCTTTACCCCAACGATACGAGCATTTAAAAAAACAGCATACAAAAGTTATAGTTTTATATACATGTAATCGACATGCCACTTGAGCAAGACAGAAGTCAAAATTCAGAAATTCCAGGGCCGTACTGGGAGAAATTTTTTTTCGTTTGTGGCCACACGGAAAAGTTCACCCTCTACATTCCTTCTACGCGTAATGGGTATATCATGGAAAGCTTATTATAGTGAAAATATTTGTGTAAAGCATTATTTTCTGCTTAGACTCTACGTATTCCTTTTGTACTTTTATGCGGGATGTTTTTGACGAAATTCCATAATATTGGAAAATAATCATAAAGATAGATATTTAATATTACAGAATGTCGCCCACGCTAGTATGCCAAAAAATTTTTATGAACACAAGACGTTTTAAAATATTACAGGACATTGCTGACTCTCTAGTATAACAAAATATATTATTATATAAGGAAATTTAACTCGACTCTTACAGCTGCTGTTTTATAGACTAGAAATCGCACTTTTAATAAAACAGTGATTGAAGAAAAAATACAAGGATTCGTTTAACTTTTCGCAATTCTGTGGAGTGCGATTATGTTTATAGTACCTTATGCGATTTTCTGTTATTCACCGGGCGCGGAAAATTCAGTAAATGTAGTGGATGAAATCAAGAAGTAAAAATATGCTTTTTTCTTTGTTCTGAATGCATTGTCAGCCTGTAAGCTGTCTTATACTGTATACTTGTGCAACTGGTACAGTGAATAGGTATTGTTCCTATCTTGCTTAAATTTTGTAAAATCCACGTCAGAAGACTGCTATAGATTCATTGAAATTTGCGCATAAAAACACTTCCTCAAGTATATTTTTCCTTCATATTATTAAAATAACTATTCTGGTGAAACTATGAATTTTTAACACTCATTTGTATGTTTATACGGGGTGATTCAGTCATTATGTCATTAATTTTAACCACGTATTCGGAACACCTAATAAAGATAGAACATCGAAAAAAAATTACTCAACCTTTTAAAAAATAAGCGGTAATTTGCTTAACTCCTGTTAATTCGTTGAAGCGAAACAGCTGATTTCCCTAGTCGTCTTGAATTTTGCAATTGGTTTCAAAATCAAAGTGCAGCGAAATTAACATATGACTCTTTGAAAAACAATAAGCACACAATAAAATATACGTACTACAAGCTGAATAATTAATTGAAAATAATACTAAAAACTCATATTCAATTATAAAACATAGGGAAAACGTTAACAATACACTAATGCAAACAATTTAAGGGTCAAAAGAATTTCCGAAATTTTTCCGTGATTTTTGACTGTATTTGAGTGAAAAATGGTCATATCGAGAATTAAAAAAGCATTTTGAAGCTCTAAGATTCTAGTTCTTAGATCTTTCCGTCGAAATTTTTTAGGAGCTACGGTTATCATGTAATTCTAGGAAATAGCGCGACAAAAAAATTCTGCAAATTTTTTTATTTTTTTTCCGTGTTCACGGACTTGGAAAATTTTTTTTCAGCTAAGCCATTGCATGGTCCAGATAGGTTGTTTATTCAGCTTTAATTTCCTTTTCTTTAAATTTCGATACGACCATTATTCATCGATATATCGGACTTTTAATGGAAAAGGATCATTTTGTCTTGAATCATCGATATCTCTGCGACAAATGGTCGTCGGGCAGTTTCAAAAACTGTAATAAATGCCTTATAACATGCTGTCGCAACTTTTGGGATTTTTTTTTCGTCTTTTACACAAATTTAAAAAAAAAAACAGGAAAAAAGGGTAATTTATATTTTTTACAAAATTGGCGGCTAAATTAGAAATATTCACGACATGACTAATGTTAAGCATGACTTTTACAGTTCGATATACCCAGAAGAACCCTGTGAAATTTCATCTCGATCTAACGAACCGTCTTTGTTTCAGTCAAACTTTTGAAAAAAATTAAAGGATCACGATTTTTGAGCTTAAACACTTCATAATCATGATTAAAATGGAAAAAAAAATGTTTTGAGGTTCTCACATTTTTAACGCAAACATTTAAATGATGAAAAAAAAATATTTTTTTCGAAAAATTATCGAAATTTTTTTTCAGAAAAAACTGTTTTTTAGGTAATTACAGACTGCACAAAAATTAATTACAAAGTCTCAAAAAACGGTATGAATCGGGATCGAAATCTGGTTTGCGTCATCAACTTTAATTTTAATTTAATTAAAAGCTGATGAACAGAAGCATAGGACAGAAAAGCCGAATCGTGCTGGAAACAATTGGATTTTGTTTTCTTCAATGTCCGGAAGGTTTTCCAAAAAAAAAAATTGAAAATATTTTGAAAATTTTTCGAAAAATAATTTTTTTTAATCATTAAAAATTAATTGCGGTAAAAACGTGAGAAATCCTCAAAAAAAAAAATTCCATTTTAATCATGATTATGATCTGTTTAAGCCCAGAAAACGTGACCCTTTAATTTTTTTTAAAAGTTTGACTGTTTGAAACAAAGAAACGGTTCGCTGGATCGAGATGAAACATCACAGGGTTTTTCTCGGTATATCGAACTGTAATAGTTATTTACGTAACAAGTCCGGAAAATACTGTTTTTTTTTGGACGAGTTGACAAAATTCTAGGACGAGCCGTAGGCGAGTCCTGGAAGTCTGCGAGTTCAAAAAAACTGTTTTCGGACGTGTTGCGTACACTATTTTTTCGGCAACCATGTAGAACAGCATTTCTTCATATCCATCCATCTCGTGAACAAATCATAAACGTTTTCGTACCTGGACTTTGATTTTTCAGGCAATAATTGTGCTGTAGCTTTACTCACTATCGCTGTTGCTTTCCATAGTTTATTGCGACAATTGCGGCCAAAACCCATGCAAACTTTCGAAAATTAAAATGTCAACTAATTTCACTTCAGATAGCTGTCAGTCGTTATTTCGTTGCTATGGTAATGTTCTACTGCATTTATCAAAATCATACCTTCCAAGATTTTCTTCCAAGATACCTTCCAAGATTCTTCCCGGCCTAGTCCGGGAAGTGCGTACTTCCCGGACTAGGCCGAAAAAATGCTACTTTCTCAAAGAAAAAGCGTCCGGGAAGGAGCCACTTCCCGGACGGTTGCCGAAAAAAGTCATGCTTAACATTAGTCATTTCGTGAATATTTCTAATTTAGCCGTCAATTTTCTAAAAAAAAAAATTATCCTTTTTTTCCTGTTTTTTAAATTCGTACAAAAGACGAAAAAAATATCCGAAAAGTTGCGGCAGCATGTTATAGGACATTTATTACAGTTTTCGAAACTGCTCTTCAATTCTTTGTACGACCATTTGTCGCCGAGATATCGATGATTGAAGACAAGAGGATCCCTTTCCATTAAATGTTCGATATTTCGATGAATAATGGTCGTATCGAAATTTTAAAAAAAGGAAATTAAAACTGAATAAACAAGCTATCTGGTTCATGTAATGGCTTAGCTGAAAAATATTTTTCCAAGTCCGTGAACTCGGAAAAAAAATATAAATATTTGTGGACTTCCATTTACTTCTATATCAATTTCTTTTAATATAACAAAGTAATTTTGTCGTAATATCAAGTACACCAATAGTGACAGTGACGAAAATTTAAATTAACCTTATTTGAGTCACTTTTACCTTACAGTAAATTCTGAATGCCCATTAACGAAAAACAAAAATTGTATAATTTACGACAGTAGACTAATTTAGAATATTTATATAATGCTTGTCGTTTCCCTCATTTAATTTATTTTTTCGGGCACATAACCGCGCAACCCTTAAATATTAAGGAGGTGAAAGCAAAAAAATAAATGGAAAAAGCGAAATTTATTAAATGACAACTACGTAGGCAGAATTTTCCACCTACATCGATCCCTTTGCCGTGACGCTCCTCGCAAGCGAAAATTCAGACCATTTTTTATTGAATTAGATGTTTTAATCTATCACAGTCTGCTAACCAGAGATAACAAGCCCGTGTCACGAGTTACTAGCCATCTCTCGTACATATCAACATTAAATGCCAGAGGAAAATACGCTGAATATAAATATATCTACGCAAAAACTTCATTTTAGTTTTTGCTTCGTATATGGCTAAAAATAAACACTGTAGTGAAATAAAACACCTAAAATTACTTAAATTACTCCATACCAGAACAGATTTAATTGAAAGTTTGGACTGACCGGTTAGAATCACAGTGTGTGGGAAGCTTTATCTCGAAAAAACTACTTTTGCGTTTTCAATTAACACTCAGCGGGCCCAGAACATTCTCAACACCCCGTATCGACGTGGAATCACAGAATCATGACCCGTGACCATGAAAATCATATTACACATGAACCCTTCGTCCATCCGGCAGTTGTTTCCTTCGAAAACGCGCGCTTTATAATCGAGCCCGAGGAATGATTGACGCGGGGCTCTCTCGACCCCCTATTTCTCGGAGCGAAAGTAAAGAGGGTGCCAACACCGACACAAAAGCTACGGAAACGGATCTACAATCATGTTGCGAAATAGTTACAACGGGGAGAAAGTAGCGCCAGTAAATCGAGTAGGACAAGGACGGATGGCTTTATTGTGAAATAAATAAGAACTGGGAGGCCCGAATGCTATAAAGTGGAAAAGGGCGAGATAATAAAGTTTATGGGGTAGTAGACAGGAATACTATATCCTTCGGATTCTATATTCTTATTTTCATGACTGATGTTCGGTGTTTTCCAGGAATTTAAAACGACAAAATAAGGTTTTACTCGAAATAATTCTATAAGTACATTGAAGTAATTAATATACAGAGTGTTTTGAACAAAGATACCACAAATTCCAGGACTGATAGAACATCAAAAAATAAGACGTTTTTCTATAAACTATGGGCCTATTATCTTTTGTATTGGAGATACAAGAATCCAAAAAAAAATGTTTAATAAGATTTTAGTCGTCTCAAAACAAGCACAGCATAGTTAATGCACTGAAATTTAATACACGATGATCGATTACTTTCTTATTATTCAGTTTACTTTAAAATAGTTACATACATATGTAAAAAGCTCTAGACAATCGAAACATGTAATCAGAAAAACTGTTGAACATAAGTTTAAAATAATGTGTTCGAAAAACCAATTTTTTGAGAAAACAATGTTTTATGTATGTATTTATTTGCACAAATGCTACAGAATTCGTTCAATTTTATCAGTGCTATTCTCATAGGTTCAAGTTGCATCGAAGATAATTTTTATTCACAGATCTGGCGATATACATACATATATCATAGTTATGTAATTTTATACCTTAGTAAAGTTTTGCTTTTAAAAACTTAACGTTTTCAAATAATTTTTTAAAATCTTTTAATAAATACTAATAGCTTAAACTAAATTTTCTTTTGGAGAAGCTACCCATAATGGTGACATTATACACAAAAAAAACGGTGCGTTTTCGCCTGTACCAAATTGTATTTTTTTGAAAACATATGTCTACCGTTTCAGTTTAGAAAACCATGGTCCTTAGGAGAAAAATGGTATGAATTTTTATGTTCTATTAACCACTGAAATAATACTACCTTTTTAAAAAACACCCGGTAATATTAACATTTTTTCTCTGTACATTTGAGTATTTTGCTATGTATGAAAAAATTCAAAAATTAATAAAACAAAGTCTTGCGCTAAAAGGATCAGTCACAAGTTTTTAAAATTAAACACTATTTTTTGTCTAGAACCAAATATATTATTTCGCAACAATAAGAAAAAAATACATTAATAAGAATCGAAAGATAGTAAACACTATAAAACACATGGCAGTGTTTACAGTGAAATCGTGGACAATTATCTAGATACTTTTCTCAGTGTAAAAACTTGGACAATTAAATAAAAAAAGTAGTAAGAAAATACTACAAATAAATAATTACAGACAATAACTAAGTATTGTTCTAAATAAAAATAGGAAATATTAGACGGCGTCAAAAAAAATGTTTCAGCCGTAGACCAGATCAGTATCCCTTGGTACTTTGGCTCGCTGAATCTGAATCTGAGATTAGAATTTCCGGATGCATGTTTTGACTCTAACATAAAAAAATTACTCTAGAAAAGTCTTTTTGAAATCTTAAACTGACCGCAGTAAGTGGCAAAAACTTCAACAGAATTCATTATCCCGTTATACCATAACTCCGTAACACTATAACCCCATAATACTACACTATAACTCCATGACTCCTAACCCCATAACCCTATAACCCCACGACCCCCTAACCCCGTGGCCCTCTAACTCCATAACCCTATAAGCCCATGACCCCGTAACCTGCTATTTGAACGATTTTAATAATAAAAACTCACGACCACTGATTGTAGAGTTGTTTCAAAATCTTATGAGCTTTGACCTTCATATGCGCAGAAACATAATTCCGACCGTTGCCTAAATTATTCTACGTCCTAAAAACATTACATCTATTATTCACAGTCTATCTCGAGCTCTCGTAGCGTAAACAAGCCTTTGATCCGATTACAAATATAATAAAATGCCATATTCTTTATTATTTTAATTTAAGCAGTGAAAATATATATAACGAACTTTCGCTAGTTGACTTTATTGTTGCCCGAGCGCCTTAGTTCATTTCTGGTTGTAATGAGGCACGTGGTCTAATTCTGAGTCAATGTATTCACGACGTACTTATTAGAAGAATTATGCAGATACGCCACGCCTTCCGCGCATTTCGCGGCTCATGAGATTTTAAAACTACTCTACATTATAGAAAGTACAATCGGCTTCTTTCAGTGCAGATACAAAGAAACAAATCCGTATGTCCTAGACCACGAGTCTACAGAAGTTTGCATGCCCCCGATTAAGGCTCTACGATGTTGCAATAGGACTACAGACTCAATTCCTCAAAATTTCATGGTTATATAACCCTACGAGGTTATAGAGTTATGAAAGCGTGCCAACTTACAATTATGTTGTTTCAGATCCGTGATATATACGATTCATGGCCTCACAGTCTTTCATAGTTCTACACCGCATGTCTGGGGTTATATGGTCACGGGGTTATGGGGGCGAGGGGTTATATGGGGTTATGTGATCACGGGTTATATGGGGTCATGGGGTCGCGGGTTATATGGGGTTATGGGGTCACGGGTTATATGGGGTTATGGGGTCACGGGTTATATGGGGTTATGGGGTCACGGGGTTATATGGGGTTATGGAATTACAGGGTTATATGGGGTTATGGAATTACAGGGTTATAAAGCTGCGATGCTATGATATTATGTTGCAAGGAGATCGTGAATACAAATTTGAAGTCTAAGAAACCTCTTTTTAGAGAAGTTTGTTTGATGTTAGGGTCAAAACGCGAACCAATCCAGGATTTCCGACTATAGATTCGTATTCAGATGGTTAAAACACAATAATCGTATACACTCCTCTAATCCACGGCCCAGATAACTATTTCGTCAACTTAACGTCCTATATTCGTGTCAGTTATCGTCGGGGCGCCGTGTATCCCCTGTCTTCGATTTTATATTTTTAGTCTCCGCTCGTGGAAAGGCCCCGAATCGCGTGATGGAAGAAAGAAGGCATACATCCACCACTAATATTATATTCATGACATGATAAGTGGCAGCAGTCCGAAGTACTCTTTGAGGAACTCGGGAGAGATAAATTGGCGGCGTTTAGTTTGAGTGCATTAACATTTAACGAATTACATATTTTGGGAAAGAGCGTCGTGGGGCCATATAAGCAACCGGCGTAATGGCGTTGCGCCATTTTCTCCCTGGTCTCGGAAAAAAAACAGTTTCTAACACATTTGTCGCCAGTTCTTCAAGTAGTAAAATTAAAGCAAATAATGCGTAGCTTACAGGCGTTTACAAAAATGAACCCACAATCTTCGCGGATACGGAATAGAACTCGCAAAAGTAGTGGGTGTAAGCCTATATATTTTTCTGAAATGCTTTACTGGGGAGATAAAAGTTACTGAAATTCTGAAAAATGTATCTTCCAAAGCGCTTCCATGGCAGAATATACAGTGTGNATATATATTTTTCTGAAATACTTTACTGGGCAGATAAAAGTTACTGAAATTCCGAAAAATTTATCTTCCAAAGCGCTTCCATGGCAGAATATACAGGGTGTCTCACGGTGACGGCCCATTAAAACTATTTCAGAGACTACTTCGATTTGAATTTTGAAAATTTGGTATACCAGGTTTTCGGGCATGCCCGTCTCAACGAAAATAATGTCGTCCACGTACCACTTCCGGTTATACCGCCAACTTGCTTAAATGGAAGACCCTATATATTACCCTATATATTATTGCAATTTTGGATTCTACGTGTTATTTTAGGTGGACTTTTATGAAGTTTCCCTATTCCTAAAATTAACCGTTTTCGAGATATTTAATTTTTTTCAAAAAAATGGAGAGAAACAGTGACTAGCTTCAAACCATGTGTATTTTATAGTAAGAAAGATAAAGCAACAATATTTATAGGGGGGATAGCTAGACCCCTAAGCTTCCCATCCATACTTTCAAAGTGGCTTAATTGCATACAGGGTGCTAGAAATTTAATGCCGAGTTTAGTTAACTTCAAACCTTCATAAGTCGGTTTTTTTAAATGGAACACCCTGTATGTTTTTCTATATTCTGATACACAATTTTATTCTCTTTCGAACGGTATCAGGGTTCCCTATACCTATCTCTTCTAGTTTTTAAGTTATCTACTATTTTTTGTGTAATCACCTAAAATCATGTAATTTCTTGCGAGGATAGCTGTGGAATTTTTAGCAAAACTTCAAAACAAACAACTAAACTGTCAATTTGTTGTTAGTCTCTTGCAGTGACAGTTTAATTTAGTGTTTATAAGAAATGGAAAACAATACATATTCAAATGCTGATATTTTAAATTTATTATTCATTCACGGACGTTGCAATGGGATTATAAGCAGAACATGTATAGTTTTTAATGAGACATATCCAAATTTGCCACCAATGAGCAGAAAGAAGTTAAGAAGAATTTTAGCAAATCAACTAGAGTATGGTCGAATTTGTGCAGAAAGAATTTTACCAAAACCAATAACTTCAGATGAAGATAATGTAATAAATGTGCTAGCCTATTTTAATGTTCATCCTGAATCCTCAACTCGTGCCGCAAAATATGATTTAGGCATTTCACGAGCGTCCATTCACAGGATGCTAAGAACTAATGATATGCATCCATACAAATTTACTTTCTGCTCTTCATCCGGGTGACGCCGTGCAACGTGTACAATTTTATGAAACGATGTTAGTGCGATACTAAGAAGATCCACAATTTTTGCAGCATATTATATGGACAGACGAGTCAAAATTTACGAGAGAAGGTATTTGTTATTTTTAACAGACATAATACTCATTTGTGGTTATATGAAAATCCTCATGTTATCCGGGAAAGAATCTTTCAAAATAAATTTAGCGTAAATGTTTTTGTCTAATTAAAGATAACCGAATTTATTACCATATCTACGAAAGAAAATTTAAATGCCTCAATATTTTGCAAGCGGTTGTGGCAGATTTTCTAGATGACCTTTAGACTAACTAATGAAATGTTGGTATCAATTAGACGGGGCTCCACCTCATGTCACAATCAAATCGATCAACAGTTAACTGAAATGTTTGAAGGTAGATGGATTAGACGCCTAGGACCATGGAATTGGCCAGTGAGGTCTCCCGACCTCACTCCATTAGATTTTTATGTTTGGGGAGTAATAAAGAAAAAAAGTTTATTCTACACCCGTTGCGTCAAAAGAGGATTTGATTGCTCGAAAACGAAAAGCGTTCCATGAATTACTTGTAGCTGAAATAGCAAAAGGGGTGACTGGTGGTGTTATCTCTAGAATCCACAAGTGCTCACTGTCACAATCAAATCGATCAATAGCTGACTGAAATGTTTGAAGATAGAAGGATGAGACGCCTAGGACCGTGGATTGGCCAGTGAGGTCTCCCGACCTCACTCTATTAGATTTTTATGTTTGGGGAGTAATAAAGCAAAAAGTTTATTCTACACCCGTTGCGTCAAAAGAGGATTTGATTGCTCGAATACGAAGAGCGTTCCATGAATTGCCTGCACTTGAAATATCAAAAGCGGTGACTGATGGTGTTACCTCTAGAATCCACAAGTGCTTAGCTGTTAATGGGGGTCATCTTGAACACTTATGATTTTTTTAAGTCATTTTTTTATCTTAGTGCATTATTATTATCAACATACATAAATAAAATTGTGTATTACTATGTATGAAGTTGATTTTTTAGATTTTTCTTAACTTGGAAAATTGAGATATGTGTATCACTTGTTTATTTTTAATGTATTGTAATAATACGAATCAATATATATTTTATTATGAAATGAAACTATCGTGGTTGCTTTGAATCAGGCCTCAGCTGTTCACACGAAATCCGCCAGCCAAGTATTTATGTGCCGTTGAGATAATGTAATTTATGGGTATATACAAAGATGTAGCTCAGGATGCCGAAACAGAGAGATTTGTGTAATGATTTGTGAATTTGTGAGTAATATGCCATACTCGTTTATGTTTTTGAAAACCCCAGGGCATGCCACGTGTTCCCGGTCTTTATGGCTGTGGTTCCTTCAAAGTGTGTCTTGTAAGTTCTACAGGGTCTTACATGCGCTTTGATTGACATATACTGGGTGGTGATCTATTTTACATATGTCTCATTAAAAACTGTAAATGTTCTGCTTATAATCCCATTGCAACGTCTGTGAATAAATAATAATAAATAACTGGTGACAGTTTAGTTGTGTTTTGAAGTTTTGTGAAATTCCACGCAAGAAATTACATGATTTTAGGTAATTACACAAAAAATAGTAGATAACTTAAAAACTAGAAGAGATAGGTATAGGGAACCCAGATACCGTTCGAAGGAGAATAAAATTGTGTGTCAGAATATAGAAAAACATACAGGGTGTTCCATTTGAAAAAACCGACTTATGAAGGTTTGAAGCTAACTAAACTCGGCATTAAATTTCTAGCACATTGTTGCAATTAAGCCACTTGGAAAGTATGGATGGAAAGCTTAGGGGTCCGGCTTTCCTCCCTATAAATATTGTTGCTTTATCTTTCTTGCTATAAAATACACGTGGTCTGAAGCTAGTCACTGTTTCTCTCCATTTTTTTTTTTTAAAAATGCTAAATATCTCGAAAACGGTCAATTTTAGGAATAGGGAAACTTCATAAAGGTCTACCTAAAATAATATGTAGAATTCAAAATTATAATAATGTATAGGGTGTTCCATTTAAAATAAGCAAGTTGACGGCGACTTGTGGTACGTAGACGCCATTATTTTAGTGGAGAAGGGCTTGTCCGAAAACCCGGTATCCCAAATTTTCAAAATTCAAATCGAAGTAGTCTCTGAAATAATTCTAATCTACCGTCATCGCGAGACACCCTGTATCTCCGCTACAGAACAGTGCTCTCTTCTAAAATCAAGTGAAAAGTTGTATCATCTACAAAAAAAGTTTTCTGTTTTAAAATAATACTTCGAATATGACAATGCTGACAATAAAATCATTGTTAGTCTGTTATTTTTATTAGGATTCAAACAAGTTGTTGCACTGAAAGATTAGCACCATGAGAGATCAAAGAAGAGCAAAAATAAAAACAGAATATCTTTAATTTAGATAAAGTCTGTCGCGGAGTCGAGGAACCAGCGGAAAATCGATAAAGCATATAATTAATTTTCAGATTTATTTATATCCATTCTCTCAATGAAACGAGTGCAAGTTGTGAAAACTGGCACGCTTGGCAAAAACTCCAGACAAACAAATCGTCGCGCGATAAATTTGGCAGCCGTTCAGACAATCCAGTGAAGCGCATCACGATTTTATATATTTCTGTATCCGGAAATGTTTTAAATATCGTCGACGCCTCCACAGAAACCCACCTTCTCCGCATTCCTCCATACAATCAAATAATAACGTCGCACCGATTACGATGCACCGCACTACGTCCATAAATCGCAACGAACATCCTCGTAAAATTTTCACCCGACAGGGAAATAAACAAACGTTTCTATGCGAGCGAAGCGCGATCAATTGGTTCTGGGCAGCACAAAAGGCAAGTCACGCTTTTGTTTCCTACAATAAAAATAGTGGCACAGGAAACTGACCCCCGCGTAAACAATGATCTGTTTGTATGATTCACTACGATTTTACGAGATTCGTTAGTGTAACGAGAACGAACAACCTATAGAGGAATTCCTGAAAGCAAATAAATGAATGGAAACGTTTTTCCACGGCACGTAGGGTTCAATGAACTTGAAGCATTTTTATCCGAATAGAGAATAATATACCTACGAGGGATATTAGACAAGATTTCAAGTTAGCCAGTACTGGAGTGTTTGCATAAAAAATAGCGTTTTATCACTGCAAATTGTTCTACAAGGATGCCCAGTGGCAAACTGGTAGAATGGAGAACTGTAAGTTACCCGCTGCCTGCGTTTCTATCTAATTGAGTTAACTCTGGATATGCCAAATTATTCAATTTGTTCAAACAGTCCTGAAAAGTACGTGGTTAGGGTGAAAACTTTTATAGTGTTCCTCGTACGTCAAAAGTATCTTTCTCTGCGTTACATCATACCATAATGTGATGCTTTTTACAGAAATCAAATGGTGATCCCCTAAAACAGAAGCACCGAAGGCACATTGCGCGTGTGATTCTGTACCCCCAAATGTTCACATATATCGAATACGATGCAAGCAGCAGATGGTCCCCGGTGTTATAAAATTAATGTATTATACGTTTCTATTCATTAACGGCACATGGTAATTTTGGAATACAAAAAAAATTAGTTGTATATAAACCACTCCCCAAAATTAGCTTAAGGTTATTTATTGGGATTGTCTTCGTTGTGTATTTATTCTAAAAACCCTTGATCCAATCGCGCTATAGACCAGGGCGGATCTGTTCTGAGGTGGATGTGAGAGGGGGCAAGCAAATTTTTTCTGGATTACCTTCAGTACAAGTCACATAATAAAAGTGTAGATCCCTAGATCTGGGCGAGGTCGGGAACATTTTCAAAACTGCAAAAATGTTAAAAAATACCTATTTTATCTGAGTTTTTTACTTATATCTTGGAACCTATGCACTTTGGAAGAATATTGAAGAGGAAAAATGTTTTAAAACTGAATTTTGCACAATATACTGTAAGTTAAAAATGTTAAATATATTACAGATGTTGCAAAATAGCAATAATTGATGAAAATATTTTAATTGCTTCGAGGGCATTATAATTTTGGTAAAAAAAATACTTCAGTATTATAAAACAACACTCCTTTCACTAAAATCGGTTCTATAGTTTTCGCAAAATAATTTTTTGAAAAAAATTTAAAAAAAAAATTCGAATTTTCAAAATGTTGCACAGCCTTAAATAAATTATCTAGATTTTTTCACATAGAAAAGACCGCTCAACCTTTCAAACGGTTTTTGAAAAATTGAAATCGGTCGATTAGGACGGCCACAGTAAATTTTTAAAGTTAACACTCTTTTTTTTAATTTTAAATAATTACACTACATTTATCAATTTGCAATTTAGTTTTTTTCAAAAATTATAACTTTAAAGTACTATTTTTTCTTAATTTTACCTGTATTTAACAAAAAAATTATTTCCAAATTAAAAAAAATTTAATATGTTTAAACAAAAATTATTTAAATAATTGTAATAATTATAAATAAATACATTCCTATTCAGCGTTGAAATATATACGTAAACAAATTTTTTCATTGAAAAAATGCAATAGCATAGGGTAAAATATACAGTAGGTACATTTAATGCATAAATAATAAACTTTGTTTATAACAAAATATGTGCAAATTAGACAGTTGGCATTACGATATTCGAATTCCTTGGCCCGCAAGACATCGAATGAAAAAAAAGATCGAAATTGGTCCATTAGAAGCCGAGATAATACAATTTTTTTCGTACCTTCGCATTTTGAACCTCCGAATTCAGTTTCGGAGCGAAAGCCCCCTTCCCCACTTTTCGTGTTTTGAGTCACTATTCACACTTGCGAGCGACAGCTTTTCCGCTGATTTATTTATGTTGCCGATAACTTAGGAATATGAATTTTTTTTCCAGCTTACAACTCGGAAAAACGAAGCCACTGGATCAAAGATTATTGCTAAATTGTTTCTAAATTAACGGTAAATGCCGATAAACTTTGACCGCTTATATCTCGAGAACCAATAAACGGAATTTAACTTTTTTTAAAAAAAACGTCTTTCCGAGTACTTTAAAGTTATAATTTTTGAAAAACTAAATTGCAAATTGATACATAGAATCAACCGATTCCAATTTTTCAAAAACCATTTGAAAGGTTGAGCGGTCTTTTCGATGTGAAAAAATTTTCAAGTATCTAGATGCTTTATTTGAGGCTGTACAACATTTTGCAAATTCGAATTTTTTTTTTTTAATTTTTTTCATAAAATTATTTTGCGAAAACTATACAACCGATTTTAACGATATTTGATGTGTTGTTTTATTATACTCTAAAGTTTTTTTTACCAAAATTAGAATGCCCTCGGAGAAATTAAATTATTTTAAAAACATTATCCAAAAAACTTGATTGTTTTGCCTTTTTTTTCATCAATTATTGCTATTTTGCAACATCGGTAATAAATTTAAATATTTTTAACTTACAGTCTAAAACTTTTTTCCTCTTCAATATTCTTCCAAAATGCATAGGTTTCAAGATATAAGTAAAAAAACTCGGATAAGATAGGTATTTTTTTAAATTTTTTAAACATTTTTGCAATTTTGAAACTGTTCCGGACCTCGCCCATATCTAGGGATATACACTTCTATTATGTAAGTTGTACTGAAGGTATTCCAGCAAAAATTAGCTTGCCTCCTCTTACATCCAAGAAATGGTATATTTCGACAGATCGGCCCTGATCTACTAGTCAAAATTGTATTTAAAGATAACATTAGTTCCGACGTGCACAATTTTATGTACGTGGCTAGTTATTTACTAATATACGAGGAAAAAAATTGTTCTGCACGGGAATGGACCGGGTAAATTCGAGAAATGTCCGGAAAACTGCAAAAAAAATATTAGGAATTTCACAAACATGCAAATGACTAAAGTTGTGCAGTTTTCCTAAGGCAGGAATAATTTTTTGAAATTCTCAATACCTCTAAAGGTATTCACGAAATACGTTTTTTGCAGTTTTCCGGCCATTTCCCAAATTTTCCCAGTCCACTACTGTACAGAACATTTTTTTTTCTTCATACTAGCAAAGGTAACTATCAAATTAAGTAAGTACTTTAAAGCAGACTGAAAAAATCCACTTAAGAACTAAATAAAAGTACAATAATTCTTCCACCGAATGTTGACTGACCCATTCTTCCTTCTACATTATGCAAAACCATAATTATCGTATCAACTTTGACGTCACCTGTTACATGGCTGTTATATAATAATGGAAACGTAATATTGACAGTTGGTAGAAGGAAGCGCAAAAACAGACGCTTAGGTGGAGAATTCTGGAAGGAAGCCTAAATAGTTGAGTTGAGAACAGCGCAGAGTGAAAAGTAAGACGATCGGTGTACGGTGAAAATACATAAGTAGTGAAAAATAGCAAAGTGTATTAATTAGCAGGTAATTATTCTCTAAGTACTTTTCTGTTAATTGTTCTATGTAATCTTATGATTGTGATGATTATTATAGATGTTTCATGGTAAAAATTCTGTGTATGTTTAGCCTTCATTGTCTTACGCTCAGGGGCGTATATTTTTCTAAGATAAAATTGTTACAATTATTATTAACGATTGCTCATTATATATTACATGTTAAAATAGGTATATATATATTGAGATGTATGGAAATGTAATGTATTCAAAATTGCATATTAGAAAGGGGTAAAATTGAAAGAAGAAAATATCTGACAGAAGTCGCTTGTCATAAAATTAAAATGTACTGATAAAATTGAATTGATTTTTTTTAAATGGGAAAGTATTGTAAAATAGTATTAAGTAAAGAAAATAGTGAGCTATAAAAATTTAAAATGTGAAAACAGAAGTGCGGTTACTAAGAAGAAAAAGTGTTGGGTTACGAGAAAAAAAAAAGAGAGAGAGAATAATAAACATTAATATATGACAGCTAGAATTTTGGAAGAGTAGAATTTTTATAAAAAATAAGAAAGATAAAGTTATTGACAGAAGATAATAAAAGTTATAGGAAAAGGAAAGACCATGTATCAGAAAGAATAAATGAAAACGGTTTCGATACACAATTTGAGTGAATATTACGGAAGATACAAATACAAGTAAGCCTAATAACGAAAACAAGATTAAAACGTGTTATAGAGAACAACCCAAATTTGTGAAGAAATTCACATAACTCAAGTCACCGTCAGGGAGCAGAAGTATACAGCAGGAAATAGGAGTACAAGACAACACGAAATAAACTAACAGAAGTTGGATAAAGCTAGAGGGTGCATAGTGAAACCAGAAGTGATCAAGGAGAAAAGAAAAAGAAGTTTAGTGCATCGGACAGTATTAACAAAAGGTAAAATAACTAAAATTTATCTAGACTTGAGTGAAATTTAGTATGGAATATTCGTATTCTGAACATTGTTGTTTAAGTTAAGTTTTAGTATAAGGATTGGCGTAGGAAAAATATAATTTTATTTAAATTGTATAAAAAAAAAAAAATTTCAATTTAATATAAATTATTGAAAAACACAGGATTTCATTCAGAGATACTTTCTTCTAAAGAACCACCCTTAGAGATAACAGAATAAATTTTTGTTTACATTCAATAGAAAAATTTTATTTTCAAATTTATTTTGTTTTGAACACATTTAATTTCAAAAGTAATTATATATTGATTATAACCAAAATTATATTCAAGAATAATTTATTTTGACAAAGAAAGATATAAATTTCAGTGAGACTAATATCTACTTTCTTAAGCACTTGAAGGTAAGTAGATATTCCCATTTTGACAAGTTGAGATATCCAAAGGTACCTAAACATAATTATATACACAAATTAAATTACACGACTAATAAAAAAAATAATAACAATAAAATATATTGTCGTGACTGCCCGGATATTGCAATAACAACTCCTTTGTTTCACATTTAACCTGTTTTATCATGATTACATTGTTCGAAAAACAAGTAATAAAGCATTTCTTGTGCTCACTTTATGTCATACGCATATAAGAGCCTTGTTGAATTTACTAACATTTTCGCCCGTAAGGAACTAATCTGAAAAAAAGAATAATTAAATACCAAAAAAGAATTGCTAAAACAGATCTTCCGAAATCTCAACTATAGCTGGATTGCCTCCTGTATGGGACTCCACCCGCCCTGCCGGCTAACTAACACCAAACCTCTTCAGTTTTACTTGGAAGTGTGTATGTATAATTCGAGTGAGGTGACATTTACTGAGAAATTAAATTAAGTCGGGTGTTATTTATCATTAGCAAAGGATCCTAATGTATGCCTTTTGTTAGCGGTTGTTTTGTATTTATATTTGGGTAGTTAGAGCAACGATCGTGGGTTTCTTTGCCATGCTCTTTCAACACAGGAGCTCTAGGTGAGCCTGCCACTCTCATTTTATGTTAAATGGTTGTTAATGTTTTTGTCGTTCATTCTATTTGACACATGTTTGATTTGAAGACTGTTGTACGTAAATAATAAAGTTAGGTGTATTTACTCTGCTTTTGTTTTATAAAATTAAACCATACTTCCCCTCTTTAAAGTTAGTAGCCAGCGCCTTCCGGTCAATAAAGAAATAGTTGTATACAACGTAGGTATTCCTTATGACGATCACATATTTTTGACCACAACTACGTTTATTTATATTTTTTTCGATCGAACCCGAGGTTGTTATACTACAACATATTATTTAATCGTGACTCTCAAAGATGCTCCTTATTATTCTTTAAATATTGGCACCCTCACATGAAAATTGTTCGCTACATTATACAAAATTTAGTCTTTTTAATTCAAGGGGTGTTTGTACAGATTTTGCAAGAATACCATTGCCCTGACAGAACAAATACATCGAACTGCATAAAGACCGATACTTCCACAAACATATTAGATTTCATCGAAGCATATACTACACTCGTATACGTTGCAGGATTAGCGGTGCACGAGGGCCCGGAGCCGTAATGATTGATCGGGACGAATGAATCATACTTCTGCAGGGCGAGTCCGCCATTTTGGGGCAAATCCGACGAAATTACCTCCGTTTATAAATAATGTCTGTAATATTTCATCATTTGGAACTTTAAATTTGTTCGATGTCCTAGCAAAGATTGCCCGGTAATCAATATCTCCAAAGGGAGAACTTCACTCATTTAGGTAGAAATTACGAGGGGTCTGACGGGAAATTGAGGTTACGGCGCGCTTCCAATATTCCAGTTTATTAGCTTATCGCGCGGCTAGGGCAATATTATTTTACTTCCGGCGTTTTTTTAAAGGCAATATCCTGTTTTAATGCGAAATCCAAATATGCAGCTTTCAGCTCGCTGTTGTGTTCGGGCGTTGCAATATTTGCGTCGCTCATTACGCTCAGTCTCTTAAATTGGACTAAATTTATTCCATTAAGCGCTCAAAGCTTATTATTCAATCCGGCTATTTATTAAAATCAGCGAAATTGAGTCAGTCTAATTGATTATAAGAAACGGAACTCAATCTGGAAATCACAATTCTCCCCTGGATTTTTGCTTCTATTAAAAATTAAAATATTTCTCTTTGAAGCTTGTAAATTTACAATGCTTTTAGGCTGATGCAATATTAATTTTTAACGCTGAAGGAGCAGATTGATTTTTAATCAATTTCTACAGGCTGTTACAAACTCGCTTCTCACTACAGGGATCTCGGAAACGGTAAGAGATACGAAGTAGCTTAAATGGAGGCAAAGTTGCATAAACAGGGGACCAACACCTCTAAAAAATCGATACTAACATGATTAGTTTTCGAAATATTTGAAAAAAAAAACGAAATTTTAGAAATCCGTTTTTGTTTCATTTCAGCCTTGTGATATTGGGAAAAGAAGAACACTTATTTCCCACTACCTTATGGCATAATCAATTTTTATATGTAGCGTTTCGTCTCTCCAGGACCATCATCAACTTCATTTTTTAAATATGTCTCCACTACTAGTCATACATAATTCTATAAGTTGTTGCGTCAAAATTAAAACGTTATTACAATTTTAACAAACTAAAACTCCAAATGAATATTATACTTATAAAAATTACAGTAAATATTCAAAAACGTTTCAGTTTTGGCAAATGTTGAAAATGAAGCTAAACATAATATGAACGGAATTTATTATACCTGTAACCGCAACTATGAAAGATCATGTCAGATGTATTTGTATGAATATCCTGAACAAAATTAGATCGAAATTTGTCTGAATTTTGAGCATCCGAGAAACCTAGAAATAACTATGAGTACGGGATTAAAATTCTAATAATGTTTTATTGTAACGTGTGATGGTAATGGATTAAATAACTAGGTGGATTTCACATGGCCTACCAACACTTAGACACACGACAATTCAAGAAACATACAAATCTAAAAAAAATAGATAAATTAGGAACGAATGCATTGAAGATTTTTCGAGACAAAACGTCTGAATTTGATTCGGATCGAGTCATGAAGGCTTGCAAAAAATGTAATAAAATTTCGAGGGTTGTATTTAAAAAAAATAAGTTGATGATGGTCCTGGAAAGAAGAAACGTTACATATAAAAATTGACTATGCCTTCGATAAAGAGCATGGCATTTGTGCGATATATGATGAATGGGATATACACTAGCAGTAAGTCAGACTTTAAAATCGACATCATAAAAAACAGAAAAATACGATGAGGAGTACTAAAAATTATACACGAAGAAAACAATATCGTGTTACCAATGACATAACATTTTTGCCTTTGCTACACTGTACGTATTCAATATTTATATGATGTCGTTATAATTATTGTAAATATAGTTTATTATTGGAGGTTAAATTCATTTCATTAAATCAAATATATCAAATATAAACATCTTGGAGCTCACATTATGATTTACCTAATGATAATAAATAATAATTGATGAAATAATACTACTTGAACAATTTTTTACCTGCAGCCTCTTGGATTGTTCTGTAACATCCACAGTAGGTGCGATTTGCTGCAGGGATTCGAATCTACAGCTGAATACCAAGCTACCGCAGCTCCTATCACTGTGTTACTACATTTTAGACATCCCTGACATAATTGTTTTAATGGAATAAAGTCATGTTGACTTGAAATTCTAGTAATATAGATTATATGCTGACTTAGAACTGTAGGTAGACAGGTAGACAGATTATTATCACAGTAAATTAAAGTTTTTCCAGTATGTGCTAGATTTATATAGAGTGATTCAGTCATAATTTTAACCACGTATTCGAAAGGCCTAATAAAGACAGAAAATCGAAAAAAAATTACTCGACCTTTTAAATAATAAGCAAAGTAACCCCCGTTAATTCGACGTCCTACTTCGTTTCACATTTTCTAACAGGGAACGCGCTTGCGAACCACAGAGAGTTCAAACGTTGAGGCAAAACAGCTGATTTCCCCAGTCGTCTTGGATTTTGCAATTGGTTTCAAAATCAAAGTACAGCGGATCCCAACTTTATTAACAAAGTGATGTGGACGGATGAGTGTTGTTTTAGCTGTACTGGCATTTTAAATAGGTAAGTACCATACTACTCTTCGAAAATCAATCACTAGGTATACGTACTACAAACTGAATAATCAATTATAAAACATAGTGAAAACGTTAACAATATGAAAAATTCTAAATTATAATAATCAAACATTCGAAAATAATTATTATCCGTATACATTTGTTTGTATTAACAAATAAATAATACTTGGTAATTTTTAAAATGTAAAAAATTATTTTATTCATTCGTATCTAGGTAAAAAGATCTGTTTATCTCTTGTCGTTCACTGTGCATTAAAACGCAGTAAAAACTAGGTTAATGACCGAAAAATACAGTAGGTCAAGACTCAATTGCGATAAACCTGGATCAGTGGTAAGGAGCAGTCCGAAAAGAAGTTTAAATAATGATTTGAATATATTTTTTTCTAATCGCGTATTGATATTCTACTCATATTTCCCTATCTTTCTTTAAAATTAAAGACATTATGGCTGAATCACCCTGTATAAAACTGAAATAAGAACCAAAATAAAGTTATTACATATATCCAAATTGATAAAAGCGTACATTAGTTATATAAGTACTTTATATTAACTTATCTAATGTTATGAATATGAAAACTGTAATACACTTTTTGTCTTTCCAAAAATTGAGCAAAAACTTGTTAAAATTGTTGAAGGAACACAATAGCCAAATTATTTTCAGGTGGATAAATATAGGGAAAGTATTAATAGTATCCAGCATCAACAAAAATATTGATTTGGTGGTGGTTTGCTATAGATCTTCAGATGCCATATCTGATTCCAGAGCAATTTGCGCATGATCATTCTGAACATTATCAGATTTTTCTAGGATCTAGAATTTTTTATATACAGGGCTGGAAAATCCACATGGTCCATCTGCCTTTATTGAGAGCGACAAAGTAAAGTAAAGAAATCCGTGCGTTTCATTCATTTCATAATCTGAATAATCACGGCCCGTTTCTGGTTAGAAGTGGGAGTGACTATTCAGATTATGAAACGTCTTTAATGTAACCATCCTTGTCTATCGCACGAATTTCTATGACTTACTTTATCGCTCTCACGTAACGGTCGATGAACCATGGGGACTTTCCGAACCTGTATATTATTTATACTATATTCTAGATTTTAACAAAAGTTCAATTGCTTGAATGTTGCTGATAGAAATCAATTATTTATATAGTTAATGTTGATGTGAAGAAATAACTATCGAATAAACGGCTGTCGTTAAAAATACGATAGCAATTTTCTCCGTGTATTCGTGAATTACAAGTCCAAATTAGTCCAAAAAACAGCTGTTCCATCATTCCATTGTTAAAGACAAAGAATTTAAGAAAATGACTATCTGCGTCGACCTGAATTCATTTACCGCCATTATTCTATGGCTAGAAATTGGCCTCAATGATTTGGGATCGAGGGGGATTATCCCTCTTTATCCTGCCTCATCTCGTGTAGGCCTGGACAGCCTTCGTAGGTGGGCCCCATCCGTCGTCTACCCCGACCGCAAATGCGGCCGGTGTAGGCGCTTTGTGGGACCTCCTTTTGTCCTGGCTGGGCCCCGCCGGCTAGGGCCCTTTCTTCTGGCGCTCTTCTTGCTTCGCCGGCTCGTCTGTGTAAACCCCGGGGGTAGTGTCATGTTTATGTGTGGTATGGTTGGGTAGGGTAGTGCGGCTATGCAGCCTGGGATGCGCTTTGCTAAGGTGGCCCTTAGGCTAGCGCGGGAGGGGAGGGTAATTCATTTACCGTCTATTTAAAATTCAACTGTCAAGTTTATGTCACAAGTTTATGCAGTGAGTAAATTTATTGCGGATATAGGGACCGTACTGGGAACCAATTTACAAGTGAAATGTTTCTAATGGGATAATGAGTAGATGATATTCTTGCGAAACCAGTCATTTTCATAATTTGTGAGAATATATCAGAATTGAAGAAGACACTGAGGGTTATTTTCGCTGTACAGCAAGAATGAAACGCTCTCTCAACGGTAATAATAAAGTATTTTATTGAAAACTAAGTTGTATAGAAAAAGACGAGTTGACGGGGTGAGTGTTCGTTGGAGAGTCCCCGTGTGTGGGTCGTAGGTAAATGAGTACGTATCTGGTCGCCGGCGCCAGCCCGGCGTAGACCCTTCCTGGAAGGTTGGTGCGTCCGGCGGCGTAATGCTTAAAAATGGGTCACTTGATAAAATATCTTACTTAAAATAAACTAAGCTTTTTAAATATGAAAACGATAAATAAGCAGTAAAACTTCCTATGTCAGTTCCAACCGTCATCTCAGTACTTGGTTAAACAATAGACGCAGATAGTCATTCTCTTAAACCTATTAATGTATTTTACAATTGGATTTCTAGATGTATTTAATGATTCATAATGAACACAAAACAAATGATCCCTTAAAATCGTGGTGATTTTAGTTGTTTTTTGCAATTCCCCAATCTATTCAGATGTTACGATGTTAATATGACAAAGATCTTTTAAAGAGAACGTTCATTATTATAATATAACTGTGTAACTGCTAACGAGGTAATTCTCCTAAAAACTTATATTCAACATATAAATTCGGAGTCGAGTGGTACATATCAAGCACAGGCACATATAATTACGAAGTTAATTTACGTAAGCTAGCCGATAACAATAGTCCTCTGTTTTCCCTTCAAACTAAACCGAGTTGTTTCCCTCATATTGTGTCTTCATCTGTGAAAGCTTTGGAAATCGCATTAAAGCGGGGGTGGATATCGTGGTGTCAAACACACTATTTTTTGCCAGTGATAAATCTAAACTGGAGTGCCTGCCGTTCGCTTGTTGAGATCCCCGAGACGCGGAAACCACGTCAAATGATCGATAAATCTTGTAATTTATGATACGCAGGGTCCACCAGGAGTTGGCTTAAGAGGGCTACGTCGAGAGGGAGGATCTGGACGAAATACAAAAACTGCGATCTGGGAACGATTCTTGAAAAACTAACTTAAGTAGTTATAGGCAGAAATTGCTGACCTGGCTCACAAGCAAGTCAACGCTCCCAAATAGTTATTTCCAACATTCAAAAAAACTGCATTTATAGTGTACCTTGTGAATGTAGTAAACGTTATATTGGATGGACCTCTCGATGGAAAAACTAGGATAGATGAGTGCATTAAAAAAATAATACTTAGATCCTGAATAGGGTTTCCCGATATTCGATAAAAATATCGATACAATACTCTCTTTGACAATATTTGCAAGAATAAGAAAAAAAAGCAAAAGCACGATGATGATGATAACGATGAAATGGATTTTAATATACTATTTGTAAAACCAGAAGTTTCTTTGACGTGGGAAAAAGAGATAATTCAATATTTGGACTCTCCAAGATCAGGAGCAGAAACTGATGTTTTGGATCAGTTCAATATTCAATAACATAAAGAATACTCAAGGTAGAATACTTAATCTGGTTTTACGCAACATTGCGTTATTGCAGATAGGGCCCATGATATTATTCTTACTGAGGATCGTTATCATCCAGCTATTGTTATAAATATTAATGCATATTCAAAAAAAGGAAGTATAAAATAACTTTAATTTCAAAAAAGCAAATTTTCCTGTTTCGTATGATGTTATTTTGAATACTAACTGGTCGTTCCTTAATGAATACACCCATCCAAATTATGCATTAGACGCTTTTTATGACAAACTGAATATCATTTTTGAGGACTGTATTTCAAGGAAAAAATTTGTTCGCCGTGGTTGATAAATTAATAAAAACCATTAAAAAATATTAAACAAAAAAGTAATGCACTCAAAAAATATAGGAATACCGGAAATACTACTTTCTTAAACAAGTTTAAATATCTGCATTCGTATAATGACCAAACTATTGATAATCCACATAATATAGTTCATATAGTTTTGCTGACTTATTCTCACAATCGTATACAAAACCGGGTAAAAATCATTGTCGAACACCTACATCAAACGTTAATGTGCTAAATATACTAAACTTTTCACAAGATGAAGTCTATGCTGCGATAAAACAAGTTAAGCCAAATATGACAACCGGGCCTGATTTAATACCGGCATTTTTTATAAGGGACTGTGTCTCTGCGTTTGCTGTCCCATTAACAACTATCTTTAATTTATTAATAAAAACTTCTTGTTATCCTGAATGTTGGAAACTATCTAGAGTGTCTCCAGTGCACAAGAAGGACAGTAAGAATGAATTGGTTAATTACAGGCCAATTTCTATTATTTGCAATTTCTCCAAAATATTTGAGATTCTATTACATGGCTTATTATACAGATCCTTGTCCGGGCTGTAGTCGTGGGAGCAACACGGTTTCATTAAGGGCAGATCCGCTGTTACTAACCTTGTCCAAAAAACCCAATTTATTAGCGAGAAACTTGACAAGATGAAACAAGTCGATGTTATCTATACCGACTTCACTAAAGCTTTTGACAGACTCAACCACGACCTCTTGCTGTACAAACTAGATGGGTTTGACAGCTGTGTCCGAATCACTTTTGCAACTTTTTAAATCGCATTTACAAAATAAGTATCAGCTTGTTCAGCATCGTGGTTTTAAATCGCACAAGTTTCATCAAGTATCTGGTGTGCCTCAAGGATCTATACTCGGACACTTACTCTTTGTTCTTTTTGTAAATGACATCATGGTTGATCTACAAGTACACCATTTAATGTATGCAGATGACCTTAAGCTATTTTGCGAAATAAACACCATTGCCGACTGCTATTTGTTACAGAATGCGCTTAATGTCATTAGTCTGTGGTGTCTAAATAATAATTTAACGCTAAATGTGCCTCCAAGTGTAATATCATTACATTCACAAAAAAAATTCTCACATTCCACAATGTTCTATCTTCCATTTTCTGAAGCGTCTTCAGCGATTTGCTGAAGACTGATACGTGCTAGAGCAAAAATGATGACGTATTCGTATCCAGCGCTCAAAAATACACCGAAAACCATATATTGCATGTGTGGGTCTGATACTTTTTTTTGGTGTGGTATAATAAGCCCATGACCTTTGGGGGTGATTTTGGGGGGGTTGGGAGCGGTTTCCGGTTTGTGTGGCCATGAGAACTTTTGATCAGGATGCTCTGAAGAGTTCATTCCGAAAATTTGAGAAAGATCCACCGGGAATCTATTTCCATAAGGTTTGTGCGGGGTCCTTTACTTGGTTTTCCCATAAAAAAGATAGCAGACTTAACTTCAATTTTAATTAGTAATTAATTAATTACACGTCATTAGAAAAGTAAAAATAGTGGACTTGTCCAATTGTCCAAGTTACTTTAAAAAGGAAATTAGTAGAGATATTCCATGATATACTCTGGTCACTGGCAGTGGCTTATCATCCAACTTTTTAAGTGAGAGTGAGAGTGAGAGTGGAAATAGTTTATCTAATTCGATATAAACAAGTTTGGTTGGTTTCTCAGCGAAACGATTCGAATTATTTAATAAATTACTTTATCAAATCAATAAAAAAAATGATTTTTATCAACTCGGGCCTTATAGATATCTTGGAAACCCTAATTTTCCAAGTTTTTACCCGTAAATCTAATCATCTTTATTTTTCATCCTCAAACTCATGCTAAAACTGACACCCCGTCTTTATGAGCTTTGTTCACTAAAGTAAATATCCGATACATCCGTTATCCTCCGGGATTACTCCTTATACGAGCACCACCGTCAAGGACGTGAGTCGCGGGGGCCTACACATGTATATTTATTGCGTGTAGTTCGGGATGAACTCCGAGAAACTTATGCATTGTACGGAATCCCTCTATATCTAGCCCGCTTGCACCATAATTCATATTTAACATTAAGGCAGAGGGATACGTCAAACGAGAGCCTAAAGGACAAAATAAAAGCCGTCTGGGGTCCTCATTCGAATTTTGCACGCGACCCGAGCTCCGTTTTAAGAATACGAATAACGGATCGGCGTGCAGGGCAGTAGTCGGCGCTCGAAGGTTTTGGAAGGGATTCCAGGGGTATCTACAACGTCTTTATCGAAAAAGAAAATGGTGATGACAGATTTACAGATTTTTCTGCGGAAAGCTGAACTTTATAGTGAAGTTTAACACTGTAAAATTTCAGATTTTAACATTGAAAATGATTAAGGAATCGGTAGGGTAACGATAGGTGTTAGGAACATAATATACAGGGTGTTTCAGAAAGACTTCCCGTAAATTTAGGGGGTGATAATACGACAAAAAATAAGAATNTCCTTATACGAGCACCACCGTCAAGGACGTGAGTCGCGGGGGCCTACACATGTATATTTATTGCGTGTAGTTCGGGATGAACTCCGAGAAACTTATGCATTGTACGGAATCCCTCTATATCTAGCCCGCTTGCACCATAATTCATATTTAACATTAAGGCAGAGGGATACGTCAAACGAGAGCCTAAAGGACAAAATAAAAGCCGTCTGGGGTCCTCATTCGAATTTTGCACGCGACCCGAGCTCCGTTTTAAGAATACGAATAACGGATCGGCGTGCAGGGCAGTAGTCGGCGCTCGAAGGTTTTGGAAGGGATTCCAGGGGTATCTACAACGTCGTTATCGAAAAAGAAAATGGTGATGACAGATTTGCAGATTTTTCTGCGGAAAGCAGAACTTTATAGTAGAGTTTAACACTGTAAAATTTCAGATTTTAACATTGAAAATGATTAAGGAATCGGTAGGGTAACGATAGGTGTTAGGAACATAATATATAGGGTGTTTCAGAAAGACTTCCCGTAAATTCAGGGGGTGATAATACGACAAAAAATAAGAATTTTTTGTCTTTATGAACGTATATGTCTATCTCCTCTTGTTTTCGAGATACAGAGCGACACAATGAAATTATTTAAATAGAGTTTTTACGAAAATTTCCAAACGGTGCGAAATATTTTTATGAAATTTGGTATTCCGGGTTTTTTTAAGGGCGCCAAATACGCTGGTCTAATTATTTTTTGTATATTTTATAGAGAGCGTTAGTTATCGTATTACATTTTAAGTTCAATTATTTTAAGATTAGGTTTTTCGGGCTCCAATTTCTAATGTACAGGGTGGGCATATAAGCGAGGTAAGCGGCTGTATCTCAGAAACTAATGATCGTAGAGAGCTACGGTAAAAAATTTTATAGGTAAAGTGGGCAAGGGAAAATGCTGGAAATTATTTTCAAGTTTCCAAGATGGCCGCCAGTGGGCGTTTCCACCATCTTGAATTACATAAAGTTACGTTTCTCGCGATTTTCCCCAATGAATGTAACAAAAAAGTATTTGCGTTTTAATGTTAACTTAAAGTCGAATATTTTTTGTAAAAACAATTTTTCTCTATCTTTCGAAATAAAGTGGTGGGGGGTATTTGAATGTTGTTTTAAATAAATGCCTGTAACTTCGAAACGGCTTAATGGATTTGGATAAATTTGGTATCATTGAAAAGAGCATTTCTTGGGCTT